>NC_137641.1:29128932-29371432 GCF_963383615.2 Lipophrys pholis
CTTCAAGCTGTCGCTGCGGTTCACTGAAACATACGAACTCAGTGATGCTGCTGAACACAGAATGAAATGAGCATAATAATCTGAACTTTTGGATTTGTTATGACAAAATATTTAAACATTGCGAAGTACCCAGAGAGAGAGGTACAATCAACTGTACGTCACACCTCCCAACACAAGGCTTTTTGATTCTGGTTTTTATGTTTGTCTCTCTGGAGTCTCAGCTGGATTCACCTTTATGTTTAACACCTGAACAACAACGCCCCTCACTGGTGGTGTTTTCAGAAGCTCAGCTTATTGATGCATTTCTTATTTTACATTTTGCTTGTACTCTGTACTTGCAGGTTAAATTCAAATAGTGAAAACGTTGAAATCTATTTACTTCTTCTGTTTTTTTTCCATCTCTCTACACTGAAAGGCCCCAGATGGATTTGAACCAGGACCTTCTCACTGTGTTTAGAATGACGCTGTACCTTTGAGCAATGCTAAGAAAGATTCCCCCTTTATAAAGTCTTTCTGTTCTATTCTATTCTATTGGATGCAAGTATTCAACCTGATTTTTAAAAAAATGCATTCTTACCGTCCTTTACAAAAAGATCTTAGTATTTCTTTTGCCATTAATGCCAATAGAATTGACCTACACTGATATGAAATGATGATGAGAAGTGGAAAGTCTTGAAAAACTAAAACGACTCTTGTTTGCCTCGAAGACGAGAAACGTCAAAATGATTACCCAGGTCTTTAAAAAAAACTTGACCAAAGTATTTTAGTTTGATTTCTGTTTTACTGCTGTGACTCCTGTAGTCAAAGCTGGAAATGCGGGGTTATCATGAAGGGATGTGTGAGATTTTCGGATAGGATGCTCCACTATCGTCTTAATCTGCTCATCCTGCTGTAGGAAACCAAGCCCACACCTGCCCACCATAATCTGTACTATCACTTTATTAACCGCAAGTGCTGGTGTGCGATTGTGTGTTTAAATTTAAGGTTGGGGTTAAGGTTATGTATTAAGCTGTGTTGACGAGTGAACTGCACAAACTTGCATTAATGTGAAGTGTGTTACCGGAGATAAACTCAGACGGAGGAAGAGGAAGGGGGGGGGGGGGGGGGGGGGCAAAGCCCTGAGATGGTAGTCTGAACCTAAATATTTGTTATTCTGTTCTCTGTCCATTCAAAACATATCCGTGTGCTTAGCCTCTATCTTAATCATCACACACCTGCCGAACCCGACAGCTGAACACGAGCGTACTTGCCTCGGCAGGGATGAACTCACTCCGCTTTTATTATCTGGAGACCCGGTGCCATTAACAAACCACAGGCCTCAGGTTGGTATTCGGGGGGCTTATCGGGAGTTTAGACAGCGGTTAACCAAACATTCCCCACTCTGCCGCCATTTCCTGCAAACACGACCTTAATGACAGGGTAGGCCGAGTCTCTGAGGACAAACAGCGGCGGTTTCACAATTGCTGTGCGCCCACAAGTTGTGACAACGAGATCCACTGTATTTAAGTGTTCATGTCAACAGAGAAGCTGTTATAGTTAAGGTGTGATACAGCCCAATGTCATCATGAGTGGGCCGGGCTGGTTCAAATAGTGGCCATAATAACCTTCAGATTTAAACTTGGGAGAGTTTCTTTGTTGTGGGATGGTTTTGGCCCAAAGCTCTTATGTTTGACTCCCCTGATGTAGATATAAATTGAATGCTTGGTATGATGACTAATTATATTTTAACAAAATAGACTTTGTGCGTTTTCTTGAGTTTTTTTTTTTTTTTTTTTTTAAACAATGATACGTTTCCTTGGAATTTGAGTACATTTTCAAAATGTCACAATACTGGGGCATAAACATTAAGCTCAAGTTTTTTTTTTTTACATCTTCAGTATTTTCACACAAGAATAAATTAATGAATGTCCACCAATACTTAGTGGTATAGTGGTAAACTGTCTCCTCACGGTAAGAGGAATCCAGGTACGACTCCAGAACTAAAACCTTTCTGTGCTTAGTTTCCATGTTCTCCTTGTGTGTGAATGATTATTTTACACACAGTCAGCTGGGATCAGCTCCTCTGACCCTGTGTGGATGTAAAGTGGTGTTTCTACTGAAATGATTTACAAAAACGCACATTTGTATGTTGTGATAATAATTAGAAGTTCTTAATTTGAACCCCCCCCCCCCCCCCCCAAAAAAAAATATATGGAGACATTTACATGTGCTATATTTATCATTATCATTGAATAATATTGTTGAATTTTTGTCACTGGTCACAAATTTAAACTGGACCGGGCACGCTGTAGAGCGCACACCTTCACCAACGCCACATTTGTTTACAGAACCGAGTTAGCATGATAGCCGTTAGCTCATGCTAACTCGGTCGCAAACATCCCTGTGTGAAACTGAGCAGAGCGCGTCTCCATGGCAACAGACAAAAGTTGGTCAAATACATACATACATACTAATAAATAATAATAAATACACACAGACGAACGACTCAGCTACCAGGTTACAAGGAGGCTGCAAGGCATTCTGGGAGATGTATTAGTGTGGTTGTTGGTAGAAATATTCAAAGGAGATTTAGTGTGACGAGATGAAAGGATGGGGCAGTTTTTTGGGGGATATATTTGGAAACGGTCAGCCGTTAACATTCCTAAATCTAATCAGCTGGTCCTTGGATGATGACAAGTCATCTCTGAAGTTTTCATGCAATTCGAGAGAGTAGTTTTTCTGAAAAGTTGGTAAGATACATATGTACATACATACATACATACATACATACATACATACATACATACGCACGCACGCACGCACGCACGCACGCACGCACGCACGCACGCACGCACGCACGCACACACACACACACACACACACACACACACACACACACACACACACACACACACACACACATACATACATACATACATACATACATACATACATACATAGATACATACATACATACATACATACATACATACATACATACATACATACATACATACATAACATAATACCAATAAATAAATCAATACACGCAGAGGAAAACTTAACCTTCCCTGCCAACTTTCAGGTGATCACCCACCATTCGTTGGCAAAGGTAATCAGGAATCTCTCACATGATATTAAATCCTCCGAGTAGTTGCAGTGTGAGCAGCTCATGATGTCTCACACAAGTGGAGGATTACTCAACGCGCTCGTGTTGCACTCCAGAGCCGAAGCCAAGGGGTTTCAGGTGTAAACGTGACGGTCTGTTCCAACCTGCCCCGTGGCCCTCCGTCTCCAGATGCAGTCTGGTGGGAGGGCGGGTTTCGGTTGACAAGTCTGAGCGAAAGTGGAGGAAAAGGAGGTGTGTGAACAGGGTATAGTTGCCCTCGTGTCGAGAGTGTTTGAACGTGTGAGTGAGCCTGTATGTGTGTGTGTGTGTGTGTGTGTGTGTGTATGCGTGTATGTGGGGGGGAGCTTCTCTCATTTCTGTTATTTGACCACTAATTTTCAAGGTGAACTCCCATTTTAATTTACACTGAGGATCTGAAGTCTATTGTACAACTCCAGCCTATCACATAACTCCAGGCAGTTCCGGTTGTTCTGCTGCCCATTCATTCATCACCCAATATGTTGAGAGGGATTTCTTTGACATTGAATATGGATCTGAGACGGACGCTCGAGGTCCTGGAGGGCCAAATTAGACGTATTCTTCCTTCTCTTAGGTTTGCAGGTGAAACTTAATGGAAGAGGATCAGCGTCTCCAAAGTTTTCCAGACCTTTCCAAGAGATGCAATGGGCTTAGTTAATTATCCCATAGCGCCTCCCAGTGGATAAATATCACCCTGCCTGCCCTAAAGAGGTTTTTTTAATTTGTAGAAAGTTGAAATACAAGAGGTGTTTTTACTTTTTTCCGTGGACAGACAATATATATGGTGTATGTGTGAGAGCTCATCTAATAACCTTATTAAAATGGCTTTTAATAAGTGTTTGCCACATTGGAATATCAGTACAAAAGAACCAAATTTTAATAAAAATGAAACGTGACGAACTAAACAGACAGACGCTAAGATGAGACAAGACAAGAAATAAAAAATACACAATACAAATCACTGCAAGTCGAGATATATATAAAAAAAAAATGTTACCAAGCAAACTGTGAGTAAGTACAATAGAACAATTTAACCAGGTTGCATGTCCGAAAAGGAGTGGGAAGAAATATATCTTATGAAATCCCACACCTTCCCCATTGTAAATATAATCAATTCATTTAAACATGATAGAACTATTATTATAAGACTTCTTATCTGATGAAAAGGCATAAATAAATGACTTTTTTTTAAACTAAAGTATAATCCTAATTATGGGGGGATAGTATTCAAATTCTGACATGGTTTCTTCTTGTTATTATTTGGTATATTCTTATTTTGTGGAAAATTAAACTATAAATCGATTCATTAAAAAAAAAAAAACTACAACATTACACTGACCTCTTCTAAGCCCCGCCCATCCGTGACGTCGGCGTTGTTTGGCCCGTGACGCTGCTTGTACACGTAGCCTAGTAGGATGTGTCTTTTGAAGATGGTGGCGGTGTGTCAGACTCGCTGTCCACGACATTTGTAAGAATTTACTCGCACCTTTTACACATTTCCGACTCCGGGTAAGAGCGACCAGGCAACAGAGCCACCCGATGCCTCACTCTGGAGGTCCAATTCCGCTGTCTGGCACCGCCGCCGAACTGTTACCGCTGGAAGTGAGCTCGCGCTAAGTTAGCCGGCTGTGCTAACTAAGGCGATGCTAATGCTAAGTGACCAGGCAGTGAACCTGTTAAATTCTGCTCGACGAGCTGTAACCCAGCTCCGTGGTCTCCTGTCAGGGCTCGGGTTGAAACATTACAATGACTTTCTGGGAGATTGCCGGGCCTCCGGGGTGAAAATTGATGTGACTTTGGTTGTCGGGTGTTTTTTGTTTTTTTTTTGCTCGGTGTGGCGTTTCCAGGACGTGTAGCCATTAGCCGCCGAGCCTCTCTGGAACCGTTTTACCTTTCTAATTTGGTTTAGCGTTCGACTAGAAGTTGACGTGTTGGTACGTTGGCGGTGCTAACGTGTGCCTGCAGGGGATCTCTGCCTCTGTGGATGAAATTTATAACCGCGACCGGTTGAAAGATCCGAACTCCCGTTGGTGGAGCAGGTCATCTGACCCACACCGCTTCAACTTTGTTATTGATCTGCCTCACGACATTTCTATTGCCCACTTGAAACGCCCCACTGATCACATTATGTCCTTACAGCATAGAATAGAATAGAATGCCTTTTATTGTCACTTGTACTAGGTACAGTGAGAGTATTTTGACAGCATTATGACGGCAGACGATTGTAATTGCTGCAGTTATTCTTGAATGCAACGCACCTATTAGCCTCTCATTTGGAACAATTGAAAGAAGGACTCCTTCCACAGTAACAATTAAGAAAAACATAATCAGCTCATCTTATAATCTAGCCTGAGAAGGAACTTTACAATATACGTTTATTGTACCTTGGTACAGTGTATGATTTTCTGGTGAACATTGATAACCTAATAACCATTTCTGTGTTATTTATTAGAATATAATTTCATTTTGTCTCAAACTCTAAATGTAATCATGGTTCTATTTTGTCTACTAAACCCGAGTCATATAAGTCGTCCTCTTATTGGAGTTTGGTTCAACTTGTGAAAGTAATGCAATCATTCCAGACGTGAAAAAGCAAGGCGATATTTTCTTTCCTGGCACAGTTCTTCAGGGGTGATGTTAAAGTTGCCACGTTGTACTATATGTTTAATCAAGCAGCCCAGACTACAACACAAATAAAGGTGTGGCTAAGTCCATTCAAGATGTTTACCTTTCTGTAACCATTCCCTCTTTTCTTCTTTATATCCAGCTACGTCAGACTTTAGGATCTTCAGTGGTATCCACAAGCGTGACCTGGTCCTCAGGCCTGTTCAATCTGCGGACATGCAGCCCCCTCCTCGGACTGGACCTCCAGGAGCGTCTGGCCCTCCTCCTCCCACCGGGCCCAATATGTTCCGCAGGACCAGGCCCCACAAGCATGCAGCAGCAGCAGCAGCTACTGCTGCAATGCCTCCTGCTGCCCAACCCCTGACAGACCCTTTTGCTTTTGTTCGAGCTCCTCCTACCATGCCTTCAGGTGGTCTCCCAACAATACCAAACAACAATGCTTCACCAGCGCAAGCACCACCTAATCTCATGTATTCCCAACCTGGCCCGGGTCTTCCTCCAGAGCCACACACATTGGAGGGCACCCCAGCTGCCCCTCTTGGACCACCACCTTCCTCTCTGCCAGGGGTGACCTTGTTTAATCCTCACAATACTGCAGCTCCGGGTTGTTTCCCAGCGCCAGGTTCTGCATTTGCAACCCCAAATACTGAACAGGGCTATTTTAATTCGAGTGAAGCTGCACCATCCATGTCCACAGAACCACCACCTACAGCACCACCCCCTGCACATAATCAGATACCATTTAACCAAGAGTTTCATGGACAGCCCCCACCTCTCGCTGCACCCTTCCAGCCAATGCCTCCCACCACCTCTTCCTCCCAGTGGGCCCCGGATAATGGAAGTCGACCGCCATCTGTTCAAAACTATTTCCAGCCAACTAGTGACCCTCAACCACAGCCGTATAATGTACCTCCACAGCCTCAGATGTACCCCTCACACAGCCCATCCCCACATCACAGTGCCCTCACCCCTCCAACCCATCCTGGGCATCTGCCGAATCAGGCTCCTTTTCCTCCTCAGAACCCTGTAAATGCCCCCGGTTCACAATGGCCGGACCCAAATGCACCCCCGCAGCATAATTCTCATTTGCAGATGCAGAGTTACTTCAGTCAGACCTCTGCAACCCAAGACTCGTGGCTTAGCCAAATTCCACAAGACTCTGGCTACCACCAAATGAGCACCCCGCTTGGTCACTCTCAGACCCATCCAGATCCTTCTGGGTCACAACATGCATCCTACACGGGTCCTGGGCCCAGTTCTACCCCTGTTTCGGTTCCATACGCTCAGGAATCTGGTACACTCTCAATGTTCTTCAAAGATAACGACGTGGAAAACGAAGAAACACTGGCAGGAGAGCGAAATAAGGCAGTTAATGGTATTGCTGGGTCTTTTCAGCCTCACAGCAACCCACAAGCCCCCAGTGGCCAGGTAGATGTCTCTTTGGATTATCATGGCGCTCCTCCTCAAGATCGCTCACACTTACCTTACATGAATGATGGCAGTCATCAATTGCAGTCCACTGCCCAAAACCCTCCGGATTCCCAATTTGATCTCGTGGAGAATTTGGAGTGTGTCCCGAATCAGGAAGTTTTGCCCAGTGAACTGCTCGGCCACACGGCCGCTGTAACACCTCCTCATGGGGTAGACCAGTTTGAAACCGGGCCCAACCTGGAGACTCCAGATTCAATTCCAAGACCAATCAGATCTGCCAGCGTGTCTTCGAACTACAGCAATATCAGCCACGGAAGTGGAACTGGCACCCGTCGGCACCAGGGAGTCATGGGTACTTTCATTCAGCAGGAAAGTCCACGTCTCGCTGACGATGTCACCTTGCCTGCTGCCACTGGAGGCTACTTTGAACAGATTGACACTTCTCCAGCTGGAGATACCGGTGTGCAGCTGAGCTCAGTTGAGCAGACGTGGCCTCCCACGCCCAGCCCGCCCAAACCAACTGGTACTTTTCAGGCCAGTGCTAATAGTTCTTTTGAACCTGTGCGCTCACATGGAGTCGGGGTGCGCCCCGCTGAGGTCGATAAGGCTAAAATGGTGGCTGAAGGGGTTGCAGATTGTGCACCTGGCAACTTGGAGCAGCCACCAGATAACATGGAGAACATTTATGGCGCCGGGCACCCTTTACCGACTGGGGCTGCTGGTGGGACGCCTCACGTGTCACACCCGGTGGCACACTCCCACTCTCGACCTTCTTCTCGTGCTTTTGGGGCTAGTCGGCCCTGTGAGAGCCCTGCCACGACTCTGTGGGCTCAGAGCGACCCTGCAAGCTTGGGTGCTAACATCCTCCTCGCCCCCGCAGCTCCAACTGTTCTCGCGCCTTTACGAGAACCCAGTGCTGACATTATCCAGCCTCCAGAGGACGGCCCTCTGGACCTGCACCCTTCACAGGGACTTAAGCCAGCCCCCCAGCAGAACTCAGAAAACCTCGAAAATCCACCAAAGGTGAGTGAGCCAGAGCCGTCCGACTCTCAAGGCAACCTGGGCTATGCGTCTCTTCTCCTGTCGAGCTCCTTCCAGCAGCCTGTTTTGATTGCGCCGCCTGTGTCGAATTACAGCGTGATTTCTCCCAGTTCTCCTGCTCAAGCAGCCAATCAAAGTAGCCTTAGGGAAACTACGCCACCCGTGAGACCACTCGCACACGGTGCTAGTACTTCCCAAGCACCCCCTGTTACCTCTAATCAAAGTCCCCTTTTGGCTCCTGGACCCGTGAGCTTCGCTCCGTCAGCTTCTAACCAGGGCCCGCTCAATCTGACTCGAGAAAACGTTGCAGCCGCAGCACCAGAATTTGTAGCTCAGCCGCAGTCTCTGCAGGCCCGCCCTCCACTTTCCAGGGGTCAATCGCAAAATAGTGATAGTCACTCCGCTTTACAAGTTAATTCACAAGCATCTTCCGTGACCCCTACTGCTTCAAATCATAATCAGCCCTCAAATTATGAACTGCTTGATTTTTCTATGCACCAATCACAAGCCCAAAGCCAACCACCTGGCCCTCTTTCCTCTCTCCACGAGTCTCCGCAGTCCAGTAATGGATTTTACCTACAGGTCACCAAAGATGCTCAGCAGGGGGCACGAGCAGAAGGAACTATTCCTGTCCAGACCTCTGTTGCTTCATCTGTCCCACAGGGGCCACCAACACCTTTGCAGGTGGCTCCAAACACCCAGCAGTCCCTGAATGAACCTCCAAAGGCTTCAGATCCTCAGGCTGTGTCACAGGGGCCAAAAGATGCTCCTCCTGGCCCCGTGAGTGGAGCACAGCCTCCCCAAGGCCAGTATTCAGTTCCACCACAGGGGCCTCCTGCAGGAAGTGCTGCCTACCCCGCTCCTGCCTCCACGTACCCTCCAGGACCTCGAGGACCGGCACCTCCAGGTGCCTCCCAACCAGCTCCGACAGAACCTCCTCGACCACCTTCTGCTGCAGGCAGCAACCACAGTTACGCACCTCCTCCAGCACCGGCGCAGATGTATGGGGGCTATTATGGCAATTACGGAGAATACACAGATGGCAGAGCACCATACCCTCCCTCTCAGTACCCACCTCCACCCGGGGATCCAAGGGCACAGGCTTATTATCAAGTAAGTGTCAAGTCATGTATTTTCAAACCTTGACCATCCACAGTGCTGGTGTGAGGATCATTCATCGTCACCTTTTGCTCTAAGATCACGGTTAGTGTTTTGCTTTTCCCCCTCCTTCTCTCTCGCTCTATCTCTCTCTCAGGATGCTTCATACAGGAACAGAGGAGATCAGTGGTATGGCAGATATGACGCCCAGAGTCAAGCTTATCGAGATCCAAACTATCCGTACAGAGAGCCACAGCCAGAACGACCCAGTTCTCGAACCAGTCAGTACTCTGACAGACCTTCATCCAGGTTAGTTAAACTCTTTATCACTCTCGTCCCATCGTTTTAATTTGATAATTCATTACTGTAGGTTGCTAGTGAGTAATCTGAGTCTGATTTTAAAATAAGTTTTGTTTGTTGTTTGTACTTGACTTTTAACTTTTTATTTCTTCTTCACCATAGGCAAGGCTATTCTGATGAATACCAGAGAGCAAACCGAAGTGCCTACAATGAATATTATGCAGATTATCCCAAGCACTATGATCAAGCAGGTATGAGTTACAGAAATAAAGTAATTTACTTTAAGACACAATACTTTTAATTTACATTCAACTCATAACTTAAAAAAATGCAACAAAAAATTCATGTGTAATTTTATCTGACACCCTTTTCTATTATTTCTGTGTGTGTGAGAAGCATACAACTATGGACAGTATGACCCACGGTACGGAGGATACTATAATCAGGCCTACTGGGCTAACTATGACGACGCCTACAGAGGCAGCTACTATAATCAACAGGCGTATCCTCCCAGGTACGAACATAGTCCTTTTTATTAACAATGAAGTGATGTGTGGTCGTAAAGTTCTTTCTCTGTTGATTTTTCATTTGGCAACAGGTAAATAAGGTTGTATTTCCTGTCAGTTCAGGGAAAACGCATCAAAAATGAAGTTTGAGGTTGATGACTGGTATAAGCTGTTGGTTGTTTTTTTTTGGTTTGTTTATGCGTTACACTTTCCACTCGCAGGAAAGACGGCTACGACGACCAGTGGCGGTACTACCCCGGCTACGATACCAGTTTTGATGATGATTACCGTCGCCGGGGCGAAGCGTACGGGGACGACTTTGACCGCCGCAGCGTCCACAGCGAGCAGTCGGCTCACAGCGTGCACAGCTCGCACAGTCACCACAGCAGACGGAGCAGCTTCAGTTCGCGATCTCAACAGGTCGGGGTTTTTTAGCTTTTGTTTGTTTTATCCATGTCTGTTGTGTCCATGTTGTTAAGATTCAAAGATGGAAGCGCCAGTGCTGATTTCAGCTGCTTTATTTTAGGCCGTGATCCCAAGACAGCGTTTTTCAAGTGAAAGGTGAAACTGAAAGCTAAAATGCAAAAACAATGCATTTTCTCTGGAAACGTTGTCGTGTAGCCGGGGGCCCCAGTTTATTTACTTTCTCCAACACTTCAGTCTCTCTTAATCAACTGATCAACTCCTAAAATCACTCATAACATGTCCAAAAATATTAAAAGTGTTAACTGGAGACCAACAATAAACTTTTCAAGTATGACCTCAAAAGTTTCCATCTTACTGGTTTTATTTGCTCGTAGCCGCTACAGGAAATTCTTCATACGGTTTGAGACTGAAGCAGAAGTAGCTGCTTTGCTGCAGACTCTTCTGGCCCTGATTTAGTTTCCTGCTTAAAACTGGAATTATTCAAATTGAGAGACTTGCTGGAAATCGCTTACAGTAAACCCCAGAAAATGGTTTTCATTCTAAAGTCAAGTAGGAAGGACGATGCCGCTTGTCTGAGCTGCTGAGTCTCTTTTAACCATTATTATTGACTTCCAAACGAGTTGACCTTATTTTCTGTTATTGACGTTTTCCGCAGTTTTGTCCTGATTAGCTGTGAGCAACAGAGATTATTTTTAAACTTGTATTTTATTCACAGTTACAAAGTTGTACCTAGTGTTTTACTCACAATTCGATGGATGGATATTACTTTTATGACAAATTGCGTCCGTCTGTCCTGTCCGGAGTGCAACAGCCCTTCATTGAGATGGAGCTGACAGATTCTCCCTGTTGGTGACTATATTGATTTATATGCGATCCCACCGGACTGCAGTCAAAAAACAGGGACTGAGCATAACAGTGACACAAACAAACAAGTGAAACAGACATTATCACTATCAAAAAAGAGTCTAAAAACACAAAAAAAAAAACCTTGGAAAATACCTGCTTCATCTGTAATCATCATGTCTATCGTTGAATCGTTCATGCAGAGCCAGGGATACCGCAGCCAGCCTGACCTGGTTTCGGCAGTTTACGACAACACATCTTCCACTCTGGCTGTGGACTACTCCTACGGGCAGTACCCCAATCAGACAGACGCCTCCCAGAACTACAGCCAGTACCCTTACACCTCTGAATACACGGCAGACAGCACCTGGATCGCCCCGGAGCAGCGTAAGTACTCCCACCTTTAGTTTTCTCTCCGTGTTTATTTAGCACGTGAATTAAATGTTAAAAAACTCAGATTCTCATTTCACCTTTAGCTCCTCCACGACCTGTGACCCCGGAGAAGTACACCATACCCCACCGCTGTGCTCGCTTCGGACCAGGCGGTCATCTGGTTCAGGTTCTGCCCAACCTTCCTTCAGCTGGTCAGCCTGCTCTGGTTGATATCTACAATCTGGAGGTACATGTCCAACAAACCAATGTTTAGTTTATTCACTCTCATTTTAGAAGGAATGCACATTTAGATTCATAATATTATTATTTTGGATTATATATACTTGAATGAGCTGTTGTAATGATGAAAGCAGACTTCGTTCCTTCTGAAATGAAAAAGTAGTATATTTTTTTTCTTTTTCAAAGATATAATACATGCAGGCTTGTAATTTGGTGATCTAGATCCGAGAATAGAATAATGTAAAAGATATCTTAAATATAAGTTGATCTTATGTCGTTTTTTGTTTTTTTTTAAAGACTATGCTGCAAGATACTCGGGATCAAGCAGAGCTCAGATCTTTTCCAGGACCACTTGTCAAGTAAGTGTATTGACCTACTTTAACTCTTCATTCATTACATCGTTTTCACCGTTTCTGCCGTTTCCATGCAAACAGACATTGTTTTCATAATGTTGCTGTCTAAAAGGGGTCATAGACAAATTCAGTTTTAAATGACAACAGAACCCGTGGAAAGAGCCAGTGGTTCTTCTAGTCTACTGGAGCTGACATGCCAGAAGCAGACAAAATAATGAAAACACCTTTCGGTGTATTCAAGAGACAAGAATATTACAGCATCGTGAGATCGCTGTATGTGAAAAGTAATGTTGTTTCAATAAGTCCATGCTGTCCTGTCTCTCATCTTGACGTGCCATCAGAGAGGAGACTCATAAAGTGGACGTGATCAAGTTCTCCCAGAACAAGGCTCTGGAGTGCTCCCGTGATAACAACCTCCTGGACAGAGACTCCGCTCGCCTCCTGTGGGACTTCATCATGCTGCTGTGTCGACAGAACGGGGTACAGTTGTGCATAACGTTGAACTCCAGGAAGTTATTACATTAGCCTGCGGTCACATGCTCACGGTCTCATTGTTGTTTCGTCCAGACTGTGGTGGGAACGGACATCGCTGACCTCTTGCTGAAGGAGCATCGCTCTGTCTGGCTCCCCGGCAAAAGTCCTAACGAAGCCAACCTGATCGACTTTAACAACGAGCCGCTGGCCCGAGCGGAGGAAGAGCCGGGAGCCGGACCTCTGTCGCTCCTGTCAGACACTTTCATGACGGTCCCAGAGAACATCGGCAAGGAAACGGAGCGTTTCAGGGAGCTGCTACTCTTTGGCCGCAAGAAGGTAAGACGTATTCAAAACACTGGGTTGTAGTGATTTTAGATGAAATTCAGGAGATGTGAAATGTTCCCATCTTTGACTGTGTGCCAGGATGCACTGGAAGCAGCCATGAAGGGAGGTCTCTGGGGTCACGCCCTGTTGTTGGCCAGTAAGATGGACAACAGGACACATGCACGCGTTATGACAAGGTAAATTAACGGTGATAAACGGTGGATTGTGAGCTTAATGGGTTTGTTGCTACAAACAGGTTTGTTTCCTTTAGGTTTGCCAACAGTTTACCCATCAATGATCCTCTTCAGACGGTTTACCAGCTGATGTCTGGGAGGATGCCTGCATCTGCCACTGTTAGTACTCTCTCAATGATTTCAGAAGTAAGTATACCTGCAGAAGTTGTAATCTGCATGTTTTTATTCCCTGTGTTCCCTCAGTGCTGCGGAGAGGAGAAATGGGGCGACTGGCGCCCTCACCTGGCCATGGTGCTGTCCAACCTCACCCACACGCTCGACCTGGACACTCGCACAATCACCACCATGGGGGACACTCTCGGTGGGACATCATCTAAAAGCCTGATCTCTTTTATTCCACGCCGCCACGGTCATTCCCTGACGCTCGGCTCTGATCTTGTCTTGTTCCAGCATCCAAAGGGCTGATGGACGCCGCACACTTCTGCTACTTGATGGCTCAAGTTGGCCTCGGCGTTTTCACAAAGAAGAGCACCAAAATGGTTTTGATCGGCTCCAACCACAGGTCGGCCGCCAAGAGATCGCCACACGCGTACCTTTGCAGAGGAGAAAAATGCACGTTAAACTTTGTTTGTGGTTCCTTCCCTTTCAGTTTGCCGTTCTACCAATTTGCGACCAACGAAGCGATCCAGAGAACGGAGGCCTACGAGTATGCTCAGTCTCTTGGTTCCCATCCCTGTTCGCTGCCCAATTTCCAGGTCGGTAACATTCACCACATGACTGATACGAGCAGCTGTAATAAATGGAATCCTCACACTTAAGCAGATGTTTTATCTGCATTTCTGTAGCTTACCGCACGATGACAATGATGTTCACTCGAGATTATTTTATCTATTAAGCCTTCGGTTACAGTTTCGTTTAGTTGCTCAGATGGATGAATGAATCGCAAAATGCGACAATTTTCTATTTTTTTTTTTTTAACAATTTTCAATCAGTCAGCGTGGATGTTGGTAGTACTCATGAAAAAACACGGTTGTTTATTTTTTGCCTCCCATCAGGTTTTCAAGTTGATCTATGCATGTCGTCTGGCTGAAGCCGGCCTGAGCGCTCAGGCCTTCCATTACTGTGAAGTCATTTCCAGGACTGTCCTCATGCAGCCGGCCTACTTCTCTCCTGTTTTCATCAGCCAGGTTATACAAGTATGGACCCATTTCTACTTTGGTTATTCATGTGCAGGCATCACAGATGTGGGGAAATGAAGAAACCGAATGCATACATGTGATTTTCTGTTTTCTTTCTTTGCCAGATGTCTGAGAAGCTGCGCTTCTTTGATCCTCAACTGAAGGAGAGGCCGGAGCAGGAGCTGTTCAACGAGCCTGAATGGCTGATTCACCTCCGGCAACTGGATGGACAGTTCAGGGTAAGAAGAGAATTTAGTTTTAGTCACACGTGGTTGTTTTCTTTCTAATGCATCCAACAGAAATTTACATTTTAGCTTTATTAAGACTGTGGATTTTCCTAATAGTTGATGTAAAATATGCCCAAAGAAAGAAGGGTGGATTTCCATAATTCACCAGATTTATAGAGGACTTGTTAACTGTTTATTATATGACAGTGCCTAAAAACTTCAGTGTGTTTTTACTTTAAACTTAGTCGAGAAACGGAACCAAACTTAGTGAAGAGAAATAGTTTGAAACTTATTGTAGAAATGGATTCAAATGTCGTCTAGGAATATCTCAAAACTTAGTCTAAAATAGGTTGAAACTTCTAAAACGGGTCCAAACGTAGTTTAGAAACAGGTTCAGACTTCAGAGTCCAAAATTAGTCTTAGAAAGGTCAGTTTAGTGCAGAAAGGGGTCAGAACCGTGAAGAAACGGGTCCAAACTTGGTATCCCAACGTATCGGGTCCCAACGTAGTTCAGAATCAGGATCAGAATCACACTTGGTGTAGAAAGAGGCCTGAAGTTGTGGTGTGGATACGGTCAATGACTTTAGATGAATGTGGTGCACATTTAACAATTGTTGTTCATCTTGTAGACGGGTGTGATCACATACAGTGCGGTCAGAACAACTCCCACACAGTTCGACTGCAGCAGCCCCACCTCTGACATGGACCAGCCAAGTCCTCCTGAACCGTACACCATGCCTTTGGAGGTGGACGGGCCGACCCCCGACAACCCACTCATGAGCTCATTACTGCCGGGCGGTCCGCCACAGGCAGTGCAGTTGATGCCTCCTGGTGTGTAGACGTGTGAAACGCTGGCGGACTTTCTTCTCTGGAAAATAATCCAACAGGCGTCACATGTAATAATCTTTTCTTTTCTTCCAGCTCCCACGTCCATACTCCAAGATGGGATGGCCCCCCCTCAGCATTTAACCCCAAATGATGTCCCCCAGTTCTACCCAGTACCCCCCACCGGGCCGCCAGGCCAGGTCCCCAGCACGGGCTACCCTCCACACGATCCAGGCTACGCCCCTCCCGCCTTTCAGCCTCAGCCTGAGCAGTTGGAGATGTATCCGGGAGCCCACCAGCAGCCGTGTCCGCCTCCACACGTGGGCCAGATGTCACCGAGCGTGCTCACTCAGGGGCCACATTCGCCCGTGCAGATGAACCCGCCGCCACTCCAGATGCCTCAGCACATGCCTCAGCACATGCCTCAGCACATGCCCCCGTCTCCCGGGCACATGCCGCCCGTAGATCTGCCGCTACAGGCTCCGCCGGAGATGCAGATTCCTCCGCCCATGTCGTCGTCTCCACGCCGGAGCTCCCTCACGCATCAGATGGATTTCTATGATCGCATGGCTCACATGGTGAGTGTCCGTCTGTCTGAATGTTTTATAAACTCCTTCATTGTGGAGAATCCTTACCACCTCGTCTTTGTGGCTCTGCAGGGTCCCGGGAGATCGCGGACTACGTCACAGTCTTCAATGCATATGGTGCGTTTTGTGTGTCATTTCTGATCCGTTTAAACTTTTCCACTCTTAATTCGGTGATGTCATATTTTTAATTGGGCTTTGAAATGTGTTCAACACCCCCTTCCTGAAGTGTCTCAAAACAAGAGAGAGAGAGAGCCTTTTGAGATAGTCCAGTGTTCTATATTCTTTTTGTTTTTGTCTTCCCTTGCACCAGGCACCAGGACGCCGCTCGCGTACGACCTCGGAGTCGTCCACTCACTCCGGTGGAAGAGAACGAAGCAACTCTTTCATCCAGCAGGTCTCGCCTCCTCCGCCGTCCATTCCCGAACAGACCCGCAAAGAAGAGGCCAAGAAAGCCAAGAAGGATTCTCCTAAAAAGGTTCATATTCACCCGTAATCCATCCATTTGATAATCCACCTTTTTTTTTTTATTTTTTTTTTTTAGCAGTTTTCATAATTGTTGTTGGGTTTTTCTCCGCGCAGGGTGGCAGCCGCGGCTGGCTGAGTTGGATCTACGGGAAAGGAAAGAATGAAGCCCACCTGCCGGACGACAAGAACAAATCTGTATGTTAGAGCTGATGTATATAAATGTTGCTCTTTGTTGTGCTTTGTGATGGGTTCACTCACCGCCGTCTCTACTGCCAGATTGTGTGGGACGAGCAGAAGCAGAAATGGGTGGACCTGAACGAGCCTGAGGAGGAGGTCTGAATCACCTCCACGTTTCTCTACAAGCCCGGGAGCTTGGTCGGTTACTCAGTTCTGCTGTTTTCTTTTTCTTTTTCTTTTTAATTGGTCAGAGTAAGCCTCCTCCTCCACCTCCACCTGGCTTCCCAAAGATGGCTCCAATGTACGGTCCCGGGGGTCCCGGAGGTCCAGGCGGGTTTTCTGCTCCCCCGAGTGGCGGTCCTCCGGTCAACATGTTCTCCAGGAAAGCTGGTAAATCAAAATATTTAATACAATATCACTTTGTATTAATAACAACTTCTTTTTATGCTGCTGAATTCTGAATTATATGTTATATATGGAATACTTAGTAGTCTTCTTAAAATCGTGACGTGAAAAGACTCGCACACACGTCTCGTTGTGTTTCAAGTCGCCAAATCATTTCACTGCCGCAGAGCGACCTGCTCTTTGTTTGCTTTGTTGCCACTCAGGGTTTGTGTTCCTGTGTCCTCAGGCACCAAGAGCAGATACGTGGACGTCCTGAATCCCAGCAGAGCGGCGAAAGCCGGCGGACTGGCCCCGGCGCCAGCTGACCTCTTCGCCCCTTTGGCACCGATGGCGATGAACGCCAACCTCTTTGTGCCTAGTTCAGGTGGCGATTCGAAAAATCACCGATGCAAGTCCGATGATTCCTGTTTGATTGTGAGATTAAATTTTGATTCTTTTTTTTTTTTTTTCCTTTTTGTCCCCGGTGCAGCTCCTGACGATCAACAACCGTTGGAAGGCTGCGAAGGAGGAAGTCAGGAGCAGAATTCACCAACATCGAGCGCCGCTCAACAGGTACTTATTACACCTTCCTGGAACAAAGTTTAAACTGAGGTACTCGGTAGTTTTATGGTTGAGTCACTGTAATAATCTGTCCATACTGTGGTCTGCCATCGTTGTTGTTCATAGTGGATTGCGTGTGTAGATTCATGACGGAAACAAAACAGCACCCACTTGTGGCCTTGTATGGTAACTACATCATTATAATCTCCTGTGGTCTAGATGTTCAACCCCACGCTGTTGCCGCCGGCGCCCGAAGGAGCTCCTGTGCCCGACGGCTCACAGTCGGGGGAGGTAAGATCCTCCTGGAGCTTCCTCTAATGCCTCTACTGACGATGGACGCTCGACAGCTAACAGCTTAGCACGTATCGTCTGCTCACACAACAAAACTACAACTGATTTTAAAAAAAGAAAGGAAAAGTACCATCGGAGCTCTTGCATGACGTTTTGAAAAAGAAAGTCTCTCCCATGTCTGTTTTTGGGGAGGCATAACGCCGAGTTAATTCATTTTCATTTAGAACTGGTAGGAAATGGAGGTTGATTTTAATCCAGTGAATGGGAGATTTAATAATCTGGGTTTGTGTTTTTATGTGTGTGTCTGCTGTTTTTTACCCCCCCCCCTCCCCCGCTGTCTTCAGCTCTCACGTTCTAGCTCAATGAGTTCTTTATCACGCGAAGTGAGTCAGCATTTAAACCAGGTACCTTCTATCTGGGCCTCAAACGGTCCAACTCTAACCACCGCCTGACCCCCCCCCCACCCCACCACCACCCCCCCCACCCCGCTCTCCATATCACCAGCAGCATGCTCCGTCACTCCTTCACAAAGTGTCACCGCCGCCCGTTTAATCAGCATGTCTGCCTGCCGGCTGCCTCCAGCATCGCCCTCTGGAAACCTGCAACCATTGATTATTTTACACATCAGCCACACTGCTTCCATATTGGAATAATAATAGTTTATTTATTTGTTTGTTTATCTAGACCAGGGGTCTCCAACCCTGGGCCTCGAGGGCACCTGTCCTGCATGTTTTAGTTCTCTCCCTGCTACAGCATACCTGAATCTAAGGATGATGTCATCACCAAGGTTGTGAAAAAGCCCAATAACGAGCCTCTCATTGCAATCAGGTGTGATGCAACTGGGAGAGAGCTAAAACATGTAGGACAGGTGCCCTTGAGGACCGAGGTTGGAGATCCCTGATCTAGACCCTCTCGCCAATCTTTGTTCTTCTAAAATGTCACGGTGAAGCCAAACAGACTCGCGATTTCAGGTCTGCTCAAGAGCTCCGTCTCCGTGGAAACGGGTGGAAAACGCGCTGCCTCTGGGGAAACGGGGGGCGTGAAACTTTTCGAAAATGCTCCGATGCTGTCTCCATGGAAATGGGTTAAAATGCAACTTTTCGAAAAGGCAACAGGGGAAATCCAACTTTTCAAACGAAAAAAAAAAAAAACCCCGGCCCTGACACCGTCTCTGTGGAGACGATGGAAAAACAAAACTTTTAGAAAACCCATCTGTCTCCATGGAAGTCAGGGAACATCACGTAATAAATTCCGTCTCCGTGGAAACGAGGCAAAGCGCAACTTTTTCTAAATCGCTCCATCTCTGTGGAAACGACAACTTATCAAAACTTTTTGAAAACGCACCCGTCCCCATGGAAACCAGCATAATTGAAATGTTTTCAAAACGCCCACCCTCGGGTCTATGTGGAAACGGTAGCAAATGCAACTTTTCGAAAATGCGTGTGGCCGTAACACGTGAGACGTTTAGAAAAAAGCTCCTGAACCGAACTGTGCTGGAGGCGCCAGCAGGACGTCGCCTTGTCTTCATCACGTAGAAACTCCGCGGCTTCATTAACCAGCACCTAGCTTGCGTAGCGACTAAACGTCCCATGCGAGAGCGGTTGGTGAAACCGCCTCGCCGCCGCAGCGGCTGGACTGACTCTGTTTGTCCCCGGACAGAATCATCCTGGAGCCGCGCCCGCCGGAGGCGTCACCTTTTATAACCCTGCACAGTTTGCACAGGTGAGAGAAGCTCGTGTTTTCAAAACAAACGTGATCGATTGTTGTTGTTTTGTTTTGTTTTTTAATCACTTAATTAATGCTGCAGAGTGAAAGGTTTGGTTCATATCAGGAATTCCACTTCCTGTCAAACTATTTATACTTCAGTCGCCACGTTCAGACCAGAGACCTGATATTTAATAAATAATAAACACCAACAACTCAACTCCAGTTACAAACACAATTTTACTAAACCTGGAATGTTTATGAATTTAAAATGATAAAACAAATATATATTTATATATCTATATCTAGATATATAAATATAGAGAAATTCTTCATTACAATATATGTATATAAAACTAATGTGATTGAGGAAACAGGATAATTATGAAATTTGAACATGAAGAAGGGGAAGAATTAATTAAACAGGATTAAATAAGTTTTTCTAATTCTGACCCTTTTTCAGACACGTTGAACAAGAAGTGTGTTTTTCTGTTGGTTTTTGTTTTTGTATTTCCGTGATGTTTACGTTGGAGGTGTTTTGTCGTCCTCAGCCGGCTGCTCCATCGAGGGGCGGCCTCCGATCGGGGCGTCTGGGCGGCCAGCGGCAGTACCCAGCCATGAAGTGACGATGAAGTTAAGCTCCGCCCACCTGGATTTAAATGAAGCACATGGGCAAACTGCTCTCTGTCTTAAGGACCTTTTCTTTTTCTTTTTCTTTTTCTTTTTTTCGCCCGCAAAGCAAGAAGAGCATAATCACGGTTTCCTCAGTCTTCAACCTAACCTAGTTTATTGTTTAAACCGTGTTTCCTTGAAGGGCTCATGCATCCCATCACATGATTTAATAACAGATTCAACACTCATCCGTACTGAAAACTCACATTTACTGTTCCCGAAACACTGTTAACAATCATCCCCCTTTTCTGTCCAAACGTCTGTAATCGTGTGTGACGGACGGACGGACGGATAGAAAGAGAGAGAGAGAGAGAGAGAGAGATGATTTCATTTCATGTTGAGCTCGTCCAGGCAGCGCTCAGCTGTTCTCCTGTCGACTGGAGAAAACGGAGAAAGCTGCTGCTGCTCAGATATTTATTTAATTGTCCTCCGGCTCGTCACTTCTTCACTTTTCAGGAAGCGTTGAGGTGTTTGTTTGTTTGTTTGTTTGTTTTGTTTGTTTGTTCCACTGGGAGTTTCTCCTCCTCAGACTGAATCTCAGTCCTCAGAGCAGCAGGAATCTGGATCGAAGCTGCATTTTAAATGAATCTATCCAAATATTTGTATATCAGATTGATTGTATTTATGAGCTGTAGGCATAAATGTGTGTGTGTGTGTGTGTGTGTGTGTGTGTGTGTGTGTGTGTGTGTGTGTGTGTGTGTGTGTGTGTGTGTGCGTGTGTGTGTGTGTGTGTGCGTGTGTGTGTGTGGAGAGAGCCGACTAATTTTTCCTGACTAAATGCATTTACGATTGATGAGGTGACAAAGATCCATATTCTGATTGTTTGTAAAAGCCGCTTCTGCAGACCAATAAATCTAAATTGTCGCTGAGAGCTCATCGTATTTCTAAATACTTTTAATTCACCGTGTGGTTTTAATTCTGTCGTCCCAACGTGTCTTGATTTTATTAATTTTTTTTTTTTTTTCAGTTCACGATCTCTCATTTTGTTTCCGATGTTTTGTTTGTTTTTTTTTATTTCCTGGTGTTAAAGTCTGGACATAAACTGGTGAAAACAGAAAGGAAGAAACGAAAGGTAATAAAAGGTATTTTTTGCTCTGTAGCACTTTGAAAGACGCGTCTCCTCGTTTTATTCACCTGGAAACTCCTTTTTCCTCACGGAGCCAAAGAGAAGAAAACATGCAACTGTGTTCGTCTCTTGTGGGTCCAGACCTCCGTTTCTTTCCCTTTTTCTCCTATACTCTCTCTTTTTTTTCTCATTTTCAGTTTGACTCTTACGACATCTCTATCTCGCTTTCCCCCTGTCTTTCTGTATCTCTCTCTCTCTGTATCTCTGTCTCTCTCGTTCTGTCTTTCCCTCTGTCTCTCTCTCGGTCTCTGTCCATCTTTGTCTCTCCCTCTTGTCCTCTTCCTCTCTGGATCAAGCAGTGGTGACTGCCTGTCCACTGACTGGTCTCAGGTTGCCCCCCCCCCCCCCCCCCCCCCCCCCCCCCAGTGACATGTGACCACAGTCACGATCTGACACATCATCGTTATGTGAAACCCTGTGCAGTTTACAAGTCCACCACCAGGTGGCAGCACAACACCGACTATGCCGCACGTATTCTAATGGAACCATAAATATATATAATCTGGATGTTAAACGAAGATGCTCTAGAATCTGGTGTTAGTGTAGGACGATGCTCTACAATCTGGATGTTAGATAAAGAAGATGCTCTACAACCAAAATTTTAGAGGAAGATGCTCTAGAATCTGGATGTTAGACGAAGATGCTCTAGAATCTGGTGTTAGTGTAGGACAATGCTCTAAAATTTTGGTTGTAGAGCATCTTTAACATCCAAATTGTAGAGGTAGATGCTCTAGAATCTGAATGTTAGATAAAGACGATGCTTTATAATCTAGATGTTAGATAAAGAACATGCTCTATGATCTAGATGTTAGATAAAGAACATGCTCTATGATCTAGATGTTAGATAAAGAAGATGCTCTATGATCTGGATGTTAGTGAGAGGAAGATGCTCTATAATCATCTTGTACTGGCAGTAACTAGAGTCACAAAGAAACGAGCTGGCGGTGCGTTTTATTGTGTGATTAGTGTGCAGCAGACAGTAATAGTAATCCTCAGTAATCCTCTGGATACATCTACAGATGAGTGTCCGTATTAAAGCCCCTTATGGCCCCACCCAGGACCACCCAGCATGCTCTGCTGCGGGCGGAGAAATACAGATTACTGAAGAAATGTTTTCTCAAGTTCATCAGTTTTATTTCTGTGCATCAAATAAGATTATACAACAGAAACATTACTAATGCCTTTACTATTTAGCCAACGTAATGTATTTTTTTTTTTTTCAAAATATGTTCTCAATATATAAAACTCAAGCGTTTATTCAGGCGATGATGTTAACGGCTTAATCCATTTCTAACATCCAATACATGGTAATGTTTTAAGAATGAACTTTTAACACTAAACCATGTTTGACTTCCAGATTATAGAGCATCTTCTTCATCTATCATCTATAGAGCATCTTCCTCCTCTAACATCCAGATTCTAGAGCATCTTCTTCCATCTATCATCTATAGAGCATCTTCCTCCTCGAACATCCAGATTGTAGAGCATCTTCCTCGAACGTCCAGATTATAGAGCATCTTCTTCCATCTAGCACCTACAGAGCATCTCCCTCCTCTAACATCCAGATTGTAGAGCATCTTCCTAGAACGTCCAGATTATAGAGCATCTTCTTCCAACTAACATCTATAGAGCATCTTCCTCCTCCAACATCCAGATTGTAGAGCATCTTCCTCAAACGTCCAGATTATAGAGCATCTTCTTCCATCTAACATCTATAGAGCATCTTCCCCCTCTAACATCCAGATTGTAGAGCATCTTCCTCGAACGTCCAGATGATAGAGCATCTTCTTCCATCTAACATCTATAGAGCATCTTCCTCCTCTAACGTCAAGATTATAGAGCATCTTCTTCCATCTAACATCTATAGAACAGCTCCCCCTCTAACATCCAGATTGTAGAGCATCTTCCCTGAACATCCAGATTATAGAGCATCTTCTTCCATCTAACATCTATAGAGCATCTTCCTCCTCTAACGTCAAGATTATAGAGCATCTTCCCCGAACATCCAGATTATAGAGCATCTTCTTCCATCTAACATCTATAGAGCATCTTCCTCCTCTAACATCCAGACTGTAGAGTGTCTTCCTCTAACAACCAGATTATAGAGCATCTTTCTCCCACTGGCGTAACTTCAGCTATCCAGAGCGTCTGCTGTTATATAGTGACATCTAGTGGTTGCAGATGGTGTCTACCGCTATGATTTGATAGATAAATCTCACAACCAAATAACACCAAAGTGATTTATTGTCCAGAAAATACGGTAAATTAATGTCACTCAATAATAGCGTCTATATAAGAGGAGCAGCTGCTCTACCGTTTCATCGTGTCGGGCTGGAGGTCACTGGGAGGTCTCTCAGGGTTTACCCCCCCCCCTCCCCCACCCCCCCACACACTGTACAACATTCAGGTTTTAATACAATCAGCTTCATGTAAAGTTGTGTTCTTGTGGAAAAAGCAGTTTAGATTACTTATTTAGATTACCATTCACTTAAACTTTCAGTCTACATCCACTCTTCTCATATTAAACTGATATTAGAAATAACTATTTTATTACAATTACAGTAAAAAGATCCAAATTATACTTTTTTTATCCCTCGAAAAAATGTTTGATATAGCCTGATGTAAAATACTATCAAACACAAAATAAGTGTAAAATATATGTTGATCTGTTGTAAAATAAGCCTCGTTTATTAGGATTCGATGTTAATATAATTCAATTATATTAAAAAAAAAACATTCTCACACAGTTAAAATATTTATTGTTCAAATTAAATCAAGGGAATTTTTACTCTTCATACTTCCACTTTATTATGGTAAATATAAATAATATATTGAGCCGTAAGAAGAATAAATATTCGCTTATTATTTCAAAGAATTTGATCAGGTCTCTCAGCGGTGAGGAAATAGATCTGCTCCTACCGTTTAAGTTGTGTACTTATTTTTTAAATAATTTAACAGTTCTTGTGGAATACGTCTTTTTATTTCGGTACTAATCGAACGCTGAAAAAAAACAAAAAAAACAACAAGTAGAAACAACGTGTAAAGTTTTACAGTGGATCATGTACAGTACATTATCTGCAGCAGCTTTGCTCTGAAACACACACACACACACACACACACACACACACACACACACACACACACACAGAAGCAGTGTAACATCTGTTTGTTTGCCCTCCTGATGCACATCATCGCTTCACACAAATAGAAACTTACTTCTGCTTTTGTTTTCCACCTCAGCGTCACTTCATAGTGAAACACACTCAGACTCACAAGCATAAAAAATTTATGGAAATCTTTAGAACAAGATAAAAACTAAAGCTACACTAATTAATTATTACTGACACTAAAAATTTGGGTGCACTGAAATTTGCAAGACATAAACACATGCAATCTGCATACTTTTATGTAATTATTATATATGATACAAAGCATAAAAACACAAAAACAAACATTACATTGTTACATATTGCACTGTTATTACATAATACGGCTCTACACACCTGCATTTCATAGTAACTGTTGCAATATGTAACGAGTTGTTACAAAATGCGGTGTTATTATACATTGAGTTGAAAATGTATTACATTATTTCATATTGCACTGTTATTACATAATACGGCTCTACGCACCTGCTTTTCATAACTGTTGCAATATGTAACGAGTTGTTACAAAATGCAGCAACGTTTATTACGGTGTTATTATACATTGAGTTGAAAATGTATTTTTTTTATTTGATATTGCACTGTTATTACATAATACGGCTCTACACACCTGCATTTCATAACTGTTGCATTATGTAACGAGTTGTTACAAAATGTGGCAACGTTTATTACAAAATGCGGTGTTATTACACATTGAGTTGAAAATGTATTACATTATTACATATTGCACCGTTATTACATGATGCGGCTCCTCCTCTTTTTTTAAATTCTTCTGCACATCAGCCGACTACGTCACCAAAATCCATTGATAGCTCCTTAGATGAGATTATCTTTATTGTTATTTAAAAACATTCACCACAGACACATATGTGGATGAAATTTCTATGCAAAAGGCTTTAAAAGTGTCCAAACAAAAATAATCAAAACACAGATTAAACAGTAACAAGACGCATCATGGTACTGTGCTGGACGCTGCGTTGAAGGTCACAACATCCATCATCAGTCACGCAATTCATCCCGTCTTTAAGACTTGAATGTTTCTTCTGGATCTGAAAAAATAGAGGAAAAACACAGAACCAGTAGTAGTTAGTCTGCCGGGCCACAAGGGGGCACTGCAGCTTGTTTGCTTTCCTATTGAAACCACACGGACGTGTGCTCAGGGAACAACACGCTATGAACGTGAACAAGATGGTGAGAACCCGACATCCGCAGACTGACGACGAATCAGATGCTATTAGCAGTGAATCGCAACTATAAAACTACAAATATGGACGATAAAACTACAATACGGCCGCCATGTTTGTTACTGGCGCATGAGCAGAAGGAACTATTTATTTATTTCTTCACGCTGTTGCTGCCATATGGATGAAATCAATGGACTTTCATTAATATTGTTTATTGTTTCCAAATCATCCGATGAAATTCTCTACCTTGAGTTTATGATGTCATCGGGGGACATCAACCGGATCGATCCATGAAAACTCTTTCTCGCTCACAGGATCTTCTCAGAACCGGCAGGTCCTTTTTCCAAGAAATCTGATTGGTCGGGTAGGCGGAGCTTTTATTCTCGTTGATCTCTCACCCAGAACATAACCTGCTGCGGAGCAGATTATCTTTGAGTAGGACAGTCAACCCGGAGTTAACCCTGAAGTTACAGGAGAAACTCCAGCTTTCAGGATTTTTTTATCCACATTTTTATGTCGTTTGGGCTGAAATCAGTGAGTCAGATCTGGCAACCCTGGGCGTCCTCATATGTACCACCTGTTTACAGTTTAGCTACTGCGATGGCGATGGCTGTTATCGCTTCTGGCTTGTTTGCGTCTCACAAATTCTCTATTATATCACGCCATTATTGCGAAAGGAACAGGAAGCAATTTGTGCCACTCATTGTTGTTGTTTGTTTTTATTTATTTCCAGGATTCTGATTGGCGAGCATGACTTTATGCTTATAGTTACACTGCTGACTGCAGGTTTGACATGCTCTTAGTATGAATATGCTCTTAACAAGGTTTTTTTTAAATGTAAGTTTTATGCAAATTAAAATGCTTTTCAAAATAATTTGTTGTGAAGAATGTTATTTTTTGAAAACATAGAAGGGGGTTATGTGTTAACGTGGCCTCACATTCACTTATTATACCAATTCAGGGACAAAAAGTACAGCATTACGTGACCAACAGTGATACTTTCCCATAAGACTTATTAGTCTTATAAGACTAAGTCTTATAAGACTTACTTCACAAAGATGCCAAATTGATAAACCACATGCAAACTCCACCTGTGAAAAGGCCTTGAACCAACATTATTCTGCTAAATTTCAGGTTGCCACGTCTTTGTGTTTTAAAGGAGACATATCATGCTTTTAAATCCTTCCTTTTTACATATAAATCATACAGTTGTGGTCTATACAACGCGAAACTGCAATGCTTGGGTCTGAATTCCTCATTATTAGAGCTCCACAGGCCCCTTTTCTACCCCTTTTCTGATGCGCTTCTGAGAGCAACTCGTTTTGGGGCGGTCTCTTCAAATGCAAATGAGACACTTCATACCCCGCCTCCTCTCCAGGTTGCAGAGGTCACACTCGGTTCAACGTCACCCTGTTCGGCCATCTTTGTAGTTTGATAGAACAGATACAATTATCTAGCGGCGCAGAAACTTTATATTCACACATTATTTACAAAATGTCAACAACGGAAGATTTGTCCATCCAGCCATACATGTTGGAGCCAGAGTCGGACCCGGCGGAGCGAGATGAAAATGACGATGATGCACCTTCAGAACAACGTCTTCATATGGATGTAACGCAATGGTGTGTTACTATATTTACACTAACTTCTCCATCCATGCCCACTACTACAATACTGCCTGTATTACAACGACTATTTAACACAGAAGTTACATTATAATCTAAAACGAGCACACAGCGCTAACATATGAAGACGGTGCAACCGCTAATGCTAACAAAACAATGACAGGGACGTCTTATCATCACACTTTTTAGCGTTATATACAGCTTACCGAAGTGCTCTGTTCGTCGTCTCCATAGATAGAAGGAACTGACCGCTCAATCAGACCAAGTCTTTCGGCAAATCCTTCTTTATACTGGCGGAGGTTGCTGAAGCAGTCGTCCTTAAAGTGATTCGCGCACACAAAAATGACCTTACCCACAGATGTGGGTACATTTCTGTGAAAAATAAAACTCAACCAGGCACTTGGAAAAGGTTCTGATGCTGGGAGACGGTGTAACGAAGCTTGTGGGTTACTACATCCAACAACCGAACATTTCCACTTATCCTCTCGTAACTTCGGCACCCTTAGGTTGGACTACAAAATCGCAGCGAGAAACAAAAATGGCGGATTGCTCGAAACGTCGATGTCCTAATTTGGCAGTTCCGCTGAGAATACTGTGACGTCATTGTTCAAAAAACGTAATAGAGAATAGAAAAATCGAAACCGATCGCAAAATATGACCAAAAGAGAATATAAAGATATCAACGGAGCACCTGAAGAGACTACTTTGAACTTTTCTGTACTTCTAAACACTCTAAATATACACCAAAATGCATTTAAGGGCTAAAAAAGTGGATTTAGCATGATATGTCCCCTTTAAAGTGTCTCGTGAGACCTTCAGGATGAACCAGAGCGCAGAAACATCTGGACCTTAACCTTCATTAAAAAGCTTAAAAAAAAAACAACACAATTCCTCCTCTTTTTTTTTTTTTCTCTCTTGTTGTTGTTTATTTGCTATTACACTTCCTGGCTCCTGCCGCGCACGGAGGACGGAGGTGCGCGCGGCCTCGTGCGCAGCGGGTGCAGACAGACGGATCCGCAGCAGCGCGTGCGGCCGCAGCGAACCTGTCTCTTTAAGTTGGTGTCAAAGCCGATTAGCGCTGATCTCCGCCGTGATTCCGTTTTTTCTCCCTTCTATTTTTGTTTCGGCGCGACGCGCTTCATTCGCGGAGAGAGAAACCAGCCGGCAGGTGCAACTTCCGCACAAAGTTTCCCCGCGATGGGGACGTGGTGAAGCGGGCAGGGGGGAGAAGGGAAAGCCGCTCGCGACGCTCCAATCTGGAGAGGCTGATGCGCGCGGCGCTCCAACTTTGTTTCTGCCATGGTAAACCCGGATTACCTTTTCACTGCTTTCTCTCTCTAGTCCGCTAAAAATAAATAACCCGCAGCGGCCATGTGAAGGATTCTGGTTTGAAGTTAAAAAAAAAAAAAAAAGACGAAATCCGCGTAAAATGCAGAAGAGCGTGCGCTACAATGAGGGCCACGCGCTGTATCTGTCCGTGGTCGCGCGCAAAGAGGGAACCAAGCGCGGCTTCCTGAGCAAGAAGACCACCGAGAACAGCCGCTGGGCGGAGAAGTACTTCGCCCTCTACCAGAACGTCCTCTTCTACTTCGAGAACGAGCAGAGCACGAGGCCCTCGGGTATCTACCTGCTGGAGGGATGCACGTGCGAGCGCGCGCCGGCGCCCAAGGTGTCCGCCGTCAGCAAGGAGCCCGCGGAGAAACAGCAGGTGAGGGACGACAAGCCACACCTCAATCACTCCCGTTTTAAAGTTGTTTTTATAGTTTCAGCTTTTGGACTGAAGCAGAAAAACGCGAAAATGCGTCAATTATTTCGCATCTGCGCTTAAAAAAAAAGTTTCTATTTTAATATAAAGGAGAGAAAATGATGAAAGTGAGGCAGAATTTAGTTTTAGTGGTTGGCCGCTCATTAAAAGGTACAGAAATGATCGACATGTGATGCAAAATGACAAGCATGGGAATAAAGAGACTCCAAATGAATGCACAATTACCAAAATGTAGATGTGAAATGACAGGATCGTGACGCAATGTGAGCGAAATGTGACGCAAAATGATGAAAAACGAGATGCAAAATGAGCGAAATGTGATGGAAAACGACAGGCACAACAATTAAAAGACCTTAAAATGATTCTTAATTACCAGAGAAAGATGCAAAATGACCAAATTCAGATGTAATATTTTCCAAATGAGATGCAAAGTGATCGAAATCTAATGGAAAATGAAAACCAGATGCAAAATGACAGCTGCAAGATTTACTTTGTCTCTTGTGAATGTTTGTGCTTTTTGCTTTTTGCTGCTCACAAAGAGACAGAATTGCTTCAAAGAGACATAAAGACAAAGAAATCTAATAAACGAAACACAAAATGGCCAAAATAAAAGCACAGAGAAGATTTTAAGACAGAAAGTTACAAAAATGATGAAAAAAAAAAGAGTTTTCACATTTTAAACTGTTAAATTTCATGTTTTACACAAATGTGACAAATCTACCGTCAATTTTTATTCCTTTATTTTTTTACCATAAACACTCGCAAGGTGTATTATTGCTGATATATTTGTCTTTGTAAATCTTTTATATCTGATGCTTCACAGTCAAACAGCACAAGTAAAATCAATTTAAGAAGCTTGAAACTTTTTAGATTTCAATCTTGTTTCCTGGATTAATTAAAGTCTGAGAGGAGGTTGGGGTTGATTGAGGGGTGAAAACGGAAAAAAGTAGTTTTTTGTTAATAAAAAAAACTTTTTTTACTGCATCACTACATTATTTAAGTGGCATTTCTTTTCTTTATTAGCTGTGAATTTTAAGCGTTTCGTGTTTGTTCTAAAGTCCGAGAGGGCCTCTTGTTTTGTTCAGGTTGGACTTCAGTTGCCCTTCTTTTCCAAATCTTGTGCCAATTTTCATGTAAATAGAACTACATGTCTACATTTATTTTCAAGAGCGAGATTCTCACTAAACTGAGGCCCCCCCGTTTGCACAGCGTCTCGAGTGAAGACGCATCGTTTTCCCATTCGGAAAAACTTCTCCGTTTACACAGCAGCGTTCTGAAAACGAGGATATGGACCGGGAGCCGGCGACACTCCGGACGCCGCCATTGTTTTTGTTGTTGCTGTTGTCCGTCTACTGAGCGTGTGCAGAACTACGCCCGCGGCGCACGTGAGCGGAGTAGCAGGCGTTCCAGAGAAGCTGCATTGTCCTCGGTTTCCATGGAGACCGGCTTGGAGCGGTTTTCAAAAAGTTCCACCCTCGGAAAGCCCGTTTTCAAAAAGTTGCGTTTTCCGTGGCCGTGAAGCACCGTCGCCGTGTGAACGGATCCCCAAAACGTCAACGCACGTATTGTGTTTTAACTTGGTCCTATCAAGGTGGGTGTAAGAGATGATGACCAAAATAACACAGTAAAAGCAGTTTCAAGAGGGTTTCATTCCTCGAAAACATCAGTACTGTAAATACTATTTCCTCTAATATTTGATCTGCGAAAGCTAAATTTAAACGACCCATTTTCTTGTGTTTGCCGCCGCCTGTGAAGAGCCTTCATCCCAGTTCTCCTTGAATATTCTCCTCCCTGCGTGGCCGCGGTTTGATCCGCAGGTGAATCCGTCGCCTCCGTCGCCTCCTGCTCATCGCGCGCTCTGTTTTTAGAGGCGACGCCGCGTCGCAGTCCGTTCGCGGCCTTCGTTGTGGAAACGACGAACACGACTCGATAATTGATGATTCTAAACGCTAAAGCTCACCGTCACTTGTGACTCAACCACATGTGCCTTTTAAAAAATGTACCTGAATCTCAGTCGCTGTATTACAAGAGGAAGCGTCACTCATTGAGAATCCAGATTATAGAGCATCTTCCTCCTAACATCTAGATTATAGAGCATCTTCCTCATAACATCCAGATTATAGAGCATCTCCCACCTAACATCCAGATTATAGAGCATCTTCCTACCACTATCATCCAGATTATAGAGCACCCCCTCCTAACATCCAGATTATAGAGCATCTGCCTCCTAACATCTATATTATAGAGCATCTTCCGCTTCCTACCGTCCAGATAATAGATCATCTTCCTCCTCTTAACATCCAGATTATAGAACACCTTCCTCCTAACATCCAGATTATAGAGCATCTTCCTCCCACTAGCATCCAGATTATAGAGCATCTTCCTCCCACTAGCATCCAGATTATAGAGCATCTTCTTTCCACTAACATCCAGATTATAGAGCATCCTCCTCATAACATCCAGATTATAGAGCATCTTCCTCCCACTAACATCCAGATTATGGAGCATCTTCCTCCTCTAACATCAGATTATAGAGCATCTTCCTCCACTAATGTCCAGATTATATAGCATATTCCTCCTCCTAAAATCCAGATTATAGAGCATCTTCCTCCTCTAACATCCAGATTATAGCGCATCCTCCTCCTCCTCCTCTAATATCCAGATTATAGAGCGTCTTCCTCCTCTAATCTCCAGATTATAAAATCTTCATGTAAGCGATGCAATTTCAGCTAACATCCAGATTATAGAGCGTCTGATATGCTAATTCTGTTGGCAAGTTGTTGCCGCTCAGTGAAAGAAAGGCTTATCGAACACAAATGGGACCCAGAATCGCGCCCTGAGGCACGCCACAAGTCTAATGCACTGTTACCGCGTTAGACTGCCGCCATTGTTTTACTGGATTGTTGACAGATTTTGTTTAAATCATGAAACCGTTGCCAATGGATACCTTTAATTATAAACAGCAGATCTTTGAGTCTAGAATGAAAAACATCCAGAATCTCAGCAGGTCGGCTCGAGAGAAACAAATGACGGTTTCTGACGGCGAATCGTCTCGGTCCGACATCGGAGCTCATCAAAGCTCTCGGCCTCCATTTATGAGTCCTCCTGTTTGATGTGCACTCACCATTCGTCCAATCACCCGCCTCCGTTCATGGTTAACCTCCATCATTAGTGGCGCTGTGATCAGCGGACTCCTAACAAGCCTGGCGTGTTGTATTCTCCTTCATCTTCCTGGGGAAAAACACGTACAGAAATATAGTGGAACTGCCTTGATTGTGTGTTTTCTTCAGGTTCTTTTTTAAATCAGACGACATGAACAACATGTTAAATCTATATTTAGATTTTTTTTTAAATATATTTATATGGGTTGTGTGGATTAGCTACCCAATGGTATACTCGCTATAGAAAACGATAATGGTGTTTCGAGGCACATCGGTCCTTTTGTCCTCATAAACAGAAAAAAACACTTTTGATAAAACGATCAGTTCTGAGATAATCATCAAAAACATCTGAAGAACTTATGTAAAACTCAAAATTGATTCCATTTCATGTTCTTGTCATAACCGACTCGGACTAAACAAATCTTCAAGAGCTCGTATTCCGACTTTCTTCTTCTCATGTGGACAATCGGAAATTTTTTCAGACATTTTTTTATAAGAATCCCAGAAAATAAAGAGATAAAAGTTGTTTTTATAAAAAACAAATAATAATGAATACATAGTTTTAACTTGTACTCACGAACTTGAGGAGTTGTTTTATTTATAAAGCACTTTTCATTGAAAAAAATTAATCTGAAAATGCCGCAAACACACAGTATAAAAAAAAACCCCAGAAGTAAAACACTTAAAAATACACATTTAAAGCAAGTCCTTAAAGTGAATTAAAAGACTCCTTTAAAAGGAAAGTCTTGTTCCACTTCCAAATCCAATTCCAAACGTATGTTGCGTGGTGTCCACACGGTGTGTGTGAGTGTGACCCGTTAAACCATGACATCACGTGTCCACATGTTTCCATTATGAAGTACCAGAAGTATTGGAAAAGTATTATTAAAGGAGCAGTGCGTGTTGCCGGGCAGATTAGGTGCAGTTGTGTCTGTTGCCATGGAGACGGAGCTCCTGTCACTGAAGAGCAGAGCTGGCGAGTCACTAACAGGACTCTGAAGTGGGTACGCTCGTCCCGAAGAACTGATTAGTGTTCGAGAACCGTTAGGCCGAGTTGAAAAAGTTTTTCACCGTGCGCGTCAGAGGAAGCTCTTGGACTCACATTGAGCTTCTCGTGTCTTCAAGATGTTCCGTCTCTCTGTAATGACTTGATAAAAATGTCTCAACTTTTGGGTTCGAGTAAGAAAATGTCTCGCAAAAATACATTGGAGGAAATCTGGCACCTTGGCGATCAAATGCTTTTTTAAAAAGAACCGTTTATGTTACAAATGAAAGCGGCCCCTTATTAGAAGCACAAGGCCCGGAGCTACGTTTTGATGTATAACATGATAAGATCAAGTGAGACATTTTCTTTTTGTGTGTGTGTGTAACTCGACACTTTCTCCCACTCTTAATAAAAATCTCTCCACGCTGAGTCCCCCCATAGACTCCCATGTTAAACTCCAAAACTGCCTGAAAAATGTTTTCACATCTGAATAGAGGACAGACACGGCAACGTGTTGAAAGTTAAATGAAGTCTCGAGCTCAAAGTGTGACGACGTCACCTGAAAAGTGAGGATTTTTTTCTGTGTTTTTCACTCGATTTCACTTTAAATGTGAAATTATCAGTCGTTTTTCATGATTTTTGTGGAAACGTTTAGCCGAATCGTTAACAAAAGTCATAGCACACCATTCCGTGTGCTAACAGACGGCTAACAGCAGCTACAGCCCTCCACTGCGTCTCCATGGCAACAGACACTGAACTCCTTTGACCTCCATTTTTTCGCAGTCTTTTGGGATTTACTCGGGAACCTTTCGTGTCCCAAAATCTGATGGATTGGCCCTTGGATGATGACAGTAGATGAGTAGTTGGCAGTTGGTAATATACATACATACATACAAACCAATAAATGAATACGAGCAGACAAAAACATAAACTTCCCCTCATCTTTCATTGGCGAAGGTAATAAACCAGTATGAAAGTTGGGACGTCGATAGATCTGCAGTTCAGTGAACGCGCCGCTGTAACGTCCTGACGAATGAGATTAGACCGAGAACAAATCTAAACAACAGTGGGTCAGATTAAAATTCAGCGCCGTGATTAGAGTAATGAAGTGGAAATATTTAAGCTGCGAGCTTGATTGTGTGGGTGTGTGTGTGTGTGTGTGTGTGTGTGTGTGTGTGTGTGTGTGTGTGTGTGTGTGTGTGTCCGACACGCTTATCAAGTGAAATTTTCCCCTTAAAATAAACTTTAAGACATTTAGGCCCAGTTTACAAGTAAAAACGAAGTTTGGGCACTCTTTTAAAAAAAAAAAAAAGGCTCCCAAAGTGCAACTTTTTAAAAAAAATGATCTGACTCCATCTGCTTGTAAATGTTGCGTTTTTTTTCCCCATTCATTGTTTTTGATAAGTTGAATTTTTCTCCGTTTCCGCAGAGACAGTCAGAGAGTTTTCACATACAGGTAATTTCAATATAAAAACACATTTATTGTCTTGGAGAAAACAAAAAAAAATCACAATTTCTTTCAAACTGTAAGCAGGATTTTTATAGATTTTGTTGTTTTTCTAGTCAGTTTTGGGCTAAAAATGTAAATGTGCGCGTGTAACAGCCAAAAATGAAACGATAGCTAATAACACAATGCACAATAATGTTATTATTTGAGCTATTTGAAATGTAATAAAACCCAGTTTTAAATAAAATGTTGCCAGTAATTTAATAATTAATGTAATAATTGCAGCTGATAATGTAAAAATAAATAAATGAATAAATAGGACTGCATTATCTATATATTTTTGTATTAAATATGTGTATAGTTGATGGCACAGTTTTCATATTCATTTACTGAGGAAATATACTGCGCAGTACTCTTTATTTTTTATGGTTATTAAATTATTGGCTTTTAAATTTAAATTCATGCATGTAAAGATGAGGCAGGATTATATAAGCTCGTTTGGTTTAATTTTGTCCCTTCTTAGGAAATATGCACAAAAATATAATTAATTTATACCAGACAAATATTGTTGGATTTTCCCCCTCCACATATTACTTATTAAAGATGTGACTAGTGGGAGCGTTTGCTTTCCGTTGCGAAACTTTTAGCAACGCGGGACGTCTCCGCTGACATTGACTTTGTCCTCTGTGCCCCTCCGACGCTCCCTGCTAACACTGCGGCCCGCTTCGGCCTCCTCAGACCTACTGCCGTGTTTCCATGGCAACCAGGTGATGGCCGGAGCTGGGGGTGGGGGGGGTGGGCGGGACTGAATGCCGACGTGTGTTGGTTCTGTCTGCGTTTGTGTCGGACGTGTGGGAGGCTGCAGCGCCTCCGCTAAGAATAGCAGGAGAGCTGGTCCTGTAGCCTGCAGCCACGGGCTGAATGACACACACACACACACACACACACACACACACACACACACACACCGCTGATCTTTGTCGTTTCTCAGGAATCTGTGTGGACGCCTCCCAAAGCGATGTTGATATTTAGGCCCCGTCTCGACGACCTTTTCAAGCCATGGCGGAAAATGAAACTTTTTGAAAACGACTCCCAAGATGCAACGCTTGAAAAAATGCTCTGTCTCCATCTAAAGTCGCACAACTTTTTGAAAACACTGCGACTGCACAGACACCACAGTCCTCCGTGGAAACGGGGGGGAACCTAGCTTTTCAAAAATGCTCTGGCGCGTCTTGTTGAAATTGAGAAAAATGCAACTTTTTGAAAACATTTCAACAGCTTACCTTTTTGAATTGTATGGTTTTGGATTGTTAAAATGTAGGGCGTGTTATGAATAAAACGTATAATCATTAATAAAATGAAAATGTTTTGACTCTGTCTCTGTGGAAACAGGTTAAAACGCAACTTTTTGAAAACGCTCTGTCTCTGTGAAAAGGGGGGTGGGGTGTAAACGCAACTTTGAAAAAAATGCAACAACACGGTGTCCATGGAAACGTGAGAAAACGAAACTTATTAAAAGCTCTGGCTCCATGGAAATTGGGGAAACCCAACTTTTTGAAAATGCCACCGTTTCTGGGGAAATTAATTAAAACGCGACTTTCTGTAAATAAACATTGTTGACCATAAGATGACAACTGAATTCAAAAACAGACCAATAAGTAAGATAAAACAGGAAATGATGAACTACCACAAAACAAACAACTAATTTAAATGAGGTTTACACGTTTCGGTTTATCCAAACTGAATATTTCTGTCAAGTCAGCTTTATTTATTTATTTATTTATTTTTGTCCTTCAAAATGTGAGAGAACCTGCGGCGGCTGTGAAACTAACCCGCAACCAGTCCAACGGCGGTTTTATAAGAAAATCCATCGGGGATATGGCATAAAGATGCACGATGTCCACTTTCAACATATTGAACACGTTAATCCTGAAAAAAAAAAAAAGTTTTTGAACTTCTGTGACGCTGCGTGCTAAGCTAAATGCACTTGTGGGATTAATGCGGCGGTTTTAGTACCGACCGAAAGCTCAAAAAGAGCTTATAGAATGGAGAAAAGAAAAAAGAAAAACCAGCAGCAGGAATTAAACTGGGTAGGTTTAATCCACGAAATGCACAGAAATAACGACAAATTAGAACAGAAAATGACAACAAAAACACGGCGTCACGGTAGAAAATCACAGCCTGCTGACGGATATAAGAGAATACCCGACGTACATCTATTTTAAAAAAAACAACTTAAACATTCTCTTAAAGTAAATCAGTCTTGCACTCATTTCACGTAAATGTAATTTGTGTAGTTTTTATACTTTGTTTTTAATACTGTGTTTTGAATTCCTTTATACATTGTGATGCTGGTGTGACCTGCCTCGGGACTACACACGTAAATTAGCAGTTTTGCTCTAATCTGTCACGTTTACAATTTGTATATGATTGTTCATTAATGTGTTGTTGTCCAGATCAAATAGATAAATAAATAAATAAATAAATAACCACAAAATGGCAAATTATTACCACAATATGATGGTTAAAATCTTACATCAATATAAGCAAATAATCAAAACAGATACAAGGATGATGACAGAGCTCTAAAAGACTGAAATACAAGATTAAAATGGTAAAACTTCACTATAAAATTCCCACAAAAACAAAAATATGACAACAAAATGAGAAAATAAAACCACAAATTCAAAATTAAGATCACAAAATGAGAAGAATATGACAAAAAGAAGAAAATAAAAATACCACATTCAAAAAAGAAATATGACTGTTTGCAGCCGAGCACAGTCATGGAGGACAAACCAAAGTCCTGCGTAACGCGGCGGCAACGCAACAGGCTAATGTGGAGCGACGAAGCAAGCCGCCGCTACAACAGCGCTCGGCGACGCCGCACGGCGATAAAGAACAACGCGTTGGTGCCGGAGATGCACTGTCGTGAAGAGCAACGCGGCGCCGGCGGCTCAATGCTGACGCGGGCCGACGTGAAACGATGCGGCTTCGATGCGAAGCGGCGAACGTGGACTCGGCGTTGGCCCGCGACGGGGGACACGACACATCGCAATACAGGGCGATGCGGCGTGACGCAAGGTGGAGTCGGGCGACGAGGCGGGCCGAAGCAGAGCTTAATGGTCTCGCTCGCGCTCCCTGTCTCTCATTGTTATCCTCCAGCTTAAACCCGGCTCGTGGTCGGGGAAGCCGCATTAGCAATGCAAGAAGCTGTACAAGCCTCCATGGTTATGTAAACCCTGACACACACACACACACACACACACACACACACACACACACACACACACACACACACACACACACACACACACACTCAAGCCCTTAAGCCTCTCTGGTCTGTAGCCGGCACACGCCAGCAAGTGTCTCTCACCCGCTTATCGTTGCATCATTACTATACGGACCTGCTTTCCCTCCGCGGCGGCCGCGGCGGCCTCGGGGAGCCGCGGAGGGAAAGCACGTAAAAATATAACGCGTGGGAAAGGTGCCGTTTATTAGGGCGTGTTGACGTTGGCCTGTTTGTTCCGGAACCAGAGTTCTCTTCAGGGAAAGGAAACGTTTTCGTTTGGACGTGAAATCTCCCCCCGAACTTGGTCCCCTTGAAATGCCAGGTCTCGCTTCGCCTGCAGACGATCTTTCCAGCTGTGGTGCGCAATGCATTCTGGGTAGTGACCTAACAAAGCCAATCAAGCGAATCACAAGAATTAGACGCAGAAAGAAAAAGTCTCACGGCCAGATGTGGAGTAGTGAGGAAGAAGTAGTGAGGAAGACTCTCATTGATATCTGGTCCGAAGACTTTATATCACGGTTGTTTGTGGCTACATCGTTAGCCACGAGCTAACTAGCCTAGCCACCGCGGGATAAAGCAGCAGGACTTCCGGTTTCGGTCCGGACCAATCAGTGAACACTGTTTCTTCTTCACTTCCTCTCTGATCAGTGTTTGTCTGGGGTAACAGCGCCCCCAAACCAGCAGCTGGTGTAACTGCGTGACGTTTTCCAGGTTTGGTCTCTAAAGGGAACGTGATCAAAATGAAGGGCTGAAAAACTGGAGGCGTTTTACACAAACTGGAACAGGCCGTTAAAAGAGAAGAACCATTCTCCTGCTTATACACAAATACATAATGGTGTGAAATAAGAGGTTTTTATTTACGTATATGGGGATTTTGGACTTCGTAGTTTGCGGCGATGACGAGATGGACAGGTGTAAGGACAGACGTCTGACTGGTGGGACGGCAGGTTGTATGTCAACCGGATGTGGGCCAGGTCGGGCGATGATGTCACCGTTTACATGATGGCACGCCACATGTGGCCCAATTGTGGTTGACCTCATGTCATCCAGATGTCGCATATGAACAGGAACACATGTATTTTATACAGGGTGAATTAAGTCGTACATTTAAAAATGTTTTTCTGTTGGTGTCTGAAAAGCCAAGCAAAAATAATGAATTACTTTTAAAAGGTTCTTTCTACTTTTATTGGTGTCCACTACCACCCACTCCTGTTTTATTTTCAGATCATTTAAACTCAAACACATTTTGACTGTTAAACTTACTTTGTTAACATTAAAGTATAATGTCCAAAAATTCATTTTATTATTATTTTATCATTGTATTTCAAGTGTTAAACTGTGTTACAATGAATTTGTGAACTTTATAATTGAATGTAGTGTTTTATTGATAAGTATTTAAACTGTTAAACTTACTGTATTACAGTGTCTTTTTGCACTTTTTAATTTAATGTTATATTAAGTATATTTGAACTGTTAAACTTACTGTGTTGTAATTTTTTGCACGTCTTAATTAAATTTTATATTTTTAAGTATTTGTTTTGTTAAAGGACAGCGTGATAGAATAGTTTTATTTAATTGAATGTAGTGTTTTATTGATAAGTATTTGGACTGTTAAGGATCGTGAATTCATTTTCAGAAGTTGTTCAATTATAAAATAATATGTTTGCAAAATTGTACCACTGTTGTTGAGGCTAAATAAGCCACATGTCATTATTACAAAGCTTAGTTAAGGTATAGATTAGGCTGACATCTGGTGCCGGGGCCAGACCAATTTTGGTATGTGGGTAGCATCGTCTCGAATACGCTGACAACCAGGAGGAACATTAAATATTAATAGAATATTAAAATATTCCGATTTTCCACAGGGAAAAAAATCCCATCGCTTTTATGTAATTTTCTTTATTCTTAACTTTCACTTTTTCTTTCCCCGCTCTGACACAAGTTTAGACTTTCATTCCCTTTCTGTGGTATTTGTATTGGGCCAGATTAGCATCCAGACAAATATTTAAGCATTTCTCCTTGGATTACGTGAATTTAGTGTAATGACTCTTTTGTCCATTGGGGGGCCGTGGTGAGTCTGAAGCTTAAAGATTTGTCGGTTGTTGTGTTATTTATGTTTGGATGCCTGCTTTGTCCTGTCTCGGTGTACGAACGCACAGGGTCCTATAGGGGCTTAAGGCCACCATCTTGTGGTCGGGAGTGGTATTACGAGGCTGAACGACTCGAGGCTATTTAACTAGGATGTTTGAATTTTTGAAGTATGCCACACAGTTTTAATCACCGTGGAAGTACGAGGGAAGGAGTATATCCCCCCATCTGTTCACCGAATTCAACTTTGTTTACTGAAATCCGTTTCCTTTCATAACTCTGACACAATTTTACACTTTTTCATTTCCTTTTCTGGGCTATTTTTGTTGACCCAGATTAGCATCCAGCCACATATTATATCATTTCTGACCCCAAACGCTGTCTTTTTTTTTTTTTTTTTTTTTTTTTTTTTACCCTCGCATGCGGATTATCTGAGTACTCGTACACATGCCTTTTGAATTTATCAGCCGTCACTGCGGCGTACTCCTCTGCCAAACCGCACAAATTCTCTTGGAGTCCAAACCGAGCGAGACTCCGTCAGGTCTCCGTCAGGTCTCCGTCAGGTCTCCGTCAGGTCTCCGTCAGGTCTCCGTCAGCCTGAGGGGGAACCGGGGCCGTGATGGTGGCGTGTTTTGACGTGATGCTGTGAAGCTGTTTGCTGAGGTTTTTACAGCCAAAGGATGGTACGACCCTTACATAGAGCTGTTTGACTAGAGTGCCTCCCGGTTGGCAGGGAAAAGTCTTTAAGATATAAAAAATTTATATTTATAAATTTTTTTTAATTTCGGCATTTCTTCAGAAAACAAAAACGGAACAAATAACACTCAATTGTTCAACTAATCAGCCAAAAGGGTGTAGGTTGAAGAAAAAAGCTTACACACACCTACCCCATTACACAAAAAACAAAAACAACGCTCTCTAGAAAATGTCACACAGAATTCTTGTTAACTAATATTTCTACTTTTACAATACACGTTCAATATAACCGCGCGACCACGCTAACTGTTTACAGTCTTTCCTCACTCAGGTGGCGATCTCTGCTTTAAGATCACCGCAAGATGTGCAAAAAATAACTTATTGATGCGAGTTTGAACTGCTCTGATGAATAAGTCAGGCTGCCGCGTCTCTCCTTTACACACTGGATTTTATGTAGCGGGTTAAAGTGTATTTAAAATGTATGAAGAATAAATAAAACATCTTAAAGCAAGTGGATTGCGGTTGAATGTACCCTCCGATACCTCAGTAGTTTCTCCGCTGCAGCTTTATTCTGGGGAAACAGACAACCGTCAAAACAGCCTAATTATCGCCTGCCCCTATATACTCTTGTTTTTCTGCTTTTTTAACACTGGAACTTTGACACGGGGAAGCTGGATATGGAAACGTGAGACAGTTCACAGGTCTACTGTCGGTTGTTTTCTATTTCTGGGGATTTTTGTTCTCGGTTGTGTGTTAAAATGTCAAAAAAAAAAAAAAGGGTGAGAAAATGTCGGTCATATTATATGATTAAGTGTTTTGTCCCATTTAAAAGCCATTCATGAGTACTTTGCTGCTCACGCTGACATTTGAGAAGTTAGATGAAGCTGAAAAATAGTGGAAACATAAAAATGAAGTATTAAAAGGTGGATGGATTACGGCTGATCATTAAAGCAGTTTCTTCAAACTAGGAACATTCCTGACTTATCACCCATCAACTATATCTTTTTTTTTTTTTATCAATTCTAGTCGACTAGTCTAAAAATGAAAAACACTTAAACCAGGCAAATCTTCTTTTTGCATATAAAAAAATGTGATATACCGTATTTTCTGGACTGTGAGTTGAATGTTTTTTTTGTGTTTGGCTGCTCATACGACTTGTATGTCAAAATGTGCAGGTCATACGCTCTGTGACCACTAGATGTCACTGTACGGCAACAGAAAACTGCTACAGCACCACAGAAAAACCTCCTTTATGATGGAATTTGAATAACAGCAAGAAAAATGGCTCCAAAACAGACATGAAAAACATTATAAAATAAATAGATTGAGGCATCTACAAGTAGGCCAAGTATCTTTATGTATCCGGAAAATAAAAGCATGGTCATTTTACATTAATAGAAATTGAAATTATATAGCAAAAGCCCAAAATAACTTTCTAGATAAAGCGAATAATTACCACAGGTTTTGGTTTAAAGACTCTAAATCACACTCATATATAATCACGCTGTAGAAGATGTTGAACTCTTGTACCGTTTGTTTTGTCTTTCCTGGAACGCAGCACTACTTCCTGGTGATTTTTGGCCACGATGGACAGAAACCTCTGGAGCTGCGGACAGAAGAGGAGCTGGACTGTAACGAGTGGCTGGAGTTCATCCAGCAGGCCAGGTAACGGGCAGAGAACCTTCCAGAACAAGCTGTGGGTTTTTAATCACTGTACAGGACTGATGCTTCTAGACGACGCTTCAGGATCCTTTACTTCTTTATATTCTGACTTTTCTTCCTCCGCTTCTTCCACAAATCTCCACTGGTACTCCTGCTTCTTAACTTCTACTTTGTTCTTTCCTTCTTTCCTTCTCCATATTATTCTCCCTCTACTTCCTTTGTCTTCTACTTCTTTCCTTTCACTCTTCTTATGCTTCTTCTACTATTTGTTTTTTGCTTTTTCTGAAGAGTTGTTTTCTTCTACTTCCTTATTGTCTTCTACTTCCCATTTGTCTTCTACTTACTTTTATTTTTCTTCTACTTCCCCTTTGTCTTCTTCAACTTCCTTTTAGTTTTCTTATACGTCCTTATTGTCTTCTACTTCCCTTTGGACTATTTCTACTTCTACCATCTTGTACTTTTGTTTTGTCTTCGTCTACTTTGTTTGTTTTTTTCTGTTTCTTTTCTGTCGTTTGTTTGTTTCTTTTACTTTTTTGTTTTCTACTTTTTGTCTTTTTACGACTTCCCTTTTGTCTTCTACTTGCCAACTTCTGCTTGAAGAGCATCTTCTTCTACTCCTCCTCGTTGTTCTATTTCTTTTGTGATTTACCTCTTTCCTTTCAGTCATCGTCTTTTTTATATTCTATCTTTTTGTTTTCAAGTTCCTTTTTGTCTTCTATATATTGTCTTGTACTTCATTGTCGTCTTCTTCTACTACTTCCTTTTACGTCCACATCTACTGCTTCTACATCATCTTCTACAATCACCACTTGTTTAACTTATACAACTTCATTCTTGTTCTACTTTGTCAAAATTTTATAAGAAAAAATGTTAATAAAAATGTTCTCCTTCCTCTTCATTTTTAATGCTTCACACTTCCATTTTGAAATCTAATGTCATTGTTTGCTTCTGTCAAAACAAAAACTAAAAATTCTTTCTGCCATCAAATCTTCTTGATTCTGGCTGAAACGCCGCTGCAGCTCTGAAACCGTCGTTTCACTGCATTTTGTCGTTCGTTTTCACTCGATTCCACGTTGAAAAAATAGAAAAGAAAAGAAAAACAGCCACACACGGAGAGAGGTGTAGAAAAGGACGTGGAGGTGGAGTCGGTGATGTAACCGGCGTGGCGATACGGCACACCAGAGTGACCTAAATGTGAAGCGCTGCGAGCACAAACACACAAACACACAAACAGTTGCTCGGATGTCAGACCGAAGTGGAAATAACACGAGGCGGATATGTCAGACGAAGCGCTTTCTGTTATAAAGCATCTCTCCCGCTGATCTTTACAGAAAATTAACACGTTGACATTAAAATAAAAACCCTGAGGTGACAAAATTCATCACACGGGATGTTTTTTTTTTCATTTGTTGACAAAATTATCTCAAAGTGCTTTTTATTGTCATGCAACATTTTTTTTTTTTAACCTAGATTTCCCGAAACAGTTTTTAAAAACTGTCATTTCCGCCGTGAAAATAGACGTAGAACCTCCAGTTAGCTTTAGCTTTAATCGAAGCAGCTACTGTGACTATTACATTGAACTCTACGGAGCAAGAAATCCTGGAATCACCATCATTTTTCCGTTTGTTTCAGAAAAGTTTCCTGCTGAAAACGCTGCAGTTTGCAGGCGCATCCACTAGTCGGTGCTGTTTTTGTTTTTGGAATACAATCACGCAAGTGTGCGCGAGGTGAACGGTACGATGTAAAGACGTCCACTCGGTCCATCTGTATGGAAGAAATGTTCTCCACGTATGCAGATGATGGTGTGGTAAATGTTCATTTTGTTGGAGAAGAGCTGTAATTCTAACAAATTCTCTGACTCCTCCGTTGTTATTGCTCATTTACCTACAGTATACATTAGCAGGAAAACTTTTGTACGACCGTAGCGTTCATCTGCGGCCTCGCTTGATGTAGTACATGTCAGATCCAGGACTCGGGACTAAAAGTTCAACCCTGTTTTTGCACAATCTTACTTAATTAAACTTAACGGCAGGATGTGAAAAGAAACACTGAGGGAGAGGAAACTTTGAAACGACGGAGCTCTTGTGTGAAATAATCTAGGACGGTAGAACTCCATCGGACCGGAACGATGTTGACATGCAGAGCGTGAACAAACGGTTCATGGAGACATGCAGTTCAGTATGGACGTATGGACATTCGATATGGTTATTTTAAGAAAACCAGGTAACAGTTGAAATGTCTCCAGAAAGATTTATTTATTTATTTATTTATTTATTTATTTATTTATTTATTTCAAGGTTAAATGTTGCCATACAATCAATCCTTTTTCAGTAAATTAGCTGCTGTATTTTGATAAAAACAGATCGTGATGAATGTGATTGGTCATGCAGCCTATTTCAAGATGGAGGTTTTGCTAAATTCCCCCCAAAAATTATATATGTAATTTATTTATTGTATATTTTCTTTATTTGGAAACACTTAAAACCCAAATCCAAAGCTTTCATCTTCATTTTCCCCACTTTGTTTTTTTATTGATTTTTAACAAACCCAAAATATATAATTAAAGATAGAAGAACGAACAGAGAGAAAAAAATAGAAAAAGAAAAAGTTGAGATCTATATCCTTATTTTTTTTTTGTCCATCCTTTCTTAGTTTCATCTCCTGTATTGAACGACCGTTTAATTCTCTGTGGCCATCACCTGCATGTACGTTGTTTTCCATCAAGTTACTCAAATGTAGTACCATGCACAGAACTTTCATCTTAAAATACAAACATTAGAAGTGATCCTTCTCTTTTTTAAGGGGGGAATAAAATGAATAAAGTAAATGCAGAGCTTGATTAAAGAAAATATGAGGGAGGGGTGTACAATGTGTACTTGACAAATAAAGCTATTTGGAAAAATGAGGAAATACAAAAATACGGAATATGTTTTGGGAAAATCTGTCTTCATTTTCCGAAATGTTCTTTTTGAAGCCTTATAGAGAAAGAGATTCTCCCCGTTAAAAGGATTTCTTAGGTGATATATAATTTCATTTATTTAACATCAAATCTGACAGAAAAAGTGTAAAAAAAACAAACAAGTCCTGCTTGTTTCATGAATCAGAGTTGAAAAGCGAAATTCTATAAATTTCTCCACGTTTCAAACCCGGATACGGACCCAGTCCAGCCGTCCACAGTGTTATTGGCAACAGACGTTAACCGCCGCTGTTTCCTCGCCGCTCAGCTACTCGGACGTCATCATCGAGCGCGAGATCCTGATGCAGAAGTACATCCACCTGGTGCAGATCATGGAGACGGAGAAGATCGCCGCCAATCAGCTGCGCACTCAGCTGGAGGACCAGGACACCGAGATCGAGAGGCTGAAAGCCGAGGTGTGCACGAGTGCCTCCGCATCTGCTTCCATGCAGAAACACACACAGACACACACACACACACACACACACACACACACAAACGTGCAGGTTGTGTTGTGAATATTTCAGCCTCCGCGCTCCGACGTTCACGTGGAGACGGTTCGATTGCCGTTGTTTTGCAGATTGTGGTGTTGAACAAAACCAAGGAGAGGATGCAGCCTCACCAGAACAACCAGGAGGAGGAGGACCCGGATATCAAGAAGATCAAGAAGGTAAACCAGCGGAGGTCCAAACTGTAAACGGCTCTGCTGGAGATTTCAATATGGCCTGAGGGAAGACCGTGCAAAGTGTGATTAGTGTTGCAATTACAAAACAAACCTCCATAAAAGCATCACACAGTGTATGTATGTATGTATGTATGTATGTATGTATGTATGTATGTATGTATGTATGTATGTATGTATGTATGTATGTAATTTACAGATGCACCCTAACACGTTGGTGTTTCATTACACAGATGTAACTGCAAAAATCACAAAAAGTTCTTACTCCTATACATTTTTTCCTTCTTTTTTTCATTATACTTCTACTTTTTTTAAAAAAAAAAAAAACTCCTCTAAAGGAAATTGAATATACTGATGTCCCGAAACACCTCATACAGTTTTGTATATACTGGATGAGTGCTTCAATTTACAGATGTACTAAATGCCTCACACAGGTTTTTTTTTTTTGGTGTGTGTGTGTGTGTGTGTGTGTGTGTGTGTGTGTGTGTGTGTGTGTGTGTGTGTGTGTGTGTGTGTGTGTGTGTGTGTGTGTGTGTGTGTGTGTGTGTGTGTGTGTGTAAATTTACTTTACCATAATACATATAGGTGCTTCACTTTACTGATGTCCCTGAACACCTCATGTATATACTGTATAAGTGCATATCTATCTATCTATCTATCTATCTATCTATCTATCTATCTATCTATCTATCTATCTATCTATCTATCTATCTATCTATCTATCTATAAATATATCTATCTATCTATAAATATAGATAGATAGATAGATAGATAGATAGATAGATAGATAGATAGATAGATAGATAGATAGATAGATAGATAGATATATGCACTGTATAAGTGCATATATATATATATGTTTATATAGGTGTGCAAATTTACTCAACCATAAACACCTCATATCGAGTTTTTTTATATAGATGCTTCAATTTTCTGATGCCCCTAAACGCCTCATATAGGGTTTTTATATATAGATTGACTGATGTCCCGCAGGTACAAAGTTTCATGCGCGGCTGGCTCTGCCGGAGGAAGTGGAAGATCATCGTCCAGGACTACATCTGCTCCCCCCACGCTGAGAGCATGAGGAAGAGGAACCAGATCGTCTTCACCATGGTGGAGGCGGAGACGGAGTACGTCCACCAGCTGTCCATCCTGGTCAACTGCTTCCTGCGGCCGCTCCGCATGGCCGCCAGCTCCAAGAAGCCGCCCATCAGCCACGACGACGTCAGCAGCATCTTCCTCAACAGGTGCCCCCCGACGGCATTCCGGTATTTTGCCCGAACAGCAGATTACAGGAGATTAAAAAATGAGTTGATGTTCTCTACAGCGAGACGATCATGTTCCTACATGAGATCTTCCACCAGGGGCTGAAGGCTCGCATCGCCAACTGGCCCACTCTGGTTCTGGGTGAGTGCAGCAGGGCTCACGGATCGTGTCACCAGGAACCAGGATCTTCTCCCTGAGGCTGCGACAAAGAGCCGGAATGAACAGAATAATCTAGTGTTGGACTGAAGTCGACTTTGAGCCGATTTCAGCTTCTCTCACGTGTAAATTTGCGTTTTTTAGGTTAAATATCTCGAGTTTTGGAAGGAAAATTTAAGGAGCGGTCCAATTAATCCAAATAAAAAAATAATAATTTCACGAGATAAACTTTCTTCATGTTGCAAGATTTTATAGGATAAATTCACATTTCAGGCAGAAAAAACTGTTCGTACCGATCGAAATATATATTTCTGGCCAAACCTGAAAAGCCACTTAAAATTAGGGAATTACTCATACCTCAGAACAGTTTAAGTATTCTACAATGCTGCTTTTAGAATCACAAGGACTGAAATTAACTCATAACAAGTACTGACATTACTGTCATTAGGTAGTATTTTGTGTAAATCTTTCAAGTATGAAATTTTACTGCTAGTTAACTACAATTTTCCACCAAGAAAATAGTTTTGTAAATATAATGGAGTGTAAGTGACTCCTTGCAAAAACAGATATCACTGTACTAAAGAAGAATTTCTAGTACTTTTTAGGGTATTTTTCCAAGATATTCCAAGTTCTTGTCTACTTGAGTACTGTTGGCACCGTGCAATCTACCTTTCAATTTCTTAAAAAATCTGAAATAACTTAAATACCAGTATTTTGGGTACTTTTTGGACTCTTTTTTTTGTTTTTTTGTTTTTTCCAAGCATGTATTTTCACAAATACTTGTGTACAACTGACTTTACTCATTCAATATTTGCATTGCTGTAAATAAGTAATCTTTTTTTCAATTAGTACTGTTACTAGTATGTACCTTTACTAACATTGAATACAGTTTACACATAACTAAATACATTTTCATCAGGTATTGTACTTTTCTCATTTATAAATCATAATGATATAAAATGATTGACTATAATACTCAAATTGCTTTAATTAAGGAGAATTTTTTAGCTAATTTTTTTAACTAAGTATGTAATTTTACTTCACAAAGTACTATGTGGAAGTAATAAATAACATGTATTCACATGGACTTTTACTTGAGTATACCTCATAATCTACTCACCTGAAAACCGGTAGTATTTTTGCCATGTATAATTAGACAACGTACATTTTCTTTAGTACGTTCACTCCTCTTTATACCTGCATGTGTCGCTTTCAGCCGACCTGTTCGACATCCTGCTGCCGATGCTGAACATCTACCAGGAGTTTGTCCGTAACCACCAGTACAGCCTGCAGGTACTGGCCAACTGCAAGCAGAACAGAGACTTCGACAAGCTGCTCAAGCAATACGAGTCCAACGCCGCCTGCGAGGGCCGCATGCTGGAGACGTTCCTCACGTATCCCATGTTCCAGGTGCTGCACGCTCACTCACACCTCAAGGAGTTTCCCTCCCACAAGTCGTACCAGCTGGTATTTCTCTTTAAACCATACATGTCTTTTTTACCTGCAGCATCATGATGAGGGATATTTCTGGGAATGATTGGGAAATTTAAAAGCAGAAGTGGCCCCAGTCATTTTCCCTGAGGCACTCCACCTCAGGGGAAAATGTTATTTTTATATATTTAAATATTCTATTAAAATATGCTGTTAATGAAAGTTTTTTTTGGTTAACTATATATATATGTATATAGATGAGTGTATATTATTATTTTTTTTTAATTTTTAAATTGTATATCATTAAACCAAGTAAACCAAGTTAGTCAAGTAACTCTCTTCTTTTCCTCGTACCTTGAGAACGGCTAAAAACTCCTCTGAGCTTCATTTTTTATTTTTTTTTTGGAGTGCCTCAGGGAAAATGACTGGGGCCACTTCTGTTTTAAAATTTTTCAATCATTTTCAGAAATTGTTGCTGTAAATTTTTTTGAAAATGGGATAAATTAGCACAACAGCCTCTTGATACTTTCTACACCCGGAACAAGGAGGTCATCTCTGGGCCTCCATCTTTCTTGAAAGCACCTGAAACAATATGGACGCCGTACGAGGCTATCCTCTGGGGTTCTGAGGTGCTCTTCTTCTTCTTATTATTATTATTATTACTTATTGCACTAATCTTGTTCGTGTCTTCGCGTGTCTGTTTCAGATACCACGTTACATCATCACTCTTCACGAGCTGCTGGCGCACACGCCTCACGAGCACGTGGAGCGCAAGAGTTTAGAGTTCGCCAAATCCAAACTGGAGGAACTCTCGAAGTAAGTGCACCCACCAATGAATACGACTTAGGTCATTTTGAGGTTTAGATAAAGTTTAGTCATCTAGTCGGGTCTTTAAGACAAGCTTCTAATTTAGTGGATCACTATCATCTGGTTTTAAAAATAGATTTGTGAATCATCTACATAACAATGGAAGTTAATGGAGCGATTCCTTGTAATTTTCCCTATAGAAGCATGTATAATGTGAAACGTATAGGTCCTAAGACGGAACCCTGTGGAACATTTAAAAAAAAATTTGCCATTTATTTAAAATTTAATGTCACTAATCTCCCTCAGGATGATGCACGATGAGGTGAGCGACACGGAGAACATCCGGAAGAATCTGGCCATCGAGCGAATGATCGTCGAGGGCTGCGACATCCTGCTGGACACCAGTCAGACCTTCGTCCGCCAAGGTGGAGCGTCCGTCCGTCCGTCTCTCCGGGATCTTACCTGCCATATCGGTTCAACGTTCCACCTGTCCCTCACTTCCCTGTCGTCCGTCTCCTTGTCTTTTTTTTTTTGGGGCAGGCTCCCTGGTCCAGCTGCCCTCCAGCAGTGAGCGAGGCATGCTGAGCAAGGTGCGCCTGGGCTCGCTGTCGCTGAGGAAAGAAGGCGAGCGTCAGTGTTTCCTCTTCACCAAACACTTCCTCATCTGCACACGAACGTCCGGAGGAAAACTCCACCTCCTCAAGGTGAGCCTCACCTGTCCACAAATTACTTTCAGTCACCTCCGGACCAAAGTCCACCAAGTCTTTGGCGCCCTCTAGTGGACATAGTTATCATGACTGAGACAATGAGGGATCGAGGACTTTTAAACACAATTGTCTTTTCTTTTCTTTTTTTAAGGAGACATACAGTAAAACTAAAGGTTTAAAGCAGTTATTAGCTAAATTAGCATATAGAGCAACCAAGAAAAGTCGTGTCAACGCGGCTCAGCTGGTCGAGTGGGTTGTCTTCTAATACCACAGTTGGTAGTTCAATCCCCTGATCTCAAGGCTCCTTGAGCAAGAAACTGATCTTTTTTTAACATTGCTGATTTTATGTGTTTCTTGAATGTCAGGAGCGTTCCTGACTCTTTTACTTCTTTCTGAAGTGCGTTTCATAAACTACTTCCTGTCACTGAGACTCTTCGTTCCATTACTTTGGAATTAAAGCTGTTTTTTTTTTTTTTTTAAAGACGTCTGTTCCTTTCAAATAATACTGACTCTTTTCAAACTTTTCTCGGATGTTCTTTGGCAATGTTTTTTTATTGGCTTTATACAAAACCTGAACAATATTATAATCAACCATATCATTAAATTTTAGAGACTTACATTTGATAAATAGTGGGTTTGATGGATCTCTATATCTTATATTATATATATATATTTCAGAGCCCTTTTTGTCAAATGAACGTGTATAAGTTTTACAGGTCGAGTCCCAGATTTCCACGTAGTAAGTTAAATATGGTTTTAATCATTGTGTTATATAGAGTGAGTCAAGAAGATTGATGTAGAGATTTAGCTATTTATCCCTTTATATAATTTATATGTGACTTCTGTTGGAGGTCTTCGTCAATGTTTCTTTAACCCTTTGAGTGTCCATCCATTCTATTTCTATTGATACATCAACAGTGTTTATTTTGAATTTTATATATTCATTTTTTTCTAACATTGAGAACTAATTTATTTTAATCAAACCAATGTTTTATTTATTGGGAGTTCTTAATTTACTACTTCCACATTCATCTACTACCTGTTCTTTCTATCCATTACCAGCAAGGAGGAACGCTGTCCCTGATCGAGTGCACCCTGATCGAGGAACTGGACGTCAACGATGAAGACTGTGAGTGTCTTTCTTCCTCCCTCCTTCGTACCGCCCGTCCTCAGCCGCCATGACCCGTTCCTCTCCGTCTTGCTCTTCCAGACAACGCCGCCGGTCAAGGCTTCAACCATCTGCAGTTTAAGATCGTGGTGGAGCCTCCCGATGGTCAGAGCTTCTCTGTCGTCCTCTTGGCGCCGTCCCGTCAGGAAAAAGCCGCCTGGACCAGCGACATCAGTCAGGTGGGATTGCAGAACGGTGGTTGACGGGAGAGTTTGAAGTGCCGTCCAGGCGGTGACTCGTGGTTCCTCGTGTCGTTTCAGTGCATCGACAACATTCGCTGTAACGGCCTGATGACCAGCGTGTTCGAGGAGAACTCCAAGGTTTCTGTGCCTCACATGATCAAGTAAGAGGAAGTGGATTAAGAAAACAACCAGTGCGTCTGAGGCTCCGTTTTTGGGGTTTTTGTTGCAGAAACTTCTTCACATTTACTCGATTGCATCTTGGGCCACAAGTTGGCGCTGTTGGCTGTTTTTGTAATGAAACCACACACACGCACATGCGCACCGACAACAATCGGCTAACGACAGGAGTACACCAACATTCGCGTGGACAGACGACCAAGTTGGGTTGTTATTACGGTGACTGTCAAAATAAAAGTACCAAGTCCCAGGAGAAAATGGAGTCATGACACCAGAGGAAACATTATTCCGATTGGCTCTACTGAGCATGTGCAGAACAACTATTCACTCCAGCCGTAGTGCGCATGCGCAGGAGAAGCGTTTTCAAAAAGTTACGTTTTCAGTGGCTCCGTTCAACAGACACACAAAACGCAGCAAAAGTTTTTCACTTGAAAACTTTGTGTAAACGGGGCCATTCTAGGCGTTCAGACAATTAAAACAATTGAAAAATTGTATTTAGAATAAAACTACAGTAGCTAATTTTTGAGGTTGAATTAAAAAAAACGATATAAAAGGAGGCAAATTTCCCCAAACTGTTTTTGACCAGAAATTCTTTATATCAAAATGAAAGACAGTAAATTTGAGCGTGCTCGCTCCCACCCAAGTTCTATCATGAGCGTTGCATTGTATTTGAAAATTTAAAAAAAGACAAAAATGTCTTGGATTCTACAGATTTGTGTTTGTGCCGGGAAAAGTGTGAGAAATAACTTTTTTTTAAAATTTGTGTAAAAGTTAAAAATTAGAATGTAGAAACAGTCTGTGGATTACACGCTAATAAAAAAACCATAAAACTCAAATATACCAAAATTCTAATTTAGTTCAAAAAGTAGGTGAGTTGTTAAGAGTTACGTTTCAATCTCTAGTTACTCCTTAAGTTTGAGTTTTATTTCATTTAAATATTTTTCTCTTTTATTGGAACCACTTGACAATAAATACACTTTAATCTTAAAATACCAACATTAAAAGCGATCCTTCTTTTTTTTTTTACATAAAATAAAATGAATAAAGCAAATGCCAAACATGCACAACAAGTTTGAGTTTTATTTAATTAAAAAAGAAAATAATTATTTTCTTTATTTGGAATCACTTTCATCTTAAAATACCGACATTAGAAGTGATCCTTCTTTTTTTTATTTTTTTTTTTTTATTAAATATAATGAATAAAGCAAATGCAGAACATGCACAACAGGATTTGAGTTTTAAAGGACTATTTTATGCAAAGTTTTTTCAAAATATCAAAGATTAGTCTTATTTCAAGTTAAGCCACTTGTGCACTGCTTTTCCAATATTTTCTACTCTGTAAGAAAACAAAGACGTTGTCATCTTCTGCGTGTTCGTCCCGCAGGTCGGACGCTCGGCTGCACAAAGACGACGTCGACATCTGCTTCAGCAAGACGCTCAACTCCTGCAAAGTCCCGCAGATCCGTTACGCCAGCGTAGAGCGCCTCCTGGAGCGGCTGACCGACCTGCGCTTCCTCTCCATAGACTTCCTCAACACCTTCCTCCACACCTACCGCATCTTCACCACGGCCGCCGTGGTCATCGACAAGCTGGCCGACATCTACAAGAAGCCGTTCACCTCCATCCCCGTCAGGTAGGGGGCGCCCTCGGAGAAAAAAAAAATAAAATAAAACTCCTCAGCGAGAGGCCTTCCCTCATTCTCCTGTGAATCACGTTCATCACCGCCACCTCATGAAATCTGGGAAATGGCTTCGCATCTGTCTGTTACCACAGTGCTGAAAAATGAGCATTAACAATGAACCCATGCTTCACTACGGGAGAGTATCGGGGCCGTTGAGGAAAAGAACAATTGAAGGTTAAAAAAAAAAAAAACCAACCTCACGCGCTTCAGGAAAAGTCAAAAATCAAAGTCGAGATTTTTTTTTTCACAGAGAAATTTTTATTTTTTAATAAATGTCTCCACTTTGTATTTAAAAATCAAAAATAACACTTCTTTTTTTTTTTTTTTTTTTTTTACCTCCAAAAAAATAAATCTCGACTTTGATTTTTAACTTTATTTCTGAAGCGCATGAGGTTTTTTTATTTTTCTTTTTTTTTACCTCGGGATGTTTTTTACCTCGGTGGCCCTAATACTCTTCCACACTACACAGATCAAGTGGAGTAAATAAACTAGAATTTACTTTAAACTCCAGTTGTTTTCAAGTTCACTCAATAAAAACAGACAAAATACCGTATTACCCAGACAACAAGTCACTTTTATTTAAAAAAAATTTAACGTTTGGCTGCTTTTTTAACTTGTATTGAGAACCTTTAAATATACATAGATGTCACTGTATGACAGCAAAATACTGCCACAGTACCCTAAAATCTCTAATACTACTGTATTTGACTGACAGAGCGAGAAAAATGTCTTCAAAAAGAAAAAGTTACTCTGCACAAAAAGGGTAGCCCAAATATAAGATATAAATACTAAATTTGAGAAGAAAATGACTTAATATTATTATGATTATCCGTCCATGTACGTACAGCAAGTAAATTTTACTTTAAAGGATATCTTGAAACCTTGATTTAAGATGATACTGTAATTAATTATCAAAGCTGATGGACGCAGATTACTGCAGTAACATCTGGACAACTTAGATCTTTTTCTCTTTATGACACATTTGAAACTGAAGTTCGACCTATATTCCAGGAAATATGGTAATCATGAGTTAAAGCGCAGAGTTCGACCTGTTTGTTTTAATTGCGAATCATTAAAATAAGATTGTCTCATATCACGTGTTCACTGTAGGTGAGTAGAGACCTTGTATACGGATAAACTGCAGACGGAGTTTAATCACGCGTACGTTCAGAGTAAATAACTGGCCTCTCATGTCAGGAAGTTTCCTTCCTCCTCATCTGTAACCTGCATGGCTGCTTCTCATTCCACCCTCATCTTCCTCTCATCCTCCTCACCCGCCACCGCCTCAGGATCGAGCAGCATTCATGTGACCGTCTGTCCATCATGTCCCTCTGTCCCGACTACAGTCTGAAGATCACGCAGCTGGCACTGGACCAGTCCAAGTAATGAGCCCGGCTGCTGATTCTTCCTCTTTGTTTCCGTCAGAGCTTCAGGTCCACTCGTCTCCCTCTTCCTCAGGTCTCTGGAGCTCTTCTTCGCCACCAACCAGGGCTCCTGGGGCGCCGACCCCCTCAACACCAAGTCCCCCCGCCTGTGCCGCAAGTTCTCCTCGCCTCCGCCGCTCTCCATCCCCTCCCGCACCTCCTCCCCCGTCCACTGCCGCAAGCTGTCCCTCAGTTCGCCCGTCGGAAAGACGGGTGCCCTGGACCTGTCCTCCACGCCGTCCTCCTCCGCCGCCAACTCGCCCACCTCCACCTACTGCCCCTCCATCTCCTCCCCGCCTCCGGGCTCCACCAGGCCGCTCTCCTCGGGCTTCTTCTCGCCCCCGCCCACCGCCACGCGCTCACCCAGCCTCCCCCAGGCCTCGGGGGTGAGCTCGCCGCCTCCCTGCTCCACCAAGGCGCCGCTGGACCTGAGCCGCGGTCCCAGCTCCCCCGAGCTCAGCCCGGCCGCCGCGGAGGACGTCAGCGGGGAGCTGCCCCGCATCGACGCCTTCTGCGGGAAGCTGAGGCGAAGCATCCGCCGCGGTGAGTCCCGGCCGCACGAGCAGAGTTACTGTCTTTGTTCGTGGAGTTCAGTTGTACTTCAGTTGGTTTAAAAGTCTTCGCCACAAATCTGGAATCTGTTTGTTTCATGTAACACAACAGGTCAATGACAAGTTCTGTTTTTGATAATGACGATGTAGTTTTATTTTCAGGGTGAGTCGTAACTGGCCGTCTAGGCTGCGTATCAGTCAGCAAGCGCAACTTGTTCATCTGAAGATGATATTTCGCTTGGTTGTCACGGAAACATGGAACCCCCAGTGTCATCATGGGAACATGACGCCCCACGTGTCGTCATGTTTGGGCCCGTCATGTGAAAACGGTGAATGTGTCGTCTCGCTCTGTTGCCAAGGAAACATGACGATTGTGTCATGCGCTCTGAGTATTCACATGTCGTCATGCTCTGTTGGCATGGAAACACGGCGCTTAGATGTGTCGTCATGGAGACATGACACTCCACATATCATGTTTGATAGTCATGGAAGCATGACGGTCCGCATGCCATCATGTTTGGTAGTCATGGACACGTGAAGCTTAATGTGTAGTCATGCTCTGTTGTCATGGAAACAAGATTAATGTGTAGTCATGCTCCGTTGTCATGGAAATAAGATTGTGTAGTCATGCTCTGTTGCCATGAAAACATGATTAATGTGTAGTCATGCGCCGTTGTCATGGAAACATGATAATGTGTTGTCATGTTCTGCTGTGATGCTTAGTAGTCATGGAAACATAACCCCCTCCACATGTGTCATGTTCAGTAGTTAATGTGTCGTCATGCTTTGTTGTCATGGAAACATGACGATTTCCATGTTTTTGTGACGTGGGACCAAGAACAAGTATTGTGAAGTAGTACAAGTATGGAATCCAACAGGAGTGAAAACTCTCCTATTGATTCAATAAGACAACAATCACTCTTCTGGAGCGAAGAGGAAATGACTTCGCTGTAATGATAGACGGTTTGAAAATAACAGGAAGTTTGAGTCGTAAGGCGCCGCCGAGGAGTGGTGTACAGTATGAGTATACAAGCACACATTGTTTATTAATGTTTTAATATTTATTGCTGTCCTGTTATGGGGATGCATTTTTGTTTCCCTCCGTAATAACATAAGTGACTATTTGATGGGTAAAGGCGGTGGCGCCTCTGTCCAGCGCCGACTCACTCGGGAGCGGAGGACAGAAATGGGTCACCGTTACCCAACAGAGGAATAATCGTGCTCTTAGATCACCATCTGGCCCCGGCCGACGGCTCGCTCGCCATGAAAACAGCGCCGGAGCACTGGGTCAGAAAATCTCCCACAACAAGCCGGGGAGGAGAGAAAGGAGGAGGGAAAAAAAAGAAGAAAGGGCCGCTCCGGAGAGGAAAATGGAAGTGAAGGGGGGATGGAGAGCTCTCCACCCCGGCCCACAATAGAAAGTTCAAACGCCCACGAACGCCGCGTCAGATCTGGCTTTTAACTTTGTCTTTTGTTGAATTTTTTTTTAGAGGATGAAGAGAAAAAAAACTGAGAATAGTTTTTAGTATTTGTTTAAATGTTTTAGTAAGTACACAACAAAATCAGTTTTCATTAAAAAAAACATTCATTGACTTCTATTGTGGCGACACTTTAGTCTCACTTCTTGTAAATGAACGTCACACAACCACCTACATCGAACAGCAACAGATTTAAAAAGGCTTTTTTTATTTTTTTCGTTCTTTGGCTTTATTATATTAAGAAGTGAACTAAATATAAAAGTTCCAACTTTGGCCACTAGATGTCACTGTATGACAGTGGAAAGCTGCTACAGCACCACAAAAAAACCCCAAAAACTAGCTGAACTACTGCGTGAGACGGAGCAAGAAAAAAACGTCTCCATAAAGAAACTAACGGGAGAATAAATGTTCTTTTTATCCACGAGACCACAGACCTTTAGTAAATCCAGTCTTTTACTGTTTCGTCCTCCTCCAGCCGAGCGCGCTCTCCCTCCAGCCTCTCTGAAATGTGACTTCTTTGGGTTTCAAACAGCCGTCCTGGAGTCTGTCTCACTGGACAAGTTCCTCCCCGAGTCGCCGTCCATCAGCGAGCCGGGCGACTTGTCTCCCTGCCGCTCTCCTTCGACGCCGCGTCACCTCCGCTATCGTCAGACGGGAGGTACGGGGCGCTCGGACACCGACGACGTGCAGAGCTGTTGTGTTTTTCTTTTCTCTAACGTCTCATGGTCCCTCGCAGTCACACCGGGGGAGAACTCTCGCTGCACGATGTCGCCGGCTTCAGCATTCGCCATCGCCACGGCCGCCGCCGGGCACAGCAGCTCCCAGGGTGAGCGCGGCGCGGCGTGAAGGTCAAAGCGCTCCTAGCCGGGCGACGGAACCGCGGTTCTGTCAGTTCAATAGCAGCAGCGACGTCAAGTCGCCCGCAAACCGCTCAGAGTTACTCACCGCTAAGTTACGTGGAATAAAAATAAAAAGTAGAAATTCAGTCTATCAAGCAGCTCAGTACTAACAGCCATTATTAATAGAAGAAATATACACACCTGATTCTTCAGGAAATGCAATATAAATAGTGTTTGATGGAAAAAATAATATATTAAATAAATAAAAAAATTACAATAACAATAAGAAATAAATGAATAAAATAGTGCATGTTCAATAGAATAAATACAATTAAAGATAAATACAAATAAAATTTAAAATATAATAATAACAATAAGGAGAAATTAAAAAAATTAAATAGTGTTTGCTCGACAGAATAAATCTAAATGTATAATAATGTATAATAATGATAAGAATAAGAAATAAATGAATAAAATAAATAGTGTGTGTTCAGTAGAATAAATACAATTAAAAATAAATACCAATTAAATAAAAAATTAATAAGAAGAAATAAGAAATTTAAACAGCGCATGCTCGATAGAATAAATATTAAAAAGAAGTATAATAAGAATAAGAAATTAATAAAATACTGTGTGTTCAATAGAATAAATACAATTAAAAATAAATATAAATAAAATTAATAATAAAAAATAAACACTGACATTTTGTAAGTTTAACCTAAACTTTTCAACTGTGCATGTATTTCCTACATCTATTGAACCAAACAGCAGGTTTACAAGTGAATATAACTCTCTTGTTTGTTTGTTTGTTTGTTAATATTTGCTTTGGGTCCGTGTGGATTTCTTTTCTTTTCTAAGCACCTAATCAGGTGGAGAAAAGCTTTGAAACAAGAAACAGTCTGACAGGTTTAATCAAAGACCAACAAAGATAAGAAAGTCATGACGGATCGAACTCCTGCCGACAAAAACATCCAACTCGGTCGTCTGTCCACTAGAATGTCCGTGTTCCTGAAAACATTAGAAGTTCGTCAGTATGAGAATAAATATAGATAAAAATAAAATAATGAGAGGTGGAACATTTTTCATCATGCGGTTGGAGAAGAAAGTTCACAAGTCGCATCCGAATGTTTGTACACAATATCTCACTTCAGTTTGATGAAACTTTACTTCAGAATCGGCTTTTTTAAGTAAAAATAAACTTTTCTTTTCGCTCACAAACAAGTGATTTTGTCAGTATTGGGAAAGGATGAACCAGACGGGCTTGGAAGAGGTGTACGGAGGAGTATCAGGGGTTTTTCTCAAAGTGGAAAAGAAATAAATGAGTACTTCCAAATACTCTTCCATACTGCAGTGAGAATGATTGAATCAGGCGAATAATAATGATAATAATTTTAAAAAAGCTTTGAGTTTTAATCCGTTCCTACAAACGGCCAGACGATTCTACATTCTTACAGCTTTTAGTTTGAAGTTTTTCTAAATGTTACAGTCCTTTGAGATCCTGCCTCCTTTTTCTAAACTGCCGTCTGATGGCTGTTCTTATTTAATCGCCCGCAGCTTTTAGCAACTCCGAGAAAACCTGCGACAAAGAGTTCATCATCCGCAGAGCCGCGACCAACAGAGTTCTCAACGTGCTGCGACACTGGGTCTCCAAACACTCCCAGGTGAGTCCGCCGCCGCCGCCGCCGCCGTGAGCCCACTTCCTGCCAGGGGTCGCGGGGGTTCGGTTCTCGGCCTGGTCGCTGAGCGCTGAGGGAGACGAGGGCGCTCGGCGTCTCCCGTGATGGAGGTGCTCCTCGCTCCGCTGAAAGGTCAGCCGCCTCCCCGGGGCTCAAACCACCATCATCTTCATCCAGCGTTACATAAGAGGCTATTTTTGTGTCTGGATGCCGAAGCCTGAAAGTGAACTGGTGCGTTTTGTCTTTGGAAGACGACAGTTCAGAAAGAAAAGAGAAGTACACGTCGGTATTCAAGCGATGATACTGCAGAGAGTCTTTCAGGGTCTTGATTTTTGTACTTTTGACTCTTTCCTTGTTGCTGCCTGATATGAAATAACTACCACTGTTAATTCATGTTTTAATTACCGTAATTTCCAGACTAGCAGCTCCTACCTTTTTCACACGCTTTTGAACCCTGTGGCTAATTTATGGATTTTTCCGGGTTAACGAGCTTCATGCTTCCAGATTCTACTTCTTCATGTAGATACTTGCTGTTTTGAGCTTCTGCTTCTCCAAAACTTGTCCTAAAAGTGATATTTCTGCTCTTCATGACTTCGTCTTGTGCTGCTTTCCTTGGTCCGGAGCTCCAGCAGCTGACGGCTGTGAGTGATGCGTTCAGGTGCATCACGTAAATCCGCCCTGCTGGACTCCGAGGCTGAGAAATCTTCTTGCTCAGAGTCACAATCAGCAAATAACCAATAAAATACTTTATAAACGGAGATGAAACCCTGCGATTGTCTCTCTCTCTCTCTCTCTCTCTCTCTCTCTCTCTCTCTCTCTCTCCTCATTCAAGAAACGCATAAGAGCGACAACATTAAAAAAGTATGAGATTTATATTTGGACATGAATAATGTGAGATATTTGATTTGAACAAACATGAAAATGGTGGTTTTGTATTTGTATATTGTAAATACTGTACATAAAATGCTCAAATATATCTGTAAAACTAAATAATTAGAAGGTTGGACGTGAACATTTTCTTTAACTGAGATGAAAATAAAGATGTGACTTTTCATTACAGCTGCTGAACCTGGATTATCAACACTGAAGTTGCATCTGGACTAAAAGAGACAAACGTGACTTCATTTTTAACTCTCATGTCTTTTCCCCTTGTTGTTGTTGTTGTTGTTTGTCCTCCAGGACTTTGAGATGAACGGCGTGTTGAAGACGGGGGTGGTCAGCCTGCTGGAGGAGGTCCTACGAGACCCGGACCTGCTGCCACAGGAGAGGAAAGCAACCAGCAACATATTAAGGTTGAAGCTCGTCAGCGAGTCGCTGCGTCTCGGCAACTTTCCCCCGGCGGAGATGAAATAACAGTGACTTTTGCTCTCCAGTGCACTTTCTCAAGAAGAACCGGACGACGCTCAGCTGAGGATAGAAGACATTTTACAGATGGTCAGTATTCAAACTCACTTTACCTCACAGAACCTCTGTTTGTGGGGGTTTTTCCGCCACGTTTTAAAGAATTGCACAATATTTTATCTCCCGGTCGTGGAACAGAAAAGCTGTCCGCTCCTTCACTTCATCGTGGTAAGACCGACGTTACGATGAACTTCCCCCGTCAAAAGAAACTGTGGATCGAGGCTTGTTGGCTTTATTGTTCGTCTATATGAAAATACACCTGCAGGTGGCGCCACATGACGCCGTGTCGCTTTACTTTAAACTTTTACGTCAGAAGCGGGAAAATCCTGAAGTAAATTGTTGCCGTCTGACTGAAAATTGCAGTATAAAAGTAACATCGTAGCCTCTTTTATTTTTTTAACTGTTGAACAGGAAGTACAGCAGCAAAGAGCCCTTTTCATCATTTTCTACCAAAATAAAATTTGTCTGGAGCCACAAAACATGTTAATTATCTGAAATGAGGAAAAGGAGTGGAGATACTGTACATTAAAAATTTAAATAAAACAAACTGAGGCTACATTCATGAAATGTCACAGGTACAATTTAATTATTTATTATATTAAAAGTTTTGTAGCCACGTTTATTTATAATAGAAATTTTACTTTCAATTTTCATGGATTTTAATTCTTTAGTTCCTGTGAGTTTCCCAGTGGTTAGAGTAGTTACTACTTATTTCTATTTCCTTTATTTTTATTTTTGTTTTTCTCCCCTTTTTCTTCTTTATTTTTCCATTAATTTTCTTTTAATTTTTTTTAATTTTTTTCTTAATTTTCTCCTTATTTTCCTTCCTTTACTATTATCCTTTTTTCCTTTTTCTTGTTTTCATTTTTCCTTTTTCCTTTTGTTTTTCTACTCTTCCTTTTTTCTAAAATGTTCTTTTTCCTTTTCTTTCACTATTTTCATTTTTCTTAATTTTTCTCCTTTTTTTCTTTTTTCCTTTTAAACTTTTCTTTATTAAAAAAAAAAGCTATATTCACAATTTTAATCAGTTTAATTTGACCACTTGCATTTAGTTTTAGAGTAATTTTCACAATTTGATCTATTTCTAGTCATTCCAGCTATTCTGGCTGTTTTATTTTTATTTACCAGGTTTTATTCTGGAGATTCGACCACTTTTAAAAATCGGTGCAGAATCCAAATAAAATAAAAAATTTAATACAAAATGTTTATTAATATTAAACCTTCTGAAAGCTTCACGGAGCCGCTGCATGCGGCTCCAGATTGATGAAACCAGCTCACCGTCCTCAGTAATGGCGCCACCTGGAGTCAAAAAAGGATCGGATTTATTAAAGATAAAGTGCATTTTGGTTTGAAAGGACAAATTAAAGCCAACAAGTGGAGAAGATTCTCTTTTAGTTATTGTGACGTAACTGATCCTTTCCCTTCAGTTTCCTTCATTTGATCGATTTTTTTTTTTTTTTTAATGTTTCTTTGAAAGTTTCCCCTCATAAGGTTTCTCTCTGTGTGTTTCAGGCGGAGAGTCCGAAGGCGGAGTGCTTCGAGTCGCTCTCCGCCATGGAGCTGGCCGAGCAGATCACCCTGCTGGATCACATCGTGTTCCGGGGCATTCCCTACGAGTGAGTGCGTCCAAAAGAAAACGCCCCACGAGCCGTGAACTTCTCGGTCTGACGCGCCGCTGGAGTTTTCACATGGTCACATTTGTTCTGCAGGGAGTTCCTGGGTCAGGGCTGGATGAAGGTGGACAAAACCGAGAGGACGCCGTACATCATGAAGACCAGCCAGCACTTCAATGATGTGAGTGCTTCCTCGTGATGTCCACTAGAGGGAGACAAAACACCAAGGCTCGGAGTACAGCTTCACTCACACAGTACTGGTGATGAATGAGTTTAAAGTGCAGAAATGCCTTCATCAGTATCATGGGCAGTTATTTTAGGATGAGAATATTGAGTATATTAGCTGTACTAAAAAGAAAAAAAATTTAAAGATTTACACATGCAATTTGTGGGAATTTAAAAGAAAATAAAATAAAAGTTAAAATAGTGATGAACACTGTATTCAAGGTTTGTTGTCGCTTTTTCACTCACAAGGAAGAAGCATTATGAAGCAAAGCAAATTTATTCAGAGAGCACCAGTCAGATACAAGGCAATTTATAGTGCTTTATTATGAAATATAAAGAAATAATAAAATAAAAGATAACAATAAAAGATTAAATAAAAAGATTAAAATAGAAATAAATGCGAAGATAAAAAGCAGAAGAAATAAAAGAAATACAATGAAGATTTTCAAAGAAATAAAACAAATAAAAGATAAAAAATAAGGTTTTGTTTAGTTGTTTTTTTAACCTCAGGATTATTATTTATTCTTCAGTGGCCCTCATACTGTTCCGTAGTAAAACGGCCTCAAAGAGAAAAAAATGGGGACAATTTAAGCCAAAGAACTTTTTTTAATTTAAATAGTTGGTGCAATTTTTCCAACATAAAAACTAAACTGGCTGTTGAGGAAGTTTTCACATGAACCGTGAAACACGAACATGAAAAGTAAAATAAATTTTAAAATAATAATAATAATTCTAACGTTCTACATGTTGCAGTTCTATGCTCTGCAGCAGTGTAGAACCGCAACATGTAGTTTGTGATCCACAGACGATTCTACGATTTCTTTGTCAGATCGTCAACACATTCTAATCTTGAACGATCTAATATCGTGACATCGCTCACCCTTACTGTCAACGTGAAGACTGCGATCAGTAACGACCGGCGTCACATCCAACGTGGCGACGTACGGTCAACGTCGCAGCAGCGATTAAAAGCACGGATGTAGAGCACGTTAAATGATAAAAACTCCCTGCATTTTATTATTAGAAAATGAAGCGTGAACGTCGGCGTCAATCGGCCAACGTGTTCATAATCGCTCATCCTGTCACAGATGAGTAACCTGGTGGCGTCTCAGATCATGGCCCACACTGACGTGGGCTCGCGGGCCGGCTCCATCGAGAAGTGGCTGGCGGTGGCCGACATCTGCCGCTGCCTCAACAACTACAACGGCGTGCTGGAGATCACCTCGGCGCTGAACCGCAGCGCCATCTTCAGGCTGAAGAAGACCTGGGCCAAAGTCTGCAAGCAGGTGAGTGCGCCGCCAGCGGGTCGAGTCCTGGTGCTCAGCAGACCGAGGTTAACGGGACATCACTGGAGTTCCCTGGAGTTCCCTGTAGCTTCCTCGTTGCTCACTCTAGTTCCCTGTAGTTCCCTGTTCCTCGTATCTCACTCTAGTTCCCTGTAGTTCCCTGTTCCTCGTATCTCACTCTAGTTCCCTGTAGTTCCTTGTAGCTCACTGTAGTTCCCTGTAGCTTCCTGTTGTTCCTCGTAGTTCACTGTAGTTCCCTGTAGCTTCCTGTTGTTCCTCGTTGCTCACTCTAGTTCCCTGTTCCTCGTATCTCACTCTAGTTCCCTGTAGTTCCTTGTAGTTCCCTGTAGCTTCCTGTTGTTCCTCGTAGTTCACTGTAGTTCCCTGTAGCTTCCTGTTGTTCCTCGTTGCTCACTCTAGTTCCCGGTTCCTCGTATCTCACTCTAGTTCCCTGTAGCTTCCTGTTGTTCCTCGTACCTCACTGTAGTTTCCTGTAGTTCCCTGTAGTTCCTTGTAGCTCACTGTAGTTCCCTGTAGCTTCCTGTTGTTCCTCGTAGTTCACTGTAGTTCCCTGTAGCTTCCTGTTGTTCCTCGTAGTTCACTGTAGTTCCCTGTAGCTTCTTGTTGTTTCTGTTATTTGTTGTAGTTTTCTGTCATTCATTGCAATTCCCTGTAGCTTCCCGTAGTTTATTATAGTTCTCTGTAGCACCATGTAACGTTCTGTACTTAATCCTTCCCTGTAGTATTTTTTTGTAGTTTATTGTAGTTCCCTATAGCTCCCTGTAGTTTTATGTAGTTTATTATAATTCTCTGTAGTTTCTTCAAGGTATTTTTTTTTTGTTTGTTTTGTTTTAGGTTTATTTTGGTAGTTTCTCATCCTTTCCTTTAGTTTCTTGGTAGTTCCCTGTAGTTTTTGAGAACTTGTTTCTCACGGAGCTCAGCTGAAAGTCGTATAACCGTCACTTATCATTCCCAGGAACGTATCTGACTCTTCCACTCTGCTTTTTTCCAGACGAAGGCGCTGATGGACCGGCTGCAGAAGACGGTGTCGTCGGAGGGACGGTTCAAGAACCTCAGAGAGACGCTGAAAAAGTAAGTCGGGCCGCCGAGACGCGACACGGACGCGTGACGGACGCGTGACGCTGCGACTCATTGAAGCCGTGTGACGTTGTGTGTGCAGCTGTAACCCCCCGTGTGTCCCCTACCTGGGCATGTACCTCACCGACCTGGCCTTCATCGAGGAGGGGACCCCCAACTTCACCGAGGAGGGGCTCGTCAACTTCTCCAAGATGAGGATGGTAGGAGACCAGCGGCCGGACGTTTAGCTTTTATCCAATATGAACTATTTTCTCTTTCAGTCGGTTGAATTCATCGTCTGCCGTCAAAAAAAAACGTTGAAAACCGTCTTGGATACGAGCCAGACGGAGAAATAACGATAGAATATTTGGTTTTGAACATTAATAATGATGACAAATGGACTTCCTGTTGATTTCGTCTTTATTTTCTCAGATTTCTCACATCATCCGGGAGATTCGTCAGTTTCAACAGGCTCCGTACAGGATAGAGCACCAACCCAAGGTGAGTCAGTGTCTGTGTGTCGGGTCGGGTCGGGTCGGGTCGGGTCGGGTCGGGTCGTGATCAGTTTCACAAATAAAACAAGTAAACATACAGGTATAAAAAAAGAATGATGTGCAATGTGAATAAAAAGTGGCTGCTGTCAGTCTGTCCCAAATTCTGGCCTCCAACTTGGCATGAAATAATACTTCTTTTTTTATTACTTCACAATTATTAAAAGCCTCATTTTTGATCGATCTCTCTCTCTTTCCCTCTCTCTAAAAAGAAAACGCAGTAATGTGCAGAAAGAAGTTTTTTTTTTACTTTTTCCACTCGCTGTAAAAAAGAAAAGAAAAAAAAACAACTAATGCCCACACACTTTTTAATAATTGTTTTATTTACAGGAAGAATGATTTTAGGTGCAGTGACGTGTTTGACCAGAAGAGAAAACCAACGTGTTTAATTATTGAACTGAGAAGCTTTAATTAGGTATTTTAGACAATAATTGACATAAAATGATATTTTGAGACAGAAATGTTGAAGTGAAACGTCTTTAACTCTTCTTGTATGTTTGGCCTCGTTCCCACGACAACGTGTCACGTGACAACATCTTGACACCGGTGTAGTTAGTCTGCCTGGCCACCGGAGGGCGCTGTGGCTTTTTTTTTATAATGAAACCACACAGACGTGTGTTCAGGGAACAAAACACTATAAACGTGAAGAAAATGTGGAGAACCCGACATCCGTATGGACTGATGATGAATCGTATTCTATTATGGGAGATTCTCAACTATTAGACTACTGATATGATCAATAAAACTAGAATCCGGACTGGGAGGCCGCCATGTTTGTTACTGGTGCATGACTAAAGGAACTATTAATCATGGGGAGGGTTAGGGGGGGTCATTGTCGTGTAAACGGGGCCTCAGTCACTTTAAGATGACAGTACTATTCTATCAGTGTCTTCTTCTTTTGGGTTTAACGGCAGTTTGCATCCGTAAATGTTGCATTACCGCCACCTGCTGGTTCTGTCGCTCTGTTAGTTCCCACCGCTCTATAGGAAAGAGAAATACATACATTCACACGGAAATGTTTTGAAAACATTTTCCAACGCAGAGAACAACAGCGATACCATGTAGCCCCACTAGTGGGCGTTGTTTCTGTAATGGAACCACAGCGAGAGACGGGAGGAGACGGACGTTGTCGTGTGAACCGACGCCCTGGAACTCAACGTGACGACTCTGTGTGTCTGTCACTTCCCCCCAGGTGACTCAGTTCCTGCTGGATAAAACCCTGGTGATGGACGAAGACACGCTCTACGAGCTCTCGCTCAAAATCGAGCCCCGGGTTCCGCCCGGCTGAGGTTCCGCCCGGCTGAGGTTCCGCCAGGCTGAGGTTCCGCCCAGCTGAGGTTCCGCCCGGCTGAGGTTCCGCCAGGCTGAGGTTCCGCCCAGCTGAGGTTCCGCCCGGCTGAGGTTTCGCCCGGCTGAGGTTCCGCCTCGCTCCACACATTGTCCTCTCCCTTCAGACACTCAGGACAAACTGTGCCTTGCCGTAAGACTATCTGAAGAGTTCACGGAACACAGAACCCGCCTCTCTGCCGTACAACCGAAACAGCAGTTATGACCGTAGAAATGTTGGCGACTTGAAAGTACCCAGCTGCTGCTATGTACTCTGTAAATACTACAAACTGTCTGCCTCTGGGGTTTTGCACACGATGGGCTCCCTGCCGACCTTCCACCCGGTCCGTTTGTCCAGAATGTGCAGCTCCTCTACCGCGTCACTTTGATCGGGTTCAGTTAGTCCAAACTCCCACAATGACTCAGTGGGCGTCGTTTTTTAAAGGTACATGATTTTAATCCCTCAACTTTTGTCCACTAGATGGCAGCAGTAAGTCTGATCCGTCTACAACTTCCTGTTTTTGACTGCGAATATTACATATTGTACCTTTTTTAAAAAGATGGAAACTGTAACCGATCGACGGACTCCAGAGTCGACGGAATGTTACTCGTTTGTCCAGCAGGAAGTCTTGAATGGAGTCAGCTGATCTTCCTCCATTGTTATCGGATCATCAGAATCGGACCGTCCGGTGTTCTGAAGGAGCCGCCACCCAAAGTCCCACGTCTCCTTGTTCAAACAAGTATTTTGGTTTTGGACGTCGTAGAAACGGGAACTGAAGCCACATTGAGAGAAACTGTTAAAGACGGGTTGAGCTCCTGATGAAGAGTTCCCTTTAGAGATCCAGAGCAGCCGATCCAGAGGGCTGCCAAGGACCCGCTGGAGGAATTATCTTTACTTTAGTTTAGTTTACTTCTTTATTTTTCAGGGTCCATTTCCAGAAAACATGAATCTTAAAGGACGAGATGCTTCGTACCAGATTTAGCCGCGGCGACTTTCCGTCAGCAGGAACGCAACATTATAATACAGATTACCAATAGAACCTGCAGTAAAGATTAGGAACATTAAGAGTAACTATTCACATTCATCACCTGGTTTCATAAAATTCATAAAGAATACGAATGTCCCCGTAGAGCCGCATTATGTAATAACAGTGCAATATGTAATGTAATAAATGTTTTTATGCTTTGTATCATTATATAATAATTAGCTAAAATAATGCAGATTTCATGTGTTTGTCCTGCTTAATGTCAGGTCACCCATAATGTTAGTGTAATAACTAACAGTAATAACTAATTAGTGAAGCTTCAGTTTCTATCTTGTGAACAAATTCTCCGTTCTAATGATTACAGTTACTTTTACTTTTGACCTGAGTAATAAAACATCCTACTATTTTTTTTTAATAAATCCTAATTAAGCTGGAAAGATTAATGTTATTCTGATGATATGATGGCTTTTCTCAATAAGGCATCAATTTTGATGATTTATTACATAATTATTACATTTTCTTTAAAAAAAAAAAAAAAAAAGGACAACACCTGCATTTTGTAAAAACTGTTGCAATATGTAACAAGTTATTAGTTTAATACATAATGCGTTCAGGAAATTTGTTACAAAATGTGGCGTTATTACAAATTGAGTTGTAAATGTATAACGTTATTACATATTGCAGCGTTATTACATATTGCAGCGTTATTACATATTGCAGTGTTATTACATATTGCAGTGTTATTACATAATGCGGCGCTACGATCCCTCGGTTGGCCCGGCAGCATCCCGAGGAAACGACGACGAACAAGAATAAAACTCCTCCGGAAAATGAATGTGATTTTTCATCTCAGAGGATCAGGTGAGATAAACTGACGGGGAATCACACGGTGACAGGGGGGGTCACCGGGGGGGGGGGGGGGGGGGGGGTCACGTCACCAGGGGGGGGTCACCAGTTCTGCTTTCCTTCAACATTCAACATTCAGAGACCTTTTTTTTTACCTTCACACTGACAGACTCGTCGTCTGAAAAAGTTTTCATCATTTCTGTTTCCGTTCTGGAAAGAAGATAAAAATTCTGGAAGTTTAATGAATCTGAAAATCTGCTCAGCAACGAAATCACTCTGTTTTTTTAATACTCATCATTTTGTATATAAGTGGGTTGGTTTTTTTTTTAGGAAAATTGACTTCCAAAGGTTTCCACTAAAATTCTTTTAAGTATCTTCATGATTCTTAGTTCCTGTTCATGTGATCATGTTCTGGATTCCCACTGTAATAACGAAATAGAAGCATCTTTGCACTATTTATGAAGAATGTCGACTCTCCAGTTGTTTAGAGCATGAATTAGCATTATATCCTCTCACCTCCAACTGTACTCCCACTAACTTATAGAACTTTTTATTAATAGTTTACTTTTTCTCTTTCAATCATTTTGTTCTGTCCAGCGTCCTCTGCTTTCTTACACTCATGTCATCTTATTGTGTTTTTCCATTTCTCTGATGTACAGATATTTACACACTCCAGGCTCGAAAATAAAATGGAAAGAATAATAGAGATGCAGCATAAATGTGTGTTTGTCGGAGTGAAAAGTGCACATGATGTTTAAAGAAAATTACAGTTTGTAATGAAGAACAATTTTCAAAAAATTTGTTAAAAAGATTTGAGCTTTTATGTGTACATATGTGACATAATACATGAAAATAAGTAAATCAGAATGAAAATAATTCGTAATAAATGTGGAAAAGGTTCACGGTGAGTGAATGTTAAATAAGATAAAAAATATGTGCAACAATTATAAAAAAAATGACGTGCAGATTTAGAAACAGCAATACTGAGGAAAGACTGGATAAGGTGTAAACGGTAATAAAGGGATATTGCAAAATTTGAAATGGTAAATGTCCAATTAGAGAATATATAACTGAAATCTGTTTGAAAAATTAAAGAACCACGTTAAATCTGTAAATTACAAAAGTATTTACAACAAATAGATCCAGGCAAATAAAAATATAAATGAGTACAATTTAAAAAAAAAAAAAAAAAAAGACATTTTGAATTTTAATCTGAAAACAATCTGAAATTTACAAACAAATATTATTAGAGAAACATCTGCTAGATGTAGCATGATGCTAACATGACGAAGCAGAAAATCTAGGGAGGAAATACTTTTAAAATATATTCAGCTTTGTGATAAAGAGATAAAACTCTGTTAAAACTTAATGATGATTTTAACTCGTTCTTAAAATTTTTTATTTATTTTTGTAACGATGGGAATCTTTTACTGAGACGATTTGATGAGTAGAAAAGTCAAAAGTAGTTTTTGTGTGTGTGTGTGTGTGTGTGTGTGTGTGTGTGTGTGTGTGTGTGTGTGTGTGTGTGTGTGTGTGTGTGTGTGTGTGTGTGTGTGTGTGTGTGTGTGTGTGTGTGTGTGTGTGTGTGTGTGTGTACTGGGACGAGGATCGAATTAAAATATCAAGGTCAACCGGACCCTGATACCGGACCCTCACCGGTCATGGTCACTCGCTCGGCGCCTCCCATTGGCTCGTTTCGACGCGTCTGCCAACCGACGATTGGTCTCCGGGTTTATTAATCCCACACGAGGAGGTGGAGCCCCGCCCCCCGCCCCGCCCCCCACCAACCCCTCCTCCCCCTGACGGAGGGGAGTGAAAAGCTCTTTAAGCGGAGATCTTCAGAGAAAAGACGGCAGCTTCTCCACAGGTAAGATACCTCCTGCCTCCACCCTCTACCTTCTACCTCCTACCTTCTACCCTCTACCTTCTAACTTCTACCCTCTACCTCCTACCCTCTAACTTCTACCTTCTACCCTCTACCTTCTACCTCCTACCCTCTAACTTCTACCTTCTACCCTCTACCTTCTACCTTCTAACTTCTACTCTCTACCTTCTACCCTCTACCTTCTACCCTCCTACCGACTAACCTTTACCTTCTACCTCCTGCCTTCTACCCTCTACCTTCTACCCTCTACCGACTAACCTTTACCTTCTACCTCCTGCCTTCTACCCTCTACCTTCTACCCTCTACCTTCTCCCTTCCTCCTCCGATTCCAGAGTCACTTTGCTGAGAAAGATTCTCCTTTGTTGGTTTACTGCTCGTTTATCGTCCTCCGACGCTAATCTGACAGGTTTTACCTTAAAAAGAAAAGAAAGAGTAAAAAGTTGAATCTGTGGATTTGGGAGGGGGGGCTGGCAAGGGGGGGCTGGCGAGGTATGGGTGGCGAGGGGTTTCTTTCCGGACGCATCACGACTCGTCTTATTTTCGTCGTGTTGAGCTGCAGAAACTCTGCAGAGGACGAAGCTGCTCTTCATCCCCCAGAGGTCAAAGGTCATTAGGCTGGCATGGAGAGGTTCTGGTGTAATCCCCCCCCCCTCCCCCCCCGCTGGCCGGACTGAGATCACACGATATGAGTCCTTTGATTGATTTGCCCTTTACCTGTCTTTCGCCCCTGGTTTGCGTGTGTGTGGGGGGGGGGGGGGTCTTATGACCACTATGTGACTCTGACTCTAAGCCAGACCAGACTGGACTCCTGGCACCAGATCTTTGGCACCATGGCCGCCCCCCTCCCCCTCCCCCTCCCCCTCCTCCTCCTCCTCCTCCTCCGTTTCATCTATAAATAAAATCCCCCACTGACCCAAACAGTGCAGCGACCAGCACCATGCCCCCCCCCCGAACCTGGATCAGAAAGACCACCTCACTATATTAGGAAGCTGTGAAGACACAGTGTGGTTGGGGGTAAATGTCCGTTACCGGGGTATTAGAGGTCGTCCGGGGGTATTAGTGGTCGTCTGTTGGTGGGAAACGGTGATAATGCTAAGAGGCTAAGAGCATCTTAGCTAAGACCCCCCCCCCAGCCTTAAGCTTGTTACCGTATCGTTAAAGCAGCTGACCCACTCTGGTTTTACTGGTTCCTTCAATGCACCTCAGATGTTGGAGAAAAAAAAACTAAAGACTTTTTAAAAGAACAAACTACGACTAAATGACTAATTTCTCAAAATTAAACATTTATAAAGAGAAAAACTGCTATAAAGAGTCAAAACGGTTAAAACAGTTAAAATATCAAAATTGTCTGCAAAGTGCAACAAGAAGTCCAAATAAATCAGATGAACATATTCTGAAGAGTACTCAGTCTGTTCATTAAAGCTATATATAAAACTTTCTAAGCTGCTTTCGCCTCATTTTAAAGGTTGAACGTGTTTTAAACTTTAAAATGTTGCACTTGATTTGGTGGAAAGTCACATAAATGGCTTTATAGACATAAAGGTTGAAGATTCCTGTTCTAACAGCAAAAACATGGAGTTCAAAAGTTAAAATCACTTTCACATCAGGGCTCTGTTCACACTCGTGGTGTTGTTACTTCCATGTGAATCAATTCAGGTGAAAAAAAGAAAAATAAATATGCAATTTTATCCGGTTTTCTTTGTGTTCACGCTGGTAATTTTAACATGAGAGTTGTAGACGTATGCCGATGATACACAAATGTTCACTGCTCTGAATGTGCTTTTTTATCAATTCAACAAGAGCTCAGCTAAAGTACAGAAACGGTCAATAATGTGATAGTTTATCATTCAGGCAATACAAAGAGAGACAAAGAAACTACGTTTAAGGGTAAAAGTACATTCAAAATAATTAAAGCAACCCAAACGAAGCATGCAGAATAACAAGGGAAACAACAGAAGGGACTGAAAAGGCACAAAATGACAAAACAAAGTACTGAAACAAATCACAAGAGCAAAATTGGCAAATTTAGTTTTTTCAAGTTTTAAACAAAAATGCAAAAAAGTAAAAAAAAACATAAAAGACACGCAAAAGTGACCAAATAACAAAAAAACCAGCAGAAATATCATAAAAACGTGAGACAAAAGTGGAAAAATACATGAAATTGTTAGAAAGAAAAGATGTCCAAATGCCAAAAAACACCAAACCAAAAACTTTGCAGAATGTCGATATCCAGAACTACGGAACATTTCATCAAACAGAAAATGGGTCAGAACCACAACAGTCACACACAAAAGCTTAATTCAGCCAAACGGCTTTTCATTATAGGTTGGAAGGTTTTCTTGAATAATTTAAATCTTAAAAATGTCCGATACTGTGTCGGTGAAAAAGATCTGTGTGAACACGTTAAACCGAACCAACTCGTGACTTTCGTTCAAACATTCGGCGAGTTTCAGTCGAAGCTCGTCGTCTGGAGTTCTGGACTAACCGCTCTGCTAAACGTTCCTCCCCAGCTGTATACCTATATTGTTCTTTCGACTGAGACATTTGAGGAGCGACCCAGCGAGCGGAGACATGGCAGGATCTTTCACGCGTATGATCTCGGGCCGGAACACGGCCGTGCTGCTGGCCAGCCTCGGCGCGGGAACCATGGCAACCGGCTTCCTGCTGAGCGACGGCGGCTCCCTGGCCGCCGAGGCCAAGAAGAAGCTGTACCCGCCCAGGTGAGACGGGAAGACGCTCGTAGTGAATACTTTATTCTACCCGTGTGTGAGTAGATGAAAGAACAATGAAGGATTCAGCGTTCGTTAGAATTTAACAGCAAAGTGAATATTTCCCACCATATATGACATCATCATCTGCATACGTGGAAATTAAAAACTAAATAAAGCATGAACAAATTATCCTTCGACAAAGTAAAGATGGAAAAACTGTATAGGATCTGTATATTTTGTGAAAAACATTACTTATCTGGAGATGGTGTTCGCGATATATTTAACAGAAGTTATCAAACAAATCAACCAGCTGTATTACCACTCCAGGCCACAGGGTGGTACAGTGAGCCAGTTCTGTATTACATGTTATAGCAATAAATATACAGTCAACATAGACGAAATCGAACTTAAACATAAAAACAGAAGTAAGTAAAGATTTGTATAGCACCTTTCCCGGCTGGAGTTTGCAATGTGCTTTATATCGATAAGAACAGAAATAAGGTCGGTGTTAAAAATACAGAGCAATACAAACATACACACTTATACAAAAACAAATAAGTCAAATTGAGCCGCTGCAGGCCAACCCAAGAACAGTCTGAATAAAAACGTTTTTTTTAACTGCCTCATGAAAAGCTCACCACTGCCCCCAGTGGAGGTACGTGGTATTACCTACATGTTACGTTCGGAAGCTTTAGGCCATAAAACTGTGAAATGACAAATTCTGACATCTGAGTTTCACTCGTGAACGTCGTCCCGGCTCGTCTCAGATCTCCCGAGTATTTGCGCTGTGGAATAATTCACCCGGACGTCACAGACGCAGACGTGTTAGAGGTGGAAGGAACTCGTGATCGGTGTGTGTGAGGACGTTTGAGGCCAGCGAGGATCCACCGGATCAGCGACGCTCTCCGGTTTCATGTGGGCGACCTTTGACTCACTCTCACTCTCACTCTTTCACGGTTTCTCGTTACTTTGGAGACTTAATTTCCCTCCAGCTGAATAAAAGTGTGATTAGAAAGACGGATTGAGTGAAACTCAATGAATCAAAGCAAATATCTGCTTCAAAATGAGCTTTTCTAAGAAAACAATAAAAACTGAGATCAAATTTGCTCAGAAGTTGGAAAGTATCAACACTTTGAGGAGAAAATGATAAATATTTAAATCTGTTTGATGACTTTTAGTCACACTACTATTTGGGCTCAGTTATCTTCTATTTGTATTTTCAAACACAGAGGACTTCATATTCCAGGATTCTTTCACATTCTTTGTGTCATTTTGTTTAAATTATTCCCATTTTGACTTTATTTACTTTCCTCCTCAACTTCTTTTAGCGTCTTTCAGTTTTCCAAACCAAACTTTAATATTTATTATGAACATTTAGCTTTAATTTTCCATTTTTCTGCTCTTATTTGTGCCGTTTTCTTTCAACTTTCCAGTATTTATTCATTTTGATTTAATTGTCAGGCTCCTATTTCAGTGTCCTCCTGCTTCCTTATTTGGTTTTATCTGCCTACATTTTAAAACTTTTCATTAATTATATATATTTTGATTAGTTTTAACTTGTTTTTTTTTAACATTATTCTCCCAGGTTATTTGGTTTAACAGCGGCAAACTTTGAATTTTTGCTTAATATTATAAATTTTTTTAAATTACAACTGAATTACCTGCTGAATGCCAAAAAAAAGTCAAATAACTTAAATTAAGTTAATGAATGTCTTTTTACATGATCTTTTTCCACCTTTTTTACTTTTGAATCTCAAAATTCAAATTTTGTTTTTATTATTTTTCCCATTTTGACTTCATCTTCATTGCTCATATTTTTTTAAATGACACGTTTTCTCATCATTCCCTGAAGCTGCACCCATTAAAGCTTCTAAAAACACAGAAGTTAAAAACTCATATAAACATTAGAGATATTAGTACCTAAGTACCTTTGACACTTTATCTTCCCTCCAAATCTTTGAATCTTTGCTTCTTTGCCGCCGAAGCTCGGACTTCCCCGACTTGAGGAAACACAACAACTGCATGGCCGCGGCTCTGACTCCGGCCATTTACGCCAAACTGAGGGACAAGGTGACCCCGAACAACTGGACCCTGGACCAGTGCATCCAGACCGGCGTGGACAACCCGGGACACCCGTTCATCAAGACGGTGGGCTGCGTGGCCGGAGACGAGGAGAGCTACGAGGTGAACACGCCTTTAAGACCACACGCATTTCATCGCATTTATTATCGTTTGTTTGTTTTTTTATATATATATAAGTCCACTTTTATTTATTTTTATTAAACTTACATATCAAAATATACCGTACATACCATCTGTGACCACTAGATGTCACTGAATGACAACAGAAAGCTGCTGCAGAACCACAGGAAAGAAAAAAAAGTCTCTGAAAAGAAGAATTCCCACAAGCAGATATGAAAGAAAACAAACGATAAATGTGCATCAAAGAATAGAAATGAAAAGCAGAGAAACTCGATGAAGAAAAGGAAGGAAGGATAATGATCGGCTAAAAGTTCTGGAACAGCAACTGATGGAGCAGGAAATGAAATCTTAGAAACACGTCAAGAAACGTGTCAATTGTCTAACTAATCAGCTGAAAGGGTGGAGAAGCAAAAGCTTTTTCACAAAAAACAATATACATATACATATGTACACACATATATACACGTATACATACATACACATGAATGTACATAATATTTATAATATACTATTTAACTTTCATCAATTACATTTTAAATATATAATATAGTATTATAATATGCTCGATCACAATATATACCTCTTATTAAGTATTAATATATTTTATACCATTATATACATATTATATATTATTGCTGTCCTCGGTAAAACTGTTGCTCTTTCTTATTCTTACTAATGATATATGATTTAAAAAGCTTTTTAATCTGATTAATATTGGTGCTTTGTTTGATTTCATCAGTTCCATAATTTAACTCCTGCTGTTGTTATACTCTGTTATTCTACCTTGCAATGTAGTTTTTCTCTTAAATTATTAAATACATTCCCCTTCTGTCACTCAAAACCTTTTAGAAGTGCACCTCTGCTTGCTCCATATATCACTTGGACAGTTTTGTGCTGGACGAGATGTGGGAGTTTTAAATCTGGCGTTTTTAACTAATAATCCATTGGATTATTAGTAATCTCTGTAATCTCAAACTGAAGCCAATAAAAAACAAGATTTCTCAAAGGAATTCCTCAGTTGAACTTTCTCCCCTGCAGGTGTTTGCTGAACTGTTTGACCCCATCATCAAGGACCGACACAACGGCTACGACGCCAAGACCATGAAGCACCCCACCGACCTGGACGCCTCCAAGGTGGCGCCACACCTGCACGCTTTGCTTCCTCCACCTTCTTTATACCGGCCATTTAACAACATCCGTTCCTCCTCCTCCTCCTCCGCCTCCAGTTGACCCACGGGATGTTCGACGAGAACTACGTCCTGTCCTCGCGCGTCCGCACCGGCCGCAGCATCCGAGGCCTGAGCCTGCCGCCAGCCTGCTCGCGGGCGGAGCGCCGCGAGGTGGAGCGCGTGTCGGTGATGGCCCTGGCCGGCCTGAAGGGCGACCTGGCCGGACGCTACTACAGCCTGGGAGACATGACGGAGAAGGAGCAGCAGCAGCTCATCGACGTGAGTCACTGACCACCGGGAGTTTACGTCTAAACGGGCTTTTTAAAAGAGATTTTATCTGCGAGCTTTTAAAATCCAACTTAAACGCGTTGGTACAGTTTCCATTTTTGTTCTTCTTTCTTCCTGATTTTTAGCCTGAATTATTCTGACGTGTCCAGTTTCACTTAAATTTTCTTAAAAATTTTTTTTAATTCACTGCTAACGGCTAGCGGCTAAAATAAAAAACGTTCTATAATACATATAATCTATATACGCCGCAGAGCAACGCACCTCACAGATTTAAAATGAAATACAGGATTGTATATTTATGCTAGTCCCGTTAGCCGCTAAGCGCTAGTTGTTAGCCGCTAGTGGTTAGCGGTTACTGGATAACTTTTAGCAGCTAACTGCTAAATTTAACAGAGGTGGGTTTTACGATATTAGCCTCCTGTGTTGACGACGTCACAAGAGCAGAATCAAAATCTCCCGTTTTGAAGGTGCGCCCCCTTGTGGGCGATTCTGGGCTGAACAAACAATAAAAAACAAAAAAACAAAAAAACTCCAGATTTTGAGGAAAGTTTGAATTGAGGTCCAAAACCAACATAAATGTTTTAAGAAGGAAACGTGACGACTGTAAGAGGGTTTAAAAGAAACAACACCGTTTAAAAAAAAAATAGAACAAGTGAGGAGTGTCTTGGTAAGATTTCTTGAAATAAGACATGATTTAGAATATTAAGATCTTAAAATGTAATATTTTTTTAACAGACTTTTCAAGCCTTTTGTCTTTAGAATAAACCACAAATGATAAAAATGAAGATTTTCTATTATAAAGAACACGTCACCTTGAAATATGTATGAAACGTAAAAAATATACCTTTTTTCTCCTAAAATAAAACTATAACAAGATCATTTCAGGATTGTTTGACTTATCAAGATATTTAAGTCTTAAAAATCTTGGATGAAATCTTGGATGAAATCTGGGATACGATATTTGAACTAATAAACTTTTTAAACGTTTTTTTTCCCATGAAGTTTAAATCAGCTTGTTAATTACCTAGTATTACCACGAATCCTTATGAAAAAGTTTAATATAGAAATATCACATTAATCTGTCCGTCCTGGTCTTTATCAATACATGTTTTATTATTATTATTATTATTATTATTATAGATTGTATTAATAAACACATTTGACATATAAACAAACCTCTTTCTTTTGGGGTGGGGGTCTTTTATTTGTTAGAATTCGAAGTGATTTAAAGCAAATATGACAAGAATTTGACATTTTGGAGAAAATACTACTAAGATAAACTACAAACTATCATTGGACTGAATCAAGTTGTAATGACTTAAGATGTAATAACTGATGGTTTGGATTTCAAGCTCTGTAGTTTTAAACTTCTCACCACTGAACTTCCATGTGTTGACGTTCCACGCTGCGTTCAGGATCACTTCCTCTTCGACAAGCCCGTGTCTCCGTTACTCACCTCGGCCTTCATGGCCCGGGACTGGCCCGATGCCCGGGGCATCTGGTAAGGACTGCAGCGTCCAGCGTCCAGCGGCTGGAAGCCTTAATACGCTTCATTCCCATCTTTCTAGAACAATCTGTAGCAGCCTCACTGAGTCCCTTCAGTCTGTTGTAGAAAAAGCTTTTCAAAGTAAAGGCTTCCCTCATCCTGATCGTAGGTCCGTCCATACAAAAGTAGCGTGAAGTAGCCCCCCAAAAAATATTGTCTTTTTAATAGTTTTGAAAGAGACGTACATAACCTTTGTCCTATCTTTGCATTTATGAAGTTGATAAACAGTTTCAGTTGTTTTTGAAACATTTCATCCTTCTTGTCCAACATTTTTCAGACAATTGTGACACTGTACAATAGAATAGAATAGAAATACTTCATTCAGCATTTCGCCACAAAAATAAACTGAAAGAAAGTTTAATACCAAATATTACAAGATGAAAATTAAATAAAGTAATTTTGAATATTATTTTATTAATCAATTTTTCCCATTTTTAAGCTTTTTTTTCTTTTTACTTTAATTCCAATCGTTTCAGCGTTTGTTCCCTATTTTAGTTATTGTGCCTTTTTTTTTTTTTATCCGAGAGATAAAAGTCATGTTGAAAATGACTCTGGTGTATAAATACAATAAAAAGAAGATAAAATGTTTAAAAGCTTCAGGAAGCCACGAGAAAAAGGGCCAAAGAGCAACACGTGGCTCCGGAGCTGCAGAGCTGCAGAGCTGCAGAGCTGCAGAGCTGCTTAATAGTCGCGTAAAACTAACATGCGACTAAACGTTGGTTAAAAAAAAAAGAGCCTGACAAATGTTAAAACCTGCTGTCAGACCAGTCCTAAGTGTGGAACCATTTTGAAACTAGCATGCAGCCTGGTGTTTAGAAATGTGGCGCCCCCTGGTGGAGGCTCAACCACTAGTGGAGGCCCTTTGTCCTTTTAGAAAACCTGTGTACTGATCTTAGTGTGACCCCCCCCCCCCAACCCCCCCTTATAGGACCACTTCCTGTTTGACAAGCCCGTGTCTCCTCTGTTGACGTGTGCCTTCATGGCCAGGGATTGGCCGGACGGCAGAGGAATCTGGTACGCTCTGCATGTCGCCGCCGTGTGTTTCCATCAGGAAGACGCTGAGTTTTTTATTGAACTAATTAATGGGTGTTGATGAGACGACCCAGAGACGATCCAGAGACGATCCAGAGACGATCCAGAGACGGCAGGACGGAGGACGTACAATGTTCTGATTCTTCGTCTTCACAGTCGTTTCTATCCGACTTTGTTTGTTTTTGAAAACTCATTCTTCTGTTTTGTCGTTGTGAGATTTGGGTTTGCAGTTGGTCTGTGTGTCGTTTATTTTATTTTTGTTGTTTGGATCCATTTCTTGTTTTGAGTCTTTTTATTATTCAGATTTTTTTTTATAGTTCAGATTGTTGTTCCTCCTGCTTTCAGTCTGTTTGTTGGTCTTTTTCTTGTTTATCAGTAATTTTTACATTTTGATTGTCAATTTTTCTTGTTTTGATTCTTTTTTAATTCTATTTTTCTTGTTTTGAGTCTCACCGTTTTCTAGGGAAGAGGATTAAAGCCACTGTGGGAAAAAAAATCCTTAGTTCTGATTTTTTTCACAGAATTCTGACTTTAAACTCAGAATTCTAAGATTAAAGTCAGAATTCTGAGAAAAAACTCAGAACTCAGGTTTTTTTCCCAGTGGCCCTCATCCTCTTATTTACTTGTTTACTTTGTTTTTGGTTGTTTTGAGTCTTTATTATTTTGTTTCTTTTCAATTGTATTTTATTTTTGCAGTTTGGGGCTAATTCAGCGCCCCGTTCTCGTGCAACAGCCCCTCCGTTTTGTGTTTTTTAAAACTGTGAGGTTGCTATAGTGTTTATTCCCCTCCTGCTCCTCTGCAGGCACAACAATGAGAAGACCTTCCTGATCTGGATCAACGAGGAGGACCACACCCGGGTCATCTCCATGGAGAAGGGCGGCAACATGAAGAGAGTGTTCGAGAGGTTCTGCAGAGGACTGCTGCAGGTACTCGCACAGAGAACTTACTTTTCCAGGGTTCTTTAAAAACCTCTGGTTTCCAGGTTTGGAGTTCCTTTAGATTTGAATCCACTTTCTTTCTGTTCACACGGTTTCTCAGCTGATGGTTTCACAGCTGATGGTTTCACAGCTGATGGTTTCACAGCTGATGGTTTCTCAGCTGATGGTTTCACAGCTGATGGTTTCTCAGCTGTTGTCACATCAGTTTAAGTTTTGGAACTTTAAGTACATTTGTCATTTGTTTCTCTGTAGTTTGACTTTTTGAAAGACCTTTTGTGAAGTTTCCTGATCTGGTTTAATTGTTTTTGGAGGCTTTTTTTTTTTTAACTGCTTTTATTCGGCTGTCTGATTGGCTTTAAAACTGTTTTCCTGTTTTCAATTCAGTTCCAAGTTTTTTTCCTGACTGATTTTTCATTAGATTGATATTAAACTACTTTTAATTTCCACTTGTTTTGTTTCTGAGCAGTTTGACTGATAGTTTGTAAACTCTTGTCGTGATGGGCGGAGGCATCAGGGTGTGTGATTGAGGTGATGAGGTGTGATGGGCGGAGCTTTTGTTGTGTTTCAAGGTGGAGCAGCTGATCCAGGAGCGAGGCTGGGAGTTCATGTGGAATCAAAATCTGGGATACATCCTCACCTGTCCGTCCAACCTGGGCACCGGCCTGCGGGCTGGCGTGCACGTCCGCCTGCCGAAGCTCAGCAAGGTAACACACACACACACACACACACACACACACACACACACACACTTTTATTTCTACTGATGTTAAAAAACGAGTCAGAAACGAGCGACTTCTCTCTGCAGGATACTCGTTTCTCCAAAATCCTGGACAACCTGCGGCTGCAGAAGAGAGGAACCGGCGGCGTGGACACGGCCGCCACCGGAGACACCTTCGACATTTCCAACCTCGACCGTCTGGGCAAATCTGAGGTGACGAATTCTACCAGTTTATTGTTTTTAACTTATTAAATATTTTGTCTTTTATTTTTAATTCCTAAAAATATTTTAACCAGAGGGCTGAGAGTTGTGAGACAATTGGATTTTTTTTTTTTATTCAGATTTTTCACACTTCAACAAATTTGTATTTCTTTTTTTTATTAACATTTGTAATTTAATGTTATAAATCAGACATTTTTTGGGACTTTTCAGTTTTATTTGTCCAAGTTATTATTTAATGACATTTTTTAAATTTTTTTTTAATCAGACGTTTCAGGGACTTCTGTTTTTACAGTATTTAATTTTCATCCCATCACCATGAAGCAAAGCGGTCATGTGTGCGTCTGTCCACCAGGTGGAGCTGGTGCAGCTGGTGGTGGACGGAGTGAACTACCTGATCGAGTGTGAGAAGAAGCTGGAGCGAGGTCAGGATATCAAAGTCCCGGCTCCAATCATTATGTTCAAGAAGTGAGAGCCGAACGGCCACACGGCGGCGCTGGTGTTCCTCCCACACTGAGCCGACCAAGACACAGACTCAAAGACTCAGACTCTTGTAGGACGAAGAGACTCAGACCTACGGAGTCTCAGATACTCAAATCCTTGAAGCTTCAGCAATTCTGTAACTCCAGAGCCTCAGAGATTCAAAGCTACTCGAGTCCTTGAATCTCCAGAGTTCAGGTACCTGTTGCCTTGGAGACACTTAGACCCCCTTAGGGACTTGGATCTACTGATCCTCAGAACCTTTGGAGTTTATGGTGGACAGAGTCTCTCCAGGCCTGCAAAGGTGTCAGGCTCAAAGGCCCAGACTCTGAACCATCAGACCCTTTGAGACTCTGAACCTTGGAACCTGTCCATACCCAAAGTCTCTGAACCGCTGGATTGTTCTAAGCTTGACGACTTTGAGACTAAGGGCCTCTGACCTGTAGACCCTCGGACAGTCTGAGTCTCACCCACTTAAAACCCTAAACTCCAGAATCTCTGACCTGTAGACCCTTTCAGACGTAGAGACTCAAAGACTCTGACCCTATAAGCCCTCAGACTCCCTGACCGAGCTTTAAACTCTTAGACCCGAGACTTTGACACTGACCTGTAGACCCTCCCGAGTCTCTGTCCCTCATCTGCCCCCGGCCCGCCGGACAGAATCCTTGATGTAGAATAATCGTAGACTTGATCTGCAGTTCAGGGGAAACGTCTACCTCAAGTTACCTGTAACCCTGACGTCAATAAAACCACCTACAATGAAACCTTCGTCCTCCGACTAATCTTTGTCTCAGTCTCATTTCTTCTGTCTGGACGAACCAACAAGTCCGTTCAGAGGGTGAGACTGTCGTTTTGGGTCTTTTGTATCTGTGGATTCTCAGTTTCTGGGTTTCGTGTGTTTGTGGGTACATCAGGAGTCCTCCGTACAAACTTCAATGTCCTTAAGGACTAATTTGCATTTCTGTGGTTATTCGGTGGATTCAACCGTCCGCCGGGTGGTTTTTGGGCTCGTCAGTGTTTTTGGTTTTTGGTTTCATGGTTCTTTTAATGTCTCACTTCCTTAATTGTGTCCAAAAAAAACCTTGTTTTTCTATCTTCTTGTGACTTTACATTACTTTAAGGTCACTTGTTGTATTTCTGCATCCGGTTGTTATTTGTACGGCTTTTACCATCTGCTGGGTGATGACTTTTTACTTTTTACAAACAACTTTTCTATTGTTTTTTGCTCTTTTCAATTTGTTTTCCCCCAGAATGTTTGTGATTTTATGAAAACTTTACATCTATTCGTGTCATTTTCAGTATGTTTTTTTTAGTGATCTTTCACTTGAGGTGATTTGTAGCCATTAGAAATTGTATTTCTACCTCTTTCAGGTAATTTAACACCAGTTTTAAATTATTTGTGGTGATTTGTACATCGTAAACAGTTTTTCCAACTTTTTGAATCCATTCGCCTCTTTTTCTCTGGAGATTTGCGTCATTTTGATTATCAGGTTTTAGTGATTTGTACATATTATACTTCACATTTATGGTATATTTTGGTCGACGTGATGTTTTGTGGTTCATGTTTTCTTTAAGCCACTTCGGTTGTTTGGCTCCATCTTTTGTGCTGTTTCACGTTTCTTTCCATCATTTTGGTCTCTTGGGCGGATCAAAACAGGAGGCACACACTTTCTCAGGAGGCCAACAAGATGTGGAATAACTTTAATTATAAGCAAGTTTTTTTTTTTCTTCTTCTTCTCAAAATACAAAACTGCTTTGAATGACGAGTGGTCGTTGTTGCGTTTCCGTCCACGGCCGACGTTTACACGCGGACTCGGCTGTGTGCTGCCAACAAGTGCTTTCACAGACTACAGTGTATCTGGGGCGGGGGCGGGGGTGGTGGTGGGGGGTGGGGTCGGGTGGGGGTGGGGGTCCAGAACAAGAGCATCAGATGCTTTAAAACAAAACTCTGTAAACAGGTCTGCGCGAGCCAATGATTGAACATTTGAACGGAACAGCACTTTTCCTCTTTTTTTTTTAATGCCTCCTCCGACCTTTTTTCTGAGTTTACTTTTTTTTTTTCTAAAAAGAAATCAGTAGAAAGAAGTCAAAAACAAGCGAAAGGTGACACCTCGAGGATATTCACCCAAAAAGTCCTGCTTTTTACTCATTTTTTTTTAATATATTTTTTTCCTTTTTTTTTTTTTTTTTAGGCAAAGTCAAACAGAAACACGAGCCTCTAAGAAGGAGTGGTTGGAGAGTGCTAAACAATGCAGGTAGAACTCTAGGGAGGGGGGGGGTGAGAGAGCGGGGGGAGGGGGGTCAGGTCAGGGTGGGGTTGTGGTGGTGGGGGGGGGTCAGTGTCGTGGCGTCGTCAGTCTACGGGTCGCTTTTCACTGTGTTTCTTTGTGAACTCCTCGGCGTTCTTCATAAACTTGGCGCGGTCTTTAGTGTACTCCTCGGCCAGGTCGGCGCGCAGTGGGTGCTCCGGCTGGGGCAGGTTCACCAGGGCCACTAGGCACTGGATGACTGCGGGGCAGAAAACACCAGCACAGGTCACAAACCAGCACGGACAGAAGCAGAACCCACAGCTCAAACTCCCGTTTACATGACAATATTTCAAGTTAAAATGCATCATTTATAGGGCTTTCGTTTCAGGAAAGTTTTGCGTTTACACAACAATGGTGTAGTATTCCTATAAGGCCACCAGTGGGTGCTGTTGTTTATTGTATTTAGACCATGCAAGTGTGCACAGAGAACAATACAATAAATATTAACAGTGGCAGCACATGGACATTCTAGTGGACAGACAACCAAGTTGGATTGTTATTGCGGTAACTGTCAAAATAAAACTACCAAGTTGGATTGTTTTTACGGTGACTGTCAAAATAAAAGTACCAAGTACCAGGAAAATATGGACTGGGAGTCATGACACTTATAAGGCCGCCATTGTTGGTATTCACCATCTACTAGCACACGTCTAGAAGACAAACACAACGAAACTTTTGCGTTTTCACTTGAAAGTGTTGTCGATTAAACGGGCCGTTATTTACTTCTTTTTGCTGTGTCAGCTAGCAAAGCTAACATTTGCTAACCAACTAAGCAGGCGACTTTAAAAATACAAAATACAACTAATGAGGAGAATCAAGTTAAATTTGTAGGTCAGTACTCTGTTTTCCATTGTTTTTGATCAATTCATGCATATCTTAATTAGATTGTCTCCTCACCATAGTTGGTTTTCGTGGCGGGCTTCCAGTTGTCCACGCTGATGACAGGCAGGCACACCTGCCCCTTCTCGTCGATGTTGGGGTGGTAAATCTTTGTCTTGAACGTGATCTTGGGGGGCTTGAAGGGATACTCAGCCGGGAAGATGATCTCGATCCGAAAGGCTCCTTTATCGTACGGAGGGGAGTCCTGAGGGGAGACGAGCTTTTAACAGGGAAGAAAACGCGAACTTTGACGGCCGAGTCCCGACTGTCCGGTACTTACAGGAACGATGAGTCCTTGCCAGGAAAAAATATTTGATTCGTCCACTTGAATGTTGCGGAACTGCTTCATTCCCCCTTTCTGGAAGTCTTCCAGCTCCTGCAACCAAACTCATCTCAGTAACAAAAAACAAGTACTTATACATGAGGGTCTGGCCAGATGACCCATCCAGAACCAGAACTGGGCAAAGAGAATCGTCTTGAGGCGTGCTTAGGCACCGTCACTTTCCACCAGGAACTTACTTTCTTGGCTATAAACGTCTGAATTGAAACCGCTGGATGAAACCATCTTCACTGTTGTTGGTCTTTGCAAACCCCGATGCCAAACTACTTGATGTAATTTTGGCCTTTTCCAGTTAGTACAATCTTTCACTAGCCAGTAATGACCTTAAAACTTAATGGACTTCCTTTGTACTCAGTTAAAACCGGCAGGTGTCTATCTTGACTCCAGTTGGCCTTTTCTTGCTCACAGACTCGTTGGTCTTTACATTCTCCAAATAGAAGCCGCGTCAACGGGAGATAACGATTCAGCCTGTTAATGGCTTTGAGTCTTAAATCTTGTGGTGGTTGTCGTTTGTTCTTGGTTCAACCTGGCAGATTATCTTTACTTATGTTGGCCTTTACAAAGTCTCATTTGAAACCGAAAGAACTGAATATTTGGTTCTGTTGCCTGTTTGAAAATGTCAAAGAATGTCCTTGACCATTGTTGGTTGTATACCTGCTCCTTTATTAAAAGCCGATAATTAATGGCTTTTTCTGGTCTTTGCAGGTTTTCGATCGAATTGACAAAAAAAAAAAAAAAGGAAAACATTTTCCCTTTCTTAAATTTTATATATATATATATATATATATATATATATAAATAAATGAGAGGAAAGAACTGCACAGTGACAGAGGAGCCTCCAAGTGTTGGCTAATATATTTAAAATCGACAGTAGATAAACACTCTACAGTAAAAAGGTCTGAACTTTGTTATGCAAGTAACTTCACAGATGATTGTGGTCAATTTTTCTTAGTTTTTTTGTGCTTCCAAGCAGGTTTGATGTAAGGAAATAAAATATGTAAGTGAAATACAATCAATTTTCAACACAATCTAGATCAGTCCGGCTCCACCTGATAAGGCAAAGTGTTGATGAATCTGAAATAGACGGTACAGCCCTGCCAGGCATCATCGTCTCACTACAACCAACCTTTAATGATTCCCATTTGAACTTGTTTCGAAGTGCAGGCTACATGTCCTCTAACCTCGGTGTAAAACCTGCACCGTCACTTCTGCTTCCCCGGTGTTTATCTCACCGCACTGTAAAACTGGCTTGTCGACGAGAAACATTCAGGAAGTGACGCCAACTGGCTTTCTTTTCAGAGAAATGGAGATCCCCCAACACAGAGGAAAAGAGAGTGAAAATGAAAGTATAGAGAGACTTTTCTTCAATCTTTCTGTTCTGGCTGCACAATATATTCAGGCAGGGAGTCACGATGCACAAGAATTTAGTCCCATAGTTTAATCTAATAATAGACAGGTACGTCATTATATTGGTAAAACTATTAAAAACCCAATTCTGACCTAATTTTTTGAAAAACACAATATATGTCATATGTATGCTTTTGTTCATACAAAGAAACTTGGGAGAAGTACTTTGTTCTGAATTCTTTTGTGTGTTTTTTCTTCCTGTGCATACATCGATAAATAGAATAAAATACAAAATGTGTAAGTGCATGTGTGCAGTTTTGTATTCAGTTCATTTCTTTATTTGTACAGCAACTAATTTTCAATGTGATCGAGTAACAAAATATATCCAAGAAGCTGTATTTTCGCTGTTATAAGTTAAATTAAAAAATTATATTGTGGCGAAACAAAAAATCATTTATTGTATAAGGTCTTTTTCCTGAGATAAAATACGAGTCTGGTACTTGCAGAAAGAAAACCGAAAACCTTCCAAAACACTCCGTCTTCGTGGAAATGGAGAAAAATGCAACGAGTCTGAATCGAAGCTACCACGGATGTAGTAAGCAGGTATCCTGCACATACTCAGGAGACGGACAATAGCAACAATGGTGGCATCCATAGTTTTCTGTGTTTGTTGTTTCCGCGTAAATGGGGCCAGCGTGTTTCCAGAGTAGGAAGAAACAACATGAAGCAGCTTTTAGTTCCTCCGCAACTCACCTGTGTAACAAACTACCTGAGGACTCCTTTTAAATCAAGACCTAATACTATTACCTGCTCAGGCTTTTCAATAAAGAACGTAGTTCAATTATTTTATTCCCTCCATCATAAAGCTTTTCTTTATCCACCATTTTATGCCTTTTCGTGCTTTGTTTTAATATATTTCCTTGTACCACACTGACTTGCCTTGAGTCTGAATGGTGTCATAGAAATAAACTTGATTTTACCTTCTGACTCGGAAACTAGCTATGAAATCACTACAGCTTTACCATAAATCACATCACAATAAACAACATATTTACTCAATGTCACGCAGCCCTATCAATCACATTTAATATGAATTCATTACTATTCACCGTAATTACTTTTGTAAAATGGTGTCATTCTGAATTCAGAGTGAATGGCAACAGAATTTATCACGGTCCAATAAGTACATTGTGTGTGATTATATCACAATAGTGATATGTTTGTTTAAAAAAAATTATTATTAAATTGAAAAAATTTCATTTAAGATAGTTTTTGTAAACATACTGATATACAGTATACAGGTTACTCTCCAATAGTGTGACAAACCAAACCATCGTCATGGAATTAATCATCGCCGATAAGTTTCGTTTCAGTGACGTCATCTCGTCAAACCGAGGAGTGACGTCACGCCACAGCCCTAAAAGTCTCCATCTTTTTCTTTTTTTCACGGACGCCGTCGCGGCTCCGGAGACGAGCCGCGGCTCCGGGGCCCCGCCCCGGGTCACCGCCGGGACCAAGGCAGCTTGCCCCAGTGCCTTTGGACCCGTCCGTGTCGCGGGACCGGGCGGGGCTTCTGTCGGACCCGGTGGAATTGCTGAATCACGGCCCGCCGGCGGCTCAAACTCGCCAACTACTTCCCCGTCGATGCCCCGTCGATCGGATTGTCGTTTCCCTCTTACTTAACCACAACACGCGGGTGGTTTTCACCGCTTCGCGGCCCCGTAGCTATTCCCAACGAACCGAATCAAGTAGTTTAAAGCCGCTGAAAGTGAATTAAAAGGGCAATTTAGAGGTTTTCTTTACCTTGCCTAGTCTCCTGCTTCCAGCCATTGTGGTGCCGACTTTCTTTTCTTCTTCTTCTCCGTCTTCCTGGTTCTCCTTCCGCCTCCGCTTCTTCTTCAGGCGGTGCGGAACATTTCAAGCGTCCTTCTTTTGGCACTACCCCCTGCTGGTCTGGAAGGTGTACTGCCACCACACCGTCACCACTCAACAGGGTCAGTCGATCGAATGTAAATAAACAACCAAAATTAACATCAATTAAGTCCACACTTGGAAATTTGTGTTTTTTTCCTCCTAATTCATTTAATTCGTATATAATTATTTACTTATGGCCCTTGTAGGTTTCTTCAAGGCTCCATCTTTGGACATCATCTATTTAACATGTTCCAATTCTGGAATAGAGTGTAATAATTAAATAAATAAATAAATATAAATATAAATATATCCTTATAGAATTAATACAGTTTTTAACCTCTGTGGCTGTCAGTATACGAACATGAGAGTCAGAATTTGCTTTTTAAATACAGTTTTTTAAATGTATTCACATCCAATGATGGACTGCAGGGAGGAACATTGGCTTATTTATTTAGTTGTTGAAATATCTTCAGCATTGAATGAATTTACTTCCATTATTTTTCTCAATTAGATATTCACATTCATAAATAATGAAGCAGAAATGTATGTGTCTTGATTATTTTTCCATAAATAAAAAACAATTGGTTGATTGTTTTTTTATACGTCCAGTTTATTTCAAATGTTGTCCCCTAGTGGCAATATGCTGCTACTACACACTATGAGAGAAAGGCTCAAAAAATACACTGTAAAAGTTCATATGTTGTTTTAGCACATGTTCTCACATTTTTCACCAATTTCACAGAACAATCTCATCATCTGGCGTTGGTTTGGATCCTTTCTGTGTATTTTGAACCTTTTTTATCGGCCTGGACAGGTGAGTTTAGGGACTTAAGAATCGGTTCGTTCCTGGAGCGTTCCGGGTGCCTTTCCCGTGTGGCCAGAGCGGCTCCTGCTACCCTCCCCTTCCCCAGGGGAGCGCTTCATGCTCCCAGTGGAGCGGCTCCCACTCTGTTGTAGAATGGTTCCTGCGATTCTCCTGCTCCCCAGGTAGAGCAGCCCCTTCTCCCTCAACAGAGGTGCCCCTGCTCTCCTGGTAGAGCAGGCCCTGCTCCTTAGTAGAGCAGGTCGTGCACCTCGGATGAGTGGCCCATGTTCGCCGATAGAGCAACTTCATCTCCCCAGTAAAGCGGCTCCTCCTCTCCCGCTAGAGTGGCCCCTGCTCACCCGGTAGAGAAGCTCCTACACCCTCATAGAGTGGCTCCTGTTTCTCTGGTAGAGCAATTCCCGCACCCTTGTAGAGCGGCCTCTGCTCACCCTCAGTAGACTGGCTCCCTCTCCCCGGTATTGCGGCCCATATTCACCGGTAGAGAAGCTCCATATCACTATAGAGCGGCTCCTGGTCCTTGTTAGAGTGGCCCTTGCTGCCCTGGTTGAATGGTCCCTGCTCTCCCAGTAGAGCGACCCCTACGTTCGTCAGGCTACCCAGTAGAGAGGCTCCCACTCCCACTGTAGAGCAACTCCTATTACCTTGGTAGAGCGGCACCTACTCCCCTTATAGGGCAGCCCCTGTAGCAGGTCTATATGCCAGGTAGAGCGGCCGCTGCTCCCGTGGAAGGGCAGCTCTATCACTCAGGTAGAGCGAGTCTATCTTCTCAGAAGAGCAGCTCTATCTCCACGGGAGAGTAGCCCCCGTTCCCCAGTAAAGCTGCTCTATCTCTCCGGAAGAGCGGCTTCATCTCCCTGGTAGAGCGGCTCCATCTCTCCGGTAGAGCGGCTCCTGCTCGGGGCCTGAGAGGATCCTGTGACCTCCCGACAGCTCTGATCAAAGATGGCCGTATGAGCGGATCCTGCAGCAGCTCTGTGCCCCGGACTATAAACCCAGCAGCTCCCCGCCCATACCGCCTCTCCTCGGAGCCGGTAGACGGTACCACGGAAGCGGTCCGTGCGGTTTCGAACCGGCAGCCTGACGGTCCGCGCGCGGTCATGGAATAAAACCCTGGAGCTGGTAAGAAACACACGGGCTAACCAGGCTAACCGTGCTAACGGCGAACTGCAGCCACACATCGGCGGCAATCGCGTTGAATCCGGCTGACACGCCTCGGTCACACGTCGGTACACGACACGGAGCACGGATCATCCGGTAGCTTAGAACCGCTGCGTTAAAAACACTTAATATCGCTTCGTTTTGCGGCTTTGTAGCCCTGTTGGCGTTAGCAGCTAACAATTAGCTCGATAGCTAATTATCTCTAAACAGTGCAGAAGTTTAGTTTCCTCTCCGACGCTTAAAAATACCCACTTATGTTTTCATCACACAACAGAAGCGGCACGCTTGTAACATTAAACGTATTATTTCTATTTCCAGGTGATGTTAAAAAGTGTTTAATCGCATTAGTTGGGTTTAAACTGTCACAGGTGTTATGAAGAAATCTGCCTCCCTTCAGATTGTGTGACTTAAGCTTGGCACACGCTACAGGATTTTTTAAAATCTTCACAGATCAAGAGACACACAGTTGATCACAAAAGAGAGATCGCACAAGAGCTTCCTCTTTTGACTTGATAGTGTGACTGCAGAGCTCAACACACACTAGAGTATCAGGCTCTGCCCCATAGACCTCTATAAAACTATATATATATATATATATATATATAAGAATATACGTCCTTTTTTGTCACTCTATCATGTTAAAACTCAGTGTTGGCAGCAGTGAAATGTTGTGACAGCTACCTCAGTGACAACAATAGAAAAAAAACACACACACTAGTAGAAAAATATAATACAGAGAGATAAGATATAAATATTAAAATATGTATAACCAAGAAGTATAGGTTTATGTTCTTCACGCTCAATATTCCAAATCTCGCATTGTAAAACGTGACTTCAGTGTAAAACACAGCGTGTACATGTAAACAAAACATGTTGCCACAATCAACCTCGGGCCTGTAGTACGACTCAGGATTTTCTTTTATCGAGGTAACTTCAGGATTAACCCTGGGATTTCCGTACTGTGAAGCAGATTGACTGCTTACCGGGATAAATCACCCCAGTACTCTGATGTTTAACTCCGGAGTGGAGAATGAAGGCGCCGTCTACTGACCAATCAGAGGCCTGAACTGCCAACCGTGATCAACATATCCAGGATCTCTCTGTTTCCTGGGTTGACTGAGCCAGACACTTTGGATTCTGATCACCGTTACTACCGAGCAGGTTATCAACTCGGTGGGTCAACCCAGACCGAGGTGTGCGCGTTCACGTGAAAGTGGCGGAGTTCGCAGCGTCTGACCAATCACACAGGGAGAAACTCTGCAGCGCAGTTTACAGATTACTGAAGGATCAATTCTGAGAATATGATAAATTAACACACATCCAGCAGGATAAAAGCAACACTCCTACTGGAGCCAAAGCCAGAACATTCCTGACTTGTTGATGCTGACTTGGTGAGATTATACGATATTAATTCATCAGCGATGCAAACGCACTGCGATCGCTCAGTTTCACTTTATTCCAGCAGAACCGTTTCAGGCTGAACTTCCTCACTGCTCTTCTTTTAGTCTAGATTTTCCATCCGGTTGTTTTGAGGCTGAGTTTCCTCCATGTCAGTGTGTTTTGTGTTGGAATATTAATTCATCAGCGCAATGGAACGAGTAGTTCTGCGTTCCATCAGTTCATGTTCCTGCCGTTCTGTCAGGTGTGACCATTAACCCCATTATTCCAGATCAACCCTCAATGGAGCTGAACAGACTGGGAACAACCGTGACAAACACAGAGAAACATCGTTCAAAGCCTCAGTGACCAGGATTTATTTTATGATGTCGAAAAGATCGTTCTAATTTAATTTCTCCTTTCCGTGCGCGGATTGTCTCGCCCACTTGGACGACTCAGAGCGCTGCGGAGCAGAGATGTTTGAAGGATGTTTTTGTTATTATTCTTGACTTGTTCCAGGTCTATTTAGCTCCATGAGGGTCGATAGGCTGTAATAATGAGGTTAATAACAATGGTCACGTCTGACAGAACTGCAGAAACATGAATCTATGGAGCACGCAGGGGGGTGGGGGGGGGGGGGGGGTGCTAATCTGCTGAGTTTGTAGGTTTTAGACACATAAAGTCAGCCTGTAATTTACAGCCATAATAAGCACTTTTCTCCCCTCCATAGCTGTCATCCCGTTTAACTGACATTTGTATGAATTAAATGATTAGAACAAATCCATGAAGTGGCCGTCCGGCCCTGTGACGACAGGCTGCAGAGCTCACACAAGAAAATAATGTCTTTTTGTTTGTTTGCTTTTTGTTAAACCCCAGGCTTCCTGTTACATTCTCAGTACATTCCTGGTGCATTCCTGGTTCTTTTCCTGGTACTTTTCCCAGTTTTGTTCCTGGTGCATTTCTCTTTTTATTCCTGATGCGTGACCTTGACGTTCTTAGTTTTGTTCCCAGTGCGTTCCTGGTGCCATCCTGATGACTTCCCGGTTTTGTTCCAGTTGCATTAAACCAGAGCGATCTTCAATTTAAAAAAAGTCTTAATATTATTTCCTGCTCGTTCACTTAATGTAGTAATTCCCCCCGTAAACGAACAGTACGTCTTTGTGAATAGGACACTTAGAAACAAATGGTTATTCCCAGTGCGACTTCTAAAGAATGGACTCATCATAGGTTTAATATGAAAGGCGGCTAAATGTATAGAATTCCATTGATTTTTCTGGTTTTACTCATTTAAGCTGTTTTGTGGCTTAACATTTTATCATGAAAATACTTTCATATCTTAAAGACAAAACCACTGGTTGATCTGGTATTTCTTTCCAGTTTGACCTCTTCACAGAGACCTGTCACATGACCGCAGCGGAATGTTTTTAACTGTCACGTGGGAAACCAACCACATGTTCTGTGGGTATGGACAACTTTTAGCATGACTGACTTCCTCCTGTTCAGCCTCCTCAGTGGCGCACCAGGAAAGAAAATCAGACACTTAAATAGCTGTCGCTCTTTCTGATCAATTTCACTTGAAGGTGTTTGAATTTGGTCTTTTTGTATTGCCACTAAGTTTTAAGCCATGTCCAAGCTTTAGTTCTTTTATGAGAGGTTATTGTGATGGGCTTCTTTTAATGTTTTGACCACAACGATAGGGCATTAAGTTGGATAAAGGTAAGAACATTTGTCATGGACCAGTTACACAGTGACTCCGGGCAACTAACAAAACCTTTTTATTACACTGCTACATATGCTACTGCTAAATTATACAGCTAAATGTTACTGCTAAATCCTACGATTGACTCTTACAGCTTAATGCTATCACTAAGTGATACTGCTAAATCCTACCGCTGAATGCTACTGCTAATTGCTACCACTAAATGATACTGCTGTATCATACCGCTGAATGTTATGGCTAAATGCTAGTCATAAATCATATTGCTAAATGCTACTGCTCAATACTATTGCCAAATCCTTCCGCTGAATGCTACCGCTAAATGCTACTACAAAAGCCTCCCCCTAAATAATACCACTAAATGCTACTGCTAAATGCTAGTCATAAATCATATTGCTAAATGCTACTGCTAAATGCTAGTCTTAAATCATATTGCTAAATGCTACTGCTCAATACTATTGCTAAATACTTCCGCTGAATGCTACCGCTAAATGCTACTACAAAAGCCTCCCCCTAAATAATACCACTGAATGCTACTGCTAAGTGCTGGTGCTAAATGTTGCGCCTAAGTGCTGCCGCTTAATGCTGCTGTAAGTGCTACTGCTAAAGACTACGGCTAAATGCTCCTGCTTGATCCTATTGCTAAATGCTAACCCTTAATACTGTTTGCTGTTACTTCCTCTCTCTCAGCTACTAACTATTAGCCACAGCTGTCAGTTTCACTGCTAGCTGTACTGTTAGCTCTTCATTGCTCGCCGTTAACTTTTAGCTGCATCCGAGCTGCTAACTCTCACTACAGCTATACTGCTCCACACTGCCTCCACAGGTCATCGGGGGGTATTACTGTTTGCCACACATCTGTGAGCTCACTGAAACAGGCTGGATTACACAGCAGTGAAGACAGAAGCTCACACGGGCCTTCAGGCTTTGAAAACATCCAACATTTTGGGGGCGAGCTGAAAGTTTACAAGTAATCAACAAGGACGTGCCAAGTGGTGCGATCGCTTTCAGTCTGACGAGGAAATGAGAGCGTCTTGGTGAGTTAATGAGTTAACAGGTAACCTACTTTTCTCCCTGTGTGTTGACAGGAAGTGGCGGCGAGCCGAGGCCCTTTTGTTCTGGCACAGCATGGACAGCTTCTTCAAGGCGGCTGTATGCGATCTGGACAAGCTGCTCGACGACTTCGAGCTGAACACCGGTGAGATCAAACACGCCAGTATTGTTTATGAGGAAATCTCATTGATTCAATTAAAAAAAAATAAAAACTAAAAGAAATCTGTTCACATCAGAAACTGTTATATCCTCACCTGAGCTAAATTTAGCTCATTTATATTTGGAAAGTGCATGAATTTAGATCTGAAGCTCAATTCTCTGACGTCGTGCGTCTACAGACGTACGATCCAAAGTGAAAGGTATTAGCCTTAATGCTCATACTGACGCACGCATCGTAGCTTCGGTTGCGTGTCTAAGGCTGTGTTTACTCTAACGTTTTTAAGTGAAAGTGGAAAACTTTTGTCGTGTTTCGTCTGTCCATTTACGACGGTGCTCAGAGCCTCTGAAAACGCAACTTTTTGAAAAGGCTCTTGTCTCCATGGCAACGGGGGGAAAACGTAACTTTTCTGCAACTCTGCCACTACTAGTAACTACTAGTTGTGCACATGCTCAGTTGAGCCAATTAGAACAATGTTTCCTCCAGAGTGTCATGACTCCCAGTCTATGTTCTCCGGAGACTTGGGTGTTTTATTTTGACAGTCACTGTAATAATAACCCAATTTGGTGGTCTGTCCTCTAGATTCTAACAATGTACTCCATTTACAACGGGAGTACATGGACTTTCTAGAGTCTAGAAAGTCCATGTACTCCCGTTGTAAATGTTTATAGCGTGTTGTTCTCTGCTTCATTACAAAAACAATCAACAGCACCCACTAGTGGCCCGACATGAAAACTGCATTGTTTTCAGTGTTCATTAAATTGTGGGCTAATCAGTGCACATAGTGTTTTATTTGAACCTTAAGGCCTTTGAAATTGAAGTTTGTATTTGTTCCTTGTTGCAGAGGAGCTTGAATGTAAAGCAGTTTTCCTGAAGCCCCCCTCGTACCCCTTCTCCTCCGTGGGCTCTCAGTGTTTACCCTCGGAGGGCTCCCCCGTGCCCCCCAGCCTCCCGGACCTCAACGCCCTCCACTATGGCTCCACCAGCGGCGGGACGCCCCAGGAGGCCGAAGAGCTGGAGGCCACCGGCCGGCCGCTCACAGGAGTGGACCTCCTCTCCTCGGTGGACCGGGGCGCAGCCAAAAGCTCGGCCCCCCCATGCCCCGACCGGACCCTGAAGCCGGTGTGCGACCTGGTGAATGACACCAGCTCGGCCATCCTGGTGCGAGCCAGCAGCCACGACGCCTTCAGCGAGCTGGACGCTGTGGAGAGGCAGATGGAGGAGGAGCAGGAGCAGGTGGAGGAGCCGGCACAGGAGGAGGAGAAGGAGGCGCTGCTGGTGGACTTTGACGGCCCCCTACAGCAGTGCACCGCCCCCCCAGGGCTGCGGGCTCTGCTGGCTCTGGACTCGGGGCCCTCGGCCCCCCTCAGCCTGCTGGACGTCATTCTCCCGGCAGCCATGGAAAGAGGCTGCGAGCCAGCAGGGGCGTCGCTGTCGGCGGGCGGCCCCCCGGACGTGGAGGAGCGGGACCAGGTGGAGGACTCTGTCGACCCATCGGATTCTGTGAGCAGACTGAAGGAGACTCCAGAACCTCCTGAGAGGAAAGAGGAGGAACGCTCGGAGGAAGCGGCGTCTCCCGGACCCTCGAGCAGCGCAGTGGTGGGCTTGTCCTGCCTGCCCATGGCCGTGTCCATGTGTGGCGCTCTGGTGAAGCAGAGCGCCCCCGCAGCAGAGACGGAGGAGGAGCACGAGGAGGCCGACGTGTCAGAAAGCACCGAGGCTGACGCCGCTGACGCCGTAGCGGTGGAGTCCAGCTCAGGAGTGATCACAGACGCCTCCCTCCGGCCCGCCGAGGGTCGATCATCTCCTGAGGGGAGGCGGGGCTCTCCTGTAGATCCCCCCCAACCCAGCCCGCCGGATCCCCCCGAGTTCGGCTTCGAGTATCTCCCCGAGAGCGACCAGGCGGAGCTGCTGGTCACAGACGAGGAGCTGGACGCCTTCCTGCAGGCCCACGTGGAGGCGGAGCGCTGCACTTCCTGCTGCAGCTCCCAGCCGGAGGCCCTGTCGGGGGCACACGACGACCCTGAGGGTCTTTCCTCTCCGGAGAGCGACCAGACCATGTGCCTCGACCGCGCCGCAGTGGCACATAACTCGCCTCAGCTCAGCGGCAGCCCCCATCAGCCGCCGCCCTACGGAGGGGCAAGACCCAAACAGACCCACTGCCACACAGCCTCATCCCCGCCAGCAGGGGGCGAGGAGGGGGAGGACGGAGAGGAGAGCGGCTCCGCAGTGGCACCCAGCGGACTCCATGACGAGGAGGCTCTCCAGGTCGGTCCCACTCCTGCTGAGGAGCCGCCCGCCTTCAGCCCGACCTACGACGAGCTCTCCGAGCCTCCCCCGTACCCCGGGGAGCCCCCAGCTGACGACCCCCTGCTGGGGAGCCTGAGGAGGGAGGAGGAGGAGGAGGAGGAGGAGCTGGGGAGCAGACAGCCTGAGTGGGTGCCCGACTCAGACGCTCCGAACTGTATGAACTGTGAGCAGAGGTTCACCTTCACCAGGAGGAGGCACCACTGTCGAGCCTGTGGGAAGGTACGTCTCAATCTCCTTCCTCCACAAACACAACCAATAAACCTGCAGCATAAGAAAAACAGACTGAGAAAATGGAGAGACCACAGACTGAGAGAGAGAGAGCACAAACTATAGGAGAGGCAAAGACAGATCACAGACTATAAGAAAGAGAGCACAGGCTGAGACAAATGAGAGAGCACATACTATGAGAACCAGCGAGGGGATGTTAGTAACAGATCTCTGATTAGCATTAGCTCCATACTGACACTCTCCTTTCAGGCTTTCATACTTTGATTCACTCTCAGATTTACTCGCTCTGGAGGTTTTCAGAAAACTCCCCTTTTTTTTCAATTATTAAAAGAGTTTCTTATATGTAACTTCCCATGACTCCATGCGAAGGATTGACCAAGTCCCATGTCTCGATTAAGGTGTTTTTGTGGCTGAGCTGGATATTTAATAAAATATTCCAATCCAATGGAGCAGATTCCAGTGCTATAAGTAGCTCTGTGGCTTGATGGGAGCAGAGAACATGAGTCAGCACTTCTCTTTTTCCAACTCGCCACAGAGCTCCACTGAGCCGTGCCTCCTAAAGTCTGAGATAAGTCTTTTAAAGAATTAGAGCGCACTGTTTGGGACGTGCGATTGTTGTGCCTCTCGCAAGGTGTCACACGATGCTTTCAGTTTTCCTTGTAAACCATGTGTTGTCCTCCATTTTCTCTCTCTCTCTCTCTCTTCCTCCCTCCCTCCTGGCAGGTCTACTGTGCCGTGTGCTGCAACAGGAAGTGCAAACTGAAGTACCTGGAGAAGGAGGCCCGCGTGTGCATCACCTGCTTCGACAGCATACACAAAGGTGAGGATGCCCGCTGCGTTGTGCCCGTCGCCGCGCCGTCCAGAGGACGCTCGCTCGGGGAATCGTACCTCTGAAAATATCCAGGGGTAAAAACAGGTCGATGACGAACGAGCAAAACAAACCAGCTTCAACCTCCGAAACTTTTTGTGTGCTTACAGTGAAAAATCTCTATTAATGGACTCTTAAAGGATTATTGTTGGTATTACCCCAAATAAACTTACATATTTACAGATACACACACACACACATATATACATATGTACATACGTTGGTGGAAAAAAAGTCTTCGGACGCAACATCCGCTGTTGTCACGTGATATGTAGTCGTCATGGCAACAATAAACACGTCAAAGCCTCAACGTAACTTCAGCACAGCGAGCAGCGCCGTCGGGATGACGAGCCGCCGAAAACAAGAGGTGTGTCTTACCGCCTGCTGCTGCGCATGTCATCCTTCTCAATACCCCAGAAATGTCCCTCTTCTTCTTCTTCATCAGGCCGTTTCTGCAACTAGTCCATCGATTAAGATCAGACGTCCTTCGCAATTACTACAAATGACCATTGGTCCCTACGTAATACTAATCCCTGTGCAAATAGTGTTAAATACAAATTATATGGGTTTTTTGTTTGTTTACAACAAAAACAAACAAACTAAATTCTTGACACTTTCAATATGTCAGTACTCAACTTTGTCTCTCAAAGCCAACGAAGAATAATGTGTTCAAAACTGAACAGAAGATAAATAAACCATAGCGTCATCATATCGATATTGACTCGTCCTGCTACGAGGAGTGCAGCCCTAATCTAGTCTTTCGCACGGTTGAAGGTTAATCTTGTCCCATTTGTCTTGAACTGCCCCTTTAAATTCTCCTAAATTCTTTGGTTTCCACTTTGTGGTGGATTCTCAAAAGGTCTGATTCAGATGATCAATTTCCGGTGAACTGAGCTGGCCACTGTAACACCCTGGTGTTGTTCTGCTGGGCCGGGATGCGTGACAAGAGGCGTTCCCTTGTTCAAACCTCCAGTTTTGACCTTGACTGAACAGAAGGGAGCAGGTGGGGCTTCGAGAACCACACGATACTTTGACAGTGAAATGACCAACACCAGCAGCACTTGTGCATCCCCAAACCATGATGCTGCCTCCACCGTGCTTGACAGTAGGTATTGATCCTACTGGATATGATGCTTCGTCGGGTTTTCTTTCGCACCCACAGGAGCGCGAGAACCTCAGCCTCTCGCTGTGATGTCATTCGGCAGTTTTCCCTCCACATGCGGATCTGGATGCCGTCATTTCTCGCTGAAGAAATCTTTGGACGCCCAGATCTTGGTTTGTCTTCCAATCCGTTGCTTCGTCTGTGTCTATGCATCTGCACTTCCTGGCTCTCTGGCGGCAGCTGTATCTTTCCTGGCTGAGAATCTGTGTCTTCAATAGTGTTTCTTGCTTTTGGTTTCTTGTTTTAGCCATTTTCTGTCTCTGAAGAACTTTCACATGTGCTGAATTTATATAGGCGCCAATCACAGCAACAAAAGTTGTGTCTTTTAGTAAAATTCCCGATTTTCATGAGTGGATCACTGGTATAGAAATGATCCAATACTCAAAAGTGATATGGTTTTACAGAACCAATCCACTTTTAGTTTAATGGCATTTTTTAAGATTTGTTTAATATTTTGTAATCGCATTTGAAGACCTCAGAGTGATTCTTAATGCAATATTTCACAAATACACAGGGTGTCCAAAAACTTTTTTCAGCACTGTACAGACATACATACATACATACATACATACATACATACATACATACAAATCTCCACACACACCCCACATACATATGTATACAACAGACTTTCATGACAGAAGTCATCTATATACACACATGCCTGCATTCATACAGCCATGTACACTGTCAGCATTACTTCTAGATATGACAAACAGATGGTTGTGATGCATTCTGCTGGTCTAATAATTTAGTTTGAGGATTATTTTTTAACGTTCCACAGATCATAAATCTCACATTGTACCTTTAAATCTTAAAATAGACCAAACTCTGCGCCACATTAAAACTTGATAACGTTTTTTTTTTTTTTTTTATTCTGTGCTTTATGAATATTTAAGGCACAATAGACAAAAAAAGATGTGCTGCTCAGAGTAGCTGCAGGCTTTTCAGTATCTCATACCCGTGTCTGTTTCGTTCCCCCAGCTCGCATTCAAACTGATTAAACCAGGCGTTTGTTTCAGGTTGATGAATAGAGGCTGTATGTTCCTATTAAAGACTGCAGCAGTGATACGGGGAGAGGGTAGAGCAGCAGGAGGAGGAAGAGGAGGAGGAGGAGGAGGAGGGGTGAAATGGATGGATGGTGAAAGCAAAGAAAGGGAGGAGGAGAGTCGGGAGCAGGACGCTGCCGTTTGTCCTTGATTGTGTGTGTGTGGACACATGTGATGCTCACAGGCCGTCTAAATTAAGAAGGAAAAGAGGACGTCCACTTTGGGGGGCTTGCGGATGCTCGAACGTCTCTCTCTCTATTTGCTCCTCCTCCTCCTTCTCCTCTGACATCACACACACGCACACACACACACACACACACACAGCAGCGATCAGTGAAACAAAGTGAGCAGCAGCTTCAGTGAGCTGCTCTGGGGTCAGTGTGAGGATGTGGACTGATTTAGTCTTCGAGGAGGAAATGAGGATGAGGTAAGAAGCGTCTCACTTTTTGGCGTGCCAACTTTTCTGATTCATTCTGTGGGTTTTGACATCCTGCGCTGGAAACGGGGTCGCTCAAGCAATTAGCTCTCTGTAATTACCCCGAAGCCCTGGATGACTACTTATTATTATTATTTTAGTTTAATTTCTGCCGTGTCATCCATTCCTCTCCACAGTATGGTTTAAAAAAAAAAAACTCCCACTGGTGGGACTTTTGTTTGCGGCTTGTGTACGCCACGCTGTCTCCCGCACACACCCGATCGATCAGCTCCCGTGATGCTTAAATCAATATAATGTGGACGAGTGCTGCGTCAGCTCTTTTCCCCGGAGCAGCGTCCTCTCAACGTAACGGCTCGCGTCTGTCCTCCATTCAGCTGTTTGCTGCCTCCACAGCAGAACGTGGTAAACAGTGCATCGCACTTTTATCACCAGGTTTATGTGAGAGAAAATCTCCTGCCTGTGAAGTTTCACTTGTTTATTATAGTTGTTTTGATTTTCTTGTGACGCGGGTAAATCTGCACGAAATCAAGTGAAGATGCAATAATTTAGTCAAGTATTGAGATATAATGTCATAAACTGTTACGCAGACGAGCTTAATGTCTTTTTATTTATTAGATATATTCTTCTAATTAACCTAAGAAAAAAAAAACATAATGATAGGACTGGTTCTTTCCTGTAGAGGGGACAGTCTGACCCGTGCGATGACTTTGCAAAGTCAATCGGTCCAAGGTTGTGTATTTATATTCCCTCTGCCCACAGTAAGCTGCAAACGGCCCGAACACGAGAACACGTGGTTGAGTTGGGATGGTGGCGACTAATTTCAAGACACTTGGCTGTGTGCAGTACTCTGGAGGTTAGCCTTTAGCATTTAGCATCCCCGCATCGTGTTTACAAACATGTTCCATTAACTTGCGTAAGATTCTAAACCTTGAGGAAGCGAAGTTGGAGGCGGAGCTTGTGAAGCTCATTGTGGCGATGGAATCCGTCATCTTCCACAACTCGGCGGGATCACAGCGTCTCTGGGTAAACGATGTCCGAACGAGCACGAGTCATCGCCTAATGCAGGCTGATGTCAGAAGTTTAGTTCCCATTTGTTGTTTTTATTGTCGTTGACTTTTGATGATTGAAATCGTTCCACATAACTTTATTGTTTAACGTTGAGCCTTTTTAAAAGATTTTACACGAGCACACATTAAATTTAATGTTTAGTCAACAGTGATATTAGTCGCATGGAACATTCCTATTAAGGAACATGCTTGTAGAAGTATTCAGATTACTCCTGCCACAGAAATTGCTTGTAGGACTGTTCCTTAGTGTTATGTGGACTGGGTTCCACTAGATTATTCTCTAGACCAAAAATCTCAGCCCTTTAACCAATATTTGAAAAATATGTGTTTTTTTTATCAATTGTAGACAGATTTCCCCCTTTTTTTCCCCTGGACTACTCTAAAACCTTTACTTTATTGCTGTACTCTCCTCTGGTCGTGGTTTGGTTTTAAACAGATTTTCAGCTCTGCGTTCTAACTGGATTTCTAGACTGATTTTGTAACTGGGATTTAGGTTTGCTTTAAGTGTTTTTAAAGAACTTGCTTTTGGATTGTTTCTAAGTCATATGTGGAGTTTTGTAAGTAAAAATAAACTTGTACCCAATTCACATTTTTAGCTGTTATTTGCATTGAATACAAGCGGCTTCTCATCGGTGATCTTCCTTTGGGTTCTCTGATACTTGTAGCCTACTTTAAGGCAAGATTAATTTTGTATTTTGGACTTGACTCAGATATTTTCTATTGTTTTTTCGGATCCATGTTTCAAAAGTTAGCAGCTGGCCTTGAATATCAAAACTTGAGTTAAAGCTGCTTCTCTGCTGGGATTCAGATGGTTTCTGGAAGGGTTTTGCTCTTTTCTTTCTGATCGGTTTTTACTTCCGTTTCGTGTTTTATTGGAACTCCGTTTTGAAATAGTGCCGCCTGTTTTTTTTTTAGCTTCAGAGAAACTGGGTTTTGTACTGATGTTTGGGTTGTTTCTGGACTGGGTTGTGCCTCATTTTTTACAAACTTCTGTCTTTTTCAGACTAGCTGAGTCCTGAAAGGATTCTAATGAAAGACGTAACTAGTTGGACCAGTACAGAAAAAGGCTTCTGAATTAATGTGGTTTCCAAGGATGAAGCAACAGAGCAACAATACATCACTCAGCCATGGGTATATTTAGAAGTAATGGATGAAACGTTCATTCACTTGTACTTTTGTCTCCTTGTGTCTGTAAAAACAACCCAAGCATGCACACTTAGAACCGGAAGATGTAAACATTGAACCTTCCTTCAAAAGTCTTTCTTCATCGTATAGCTCCACTCAATTTCTACTGGATGTACGGAACGTCTCCATCCAGTAAATCATAGGAAATGTAGAATTTGTTGGAGGAAAAAGTGTTAATTTCGTCCAAACACTCTGAATTCTCCATTGCCATTGTCGACCTCCTCGCACTTGTTCAGAAAAACTCCTCACTACAACCGTAGTTTTCCTTGTTTGCACGAAGAACACTCTGGAAGACATTTCCCAAAACTCTGAACATCAAATCACCAGGGAAGTTTGCTGTTTTCTCTTATCTTGATGTACCAACAAACCTCTTCCTCCTCACGGATCAGCAGAAGCTTCCATCATCTCTGCGTCTCACCTGCTGGGTGTCGTTTTGCTGGATTGCTGCCAGTCTGGTTCAACGGTTCCGTTACTGTGGCGTCAACATTTATGGCACCATTTGTTTGTGAAGCTGCCAATCAGAGTCCAGTAGGAATACATGACCTGGAAACTAGAAGATCGGACCCACCGTGCTTCCCTCACTGGTTTCACACTGACCCTGCAGCCACCAATAGGGGTCAGGATTAAATCCCTTCATGCACATTATTGTGTTTGATCACAAGTTAAAAGTATGTGTTTTTTGGATTCTTGAAGAAATTTCTGTCCTCTTACTTCTCATCATGACCGTGACTGTTTGATTGTCCACATGCTGCATCTCTAAGTCTTGTTGGAAGAGTCCGAATCCAAAGTTCTTGAAGACTTGTTCTTTCTCTTGGAGTTTTATCAGAGATAAAAATGTATCAGCAAAGTGCTGATTGAACTTTCAGTTCAGTTTGATCCTTGGCGAGACAGGAAGAACACTTTTTTTATTCTTCACTAACACAGCTTATGATATTTGTTTTGAGTATATCCAAGCACAACTGGCGGTACAGTTGGTTGACGCTACAGTGGTCAGTGAGGAACGGCGTCGATTTTGTGCTTCACAAACGTTTGTTGTTCAGACTGAACGTTTTCCAAACATTTCAGAGTGCCGATTGTTTCAAATATGTTGTGTTTTCACTCCGTGCAATAGTTCAGTGACTCACAATGCAATTGTTGTTAAAGAAAACATCCAACATGCGACAAGAGTCTCCCGTTGTCTTTCTCTCTCACACTCGCTGTTCATCCCCTCAATCGCCAATCGGTGCGAACCGAAACCCATACATACATTCTCTCAGTCTTTCCTTGTATCTGTTGTCGTCTTTGTTCCTTCGGCTGGTTGCACATGAGCTTTACTGTACGACACTGCCCCCGCAGGTCATCAACGGTATGACTATGTTTTTCTCCCCGGATGCGAACCAAATGACACGCGCAACGAACACAGAAGATGGACAGACATCTCCTTCCGTATGCGTCATGCGTGTTTAGCGTCGTCAGCGTGAAGACTTTACGGACCATTGCCACCGTTGACTGACAGCAGTAGAAGTCAGAGGATCGCCAGAACCGTTGGTCACCTTTTCGAGGTTGAATCTAACTGAAGTTGAAAGGACGTCTCTCTCCCCGCAGCTCAGGCCCTGGAGCGGATGATGAGTCCAACAGGTCCCAGCCCGAACCCCAACGTCCCATCTGAGTACTGCAGCACCATCCCCCCTCTGCAGCAGGCTCGAGCCGCAGGCACGCTCAACTCCCCGCCGCCCACCGTCATGGTGCCCGTGTCCGTTCTCAAGCACCCCAACAACGACAGTACGGCTCCTCTCACCCTCCGTACCCAGTCTGAGCCGGACTGTTGGCCGGGTTTCCCTTGACCAGCTCGGTTTTCTGTGTGTCGTCAGGTTGCCCGCGAGAACAGAAGCGGGTGTGGTTCGCCGACGGCATCCTACCAAACGGGGAGGTGGCGGACACAAGCAGGCTGTCGGTGACGAGCCGCCGGAGCTCCCAGGAGTTCAGCGGCGTCTCTCCAGACCCGACAGCGGTAAGACTTTACAACTGTATTCAATAAAAGCACAAAAGACCGACACTCAGAATAGCACGTGAATACCTCTGTTATCCCCTGAATAGGAACACCCAAATTTGGGAGTTGACTGTTACCCCTCCAAAAATCAACATAATCGCTCAACACTGGCACTAAGGACTGCCCTTGAACTCCTCAACAAAATTATGGATTACCAACACATTCCAAAATAAGAAGAAAAAATCTTACAGACACTGAGAACTTTGCTTGACTGCTGAAATGACTGACGTTTGGACCGGTACTCCAAGTACCCCTCAAAAAATACAGTGCTTTACCATCTCCTCTAAATAAAGACAACCAGCACTTGAAAACTGTCTTTGAAAACACATCTGCAAAATAAGCAGAGTCACTGATAACCAATACTCAGAGCTGTCCTTAAATGCCTCTTTAAAATCAGTGAAAACAAACGGCTCTACAATATCAACACAATCGACTCTCGGTCTTTGAACAAATCACGAAAAGGGTAACGGCTAATTGCTTGAGCGCCACTGCAAAATCACGACTGACCGTTTCTGTAAACACCTAGAACTGCCCTTGAACACATCTCCAAAATAACTCTTCAAAAATCAACAGACGCAGTCGACTGACACTCCTTGAGAGGCTCCAGAAAATCAAGGCAAAATGAGGATAACTGACTTGGAGTCGACGCTGTCGTTAAATGCCTCTACATAAAACAATGAAAACATGAGTGACTGATCCTCAGAACTGTCCTTGAACACCTCTCCGATGTCCTAAACAAAAATAGAAGACTGACTTTGAGAATTGTCTTTGAAAACCTCGAGAAAATCCACAAACTTGGACTGACTCGCACTGAGATCTGTGTTTTGAATGGACCTCGCCAGTATTGACAAACTCAAAGTAACAGAGGATGGAAAACACTGACAAATGTCCTTGAACACTTTCAGAATGACCAAAATCTGAATAATTGACACTCTAAACTGCTCAAACACCTGCCCCTCAGAGCCGTCCTGCAATCACGATGACCAATGCTTAGAACTGTCTCTGAACACCTCTGGGAATGCTCTACTTGTCAGTAAAAACCTTGACTTCTTTACGTGAAAAGCTGCTCTAGCACGGCTGAAGTTGTCCCTCTCGTTGCAGCCCGGCCCGGCGGTTGGACTCGGTGACTCTTCTGCCCCCGAGGCTTCTGGGACGGCAGAGGTGGTTCGGGCACCGGTGTCAGGCCCCTGGGATTACGCGCTGCTCGCTGGGATTGGCTCCTTGGTGAACCGGGTTCCCAGCCTCCTGCCGGAGAACGAGGACGAGCTACCTCCACTGCTCATCACCACCGGAGAGGACGACGGAGGAGGAGGAGGAGGAGGAGGCGGAGGTACGTGTTCAACCTTCAGCTGTTTATGGAGGAAAATAAATAAATAAAGACAGAGCAGCACTGCCGCGACCTGAATCGTGAAGGATAGGAGCAGATGGAAGTAATGAACTCTATATATCTATATCTAGCTGGATTAATACTGTTGCACTTTGCATTCTATAACTACACTTTTGCCCCATTCAGTCTATATCTACACTACCCCTATATAATCCATAACTATAATATTGTTATATAATCTATACAGAAGGCTCTCTATGTAATCTATTCTGTTGCATCTCTATAATCTATACTCTTACCTCTCTGTAATCTATTGTGTTGCCTCTGGATATAATCTGTAGTGTTGCCACTGTATTTAATCTGTAGCATCGTCCCTGTATATAAGCTTCAACGTTGCCCCTGAATATAATCTGTAGTGTTGCCCCTGTATTTAATCTGTTATCTTGTTTCTGTATACAATCTGTTCTCTTGCCATTGTATATGTTCTGGCGTCCCCTGTATATATAATCTGTAGCATTGCCCCTGTATATAATCTGTAGCGTTGCCCCTGTATATAATCTGAAGCGTTGCCTCTGTATATAATCTGTAGCGTTGCCCCTGTATATAATCTGAAGCATTGCCCCTGTATATAATCTGTAGCGTTGCCCCTGTATATAATCTGAAGCGTTGCCTCTGTATATAATCTGTAGCGTTGCCCCTGTATATAATCTGTAGCGTTGCCCCTGTATAATCCCTGAGATGAGTCCCACAGTCAGATTATCACTGTGAAATGAGTGAAAACTCCGCCCACTGCCAGATTGTCTCTCTGACCTCAAATTCGCTCAACTTCCTGTTCAGACGTCCTGGTGGAGGAAAGTCCCGCCCCCTGTCAGATCCTGCACCTCCTGGAGGAGGGCGGCCCTCGACCTCTGACCTTCGTCCTCAACGCCAACCTGCTGGTCAACGTCAAGCTGGTCACCTGTGAGTGTGTGTGTGTGTTGAAGCAGCTGACTTTAAACCAGCCGACGTGTGAGTGGTTGTTTTAAAAGGGGTGGATGTTTGGTGGTGTTTTCCTGTTTCCAGACTGCAGCAGGCCCTGCTGGTGCTTCGGCTCCACGGGGCTCCAGGCTCTGGGTCAGAAGGAGCTGGTGTTTGTGTTGGAGTGTCTCCCCGAGGAGAAAACTCTGCCCAGAGACCTCTTCACACTGTACCTCACCATTTACCAGGACGCCCTAAAAGGTACTCCGCCTTGTTTAAAAAAATAAACACACTTTTTCTTTAACGATCGTCGGGTTTGAATTTCAGTTCCACACGTCTGATGTCTACAGGGAGGTTCGTGGACGAGCTGGACAACGTGACGTTCACCAGCAGCTTCCTGGGCAGCAAGGACCACGCCGGCATGCTCTTCTTCTCCCCCAGCTGCCAGCCGCTGGACGGCCTGGCGCTGCCCCCGCCGCCCTTCCTGCTGGGCCTGCTGGTCCAGAAGCTGGAGGTCCCCTGGGCCAAAGTGTTCCCGCTTAGGCTGCTGCTGCGGCTCGGAGCCGAGTACCACGGTGAGGAATCACATCGGAGTTTAGGTTCTGTCATAGCAAAAATCACTTTTCTGAGATTTGGCCTTTTTCATTCTCTGCATGTATGACAGTCAATAATTATCATTTTTAAAAAAGCAACATTTAATAACATATAAAACATTAGTGAATCTGACAGACTCGTCACAAATAGTGGCGGCGAATGTCAAATAGGGAAAACAATGAGCTGTAAAATATATAGATCTGACAATGTAAATAAATTTAACCCCCCCCCCCCCCCCCCCCCAAAAAAAAATATTGTCATGAAATAACTTGTTATTTAGTTAGATTTTATTCAAAATCAATTATTTAATCATTTAAAATGATTATTAAATAATTATCAATTGATATAAATTCACTAGAAACAATTTTTATTAATAAATTGATATTTACTCCCAAAGGTTTCTGTGATATTACATATTTACAATTATACTTTGGGGGCAAACAAATCAAAAATAACAATAGACATGAAAATAGAACAAACTGCTGAAACAATTATATTGATTCTTTTTAGAAACATTTCAAGTAGAATAAATGTATAATCTGTTGGATTAAAGTGGAAATATTACAACATTACAATATTATACGATATAATTATAGTTATAGATTTACAGATTCTATTTATAGTTTTATCTTTTTTTCGTTCCAGTGTATCCCACTGCTGTGATGAGCATCCGTTTCCGGGATTCTGTGTATCGAGAGACGGGTCACACCATCATGAATTTATTGGCTGTAAGTACCACAGAACCTCCACGACATCCACAGGCTGAACCAAGTCTCAGAGATTAATCGGCACTCTTAACAGAAACGGAAGCTTGTGATTGGAATTGAGACTCATTGTGAAAATGTTGGTTTGGTTTGAGCCACAGCAGCTGAATGTTAAACGCTCTTCGTAACGGGGTTATTCCCTGAACCTCGGCTGTGGTGGAACGAATGTAAATCTAAGCTCCGTCGGACGGTGACTGGACGGCAGCGGGCGCTTCGGCCTCCTTCAGGACGTCATGAGTCACTGTTTGGGTCCAGAGCAGCCGCAGGAGCAGAATAACAATGACTGTGACGCCTCAAACCAACGATCCCACTCGTATTTGATTCTGTTAGGAAACTCAGTCGACAGCTGTGATTATTTCATACCTGGAGGCCACGAGGCAGAAACCACAAACACAAAAACCAAGGAAAAAATAAACGCATTGCTTTTGGTGTGGTGTGCCTCAGGGTTCGATCCTGGGTCCGGTCTTATTCTATTGTTTTAGAAAGTTTTCTCACTGGCTACAGGGTGCCGCTTTAAATCACAGTGGAACTGCTCAACTAATTAAAAGGTCAACGAAATAACACATCAGTCTGGCAATATCATAATCCTGTGGTTGTAGTGTTGCTGTGATACATAATCTGGATGTTAATGGAAGGAAGATGCTCTATAGTCTGGATGTTAATGGAAGGAAGATGCCCTATATAGTCTGGATGTTGGTAGAGGAAGATGCTCTATAATCTGGATGGCAGAGGAGGAAGATACCCTATAATCTGATGTTAGTAGGAGGAAGATGCTCTATAATTTGATATTAGATGGGGGAATGCTCTATAATCTGGATGTTGGTAGAGGACGATGCTCTATAATCTGGATGGTGGAAGAGGACGATGCTCTATAATCTGGATGGTAGAGGGGATATGCTCTATAATCTGGATGTTAGTGGAAGAAGGTGCTCTATAATCTGATGTTAGAGGGGGGATATGCTCGATAATCTGATGTTAGAGGAGGAATATGCTCGATAATCTGATGTTCAGTGAGGAAGATGCTCTATAATCTGATGTTCGATGAGAAAGATGCTCTATGATCTGATGTTCGATGAGGAAGATGTTCTATAATCTGATGTTCGTGGAGGAAGATGCTCTATAATCTGATGTTAGATGAGAAAGATGCTCTATGATCTGATGTTCGATGAGGAAGATGTTCTATAATCTGATGTTCGTGGAGGAAGATCCTCTATAATCTGATGTTAGATGAGGGAGATGCTCTATGATTTGATGTTGGAGATCAGGAAGATGCTCTATAATCTGATGTTAGAGGAGGTAGATGCTCTATAATCTGATGTTAGATGAGGAAGATGCTCTATGATCTGATGTTCGTGGAGGAAGATGCTCTATAATCTAATGTTAGATGAGGAAGATGCTCCATGCCTTCATCAGAGCTGCTCCAGTACATGAACACGTTGGCTGCTGCTCTGCAGGATCTGAGGAACTACCAGTACAGCCTGCCGGTGGTAGAGGGTCTGAGGATCCACATGGAGATGGGCCACAGCTACATCGACATCCCCAAGAGCAGCTTCAACGAGGTGAGGCGGAGCCGGACGGCACCGCGACGTCTCGGCCCGCGACTCGTGTCACAGCCGTGTCGTCCGCACGTTTCCTCCAGATGCAGAAGGTGGTGAACTCGTCCAACGAGCACGTGATCAGCATCGGGGCGAGCTTCAGCTCGGCGGCCGACTCCCACCTGGTGTGTTTCCAGAACGAGGACGGAAACTATCAGACTCAGGCCAACAGCATGCCGGGGAAGACCCGCACAGGTGGGAGCCCTCCCCAGTCTGTCGCACCACAAATATCATCCAAAATCCAGTCTGGTTCTCTCGCTGATCCACTTCAGTTCCCCTAAATTCGTCCATAAACGGCACGATCTTTTAATTGACTCAAATTTCTCCCGTTCGGCGTGGAAATATTACAAATTCAGTCAAATAAATGTTGAGATGAAACTTCCAAAAGTGCAAAAAAATGTAGTAATACACCTTGTTTAAACACAATATATTATTCCAACAACTTGCAGGAAATTCAGCATATTTTTACATTTCAACTGTTTCATTTGTCAGTTTTACTTTCATAAATTACACGTATTGATTCAGTGTTTTCTGAAAACTGAACTGACCTCAAACGCCTCTAAAAAATAAAAATATGGTTAAAAGTGTGTGTGTGTGTGTGTGTGTGTGTGTGTGTGTGTGTGTGTGTGTGTGTGTGTGTGTGTGTGTGTGTGTGTGTGTGTGTGTGTGTGTGTGTGTGTGTGTGTGTGTGTGTGTGTGTGTGTGTGTGTGTGTGTGTGTGTGTGTGTGTGTGTGTGTGTGTGTGTGTGTGTGTGTGTGTGTTGCAGTGACCGGCGCCAGCTTTGTGGTGTTTAACGGCGCCCTGAAGGCTTCGTCAGGCTTCATCGCCAAATCGAGCATCGTAGAAGGTAAAAAAAAAAAAACCTTCATCTGTGGCTTCACTTCATCACAGACCTGCTGCAGGATACTGACCTGTGTGTGTGTGTGTGTGTGTCAGACGGGTTGATGGTTCAAATCCCCCCTGAGACCATGGAGGCCCTGCGGGTGGCGCTCAGGGAGCAGAACCACTTCACCATCCCCTGTGGGAAGAACGACGGCGGAGAACTCAGAGAGAACGTCACCGTGCGCTGGCTGGACTGGAAGCCAGAGATCAACATGGGGTAACACACACACACACAGACAGTCTCACACACACACACACACACACACACACACACACACACACACACACACACACACACACACAGAAAGAAACTGATAGATACACAGAGACACACACAGATAGACATGTACAAATTTCAAGAACACAGACAAATACACACACATACGCACTGATAGATACACAGATATACACACAGAAAGAAACAGATACACACAGACACGTACTAATATGTCACACATACACTGGCAGAAAAACAAACATACACAGAGAAGCACACACTGAAAGAAACACACACACACAAAGACATAGACGCAGCGTTACACAGACAATAAAACAGATACGCACATATAGCACATGTGTGCACACACACACACAATCATACTCACTTACATTGGCACACGCAGATACATACACACACAACCATGCACACACAAGTGTATAACAAAGACACACAGAGTTGAGCTTGGTGTGTGTGTGTGTGTGTGTGTGCAGGAGGAGCAGTGGTGTGGACAGCAGGTCTCTGGACGGAGTTCACAGCGTGCGGATTCAGCAGGACGCCGAGTTTGACAGCGGCGGTCGATCCATCAGGTGCACCGAGGTGAAGCGCCGAACATCTGCTGCAGCTGCTGTGCCGCGGACGCAGTGGCTAACTGTGTGTGTGTGTGTCTGTGTGTGTCTGTGTGTGTACAGGTGTTTTACCAGCTGAAGTCTGCAGACTGCAGCCTGCCCTCGGTGCTGTCGTCCTGCAGCGTGTTCCAGAAGGAGATGGCGGTGGCGACGTGCAGCGCCCTGACGCCTCACCTGTCCGTGCTCACCTGCAGCGGCATCAACTCGCTGTCGCTGCGCATCTCCACGCAGGCCGACATGGTAACGCTCAAGTCTGCAGCTCCTCCCCCGCCCCCTTCAGTCCACACAGAGGTCCAGACACACTAGAACTACACTCGGTAGAGCGCATACCTTCACCAATTTGGCACCATGGAAACCATTTTACTATGTGTGAGCCCCCCCTGACCTTTGACCCCCCCCCCCCCCCCCAACAGCTAACCAGGGTAATGACGTCACTGCATCATGTGACATGTCAGAGGATAGGAAATTGAAACATCATCGTTGACATCGTTCTCATTAATCCTGACCACGTTATGACAAAAATACATTTTTGAGGTTTTTGTGACCTTTGACCCGATCACTCTCAAACGTTAATGGGACCGTCTTTGGATGAGGACAAACCAACCCTGAAAGATTTTTATGCAAGTTGAGTCAATAGTTTCTGCGAAAAGTTGGTAAAATACATATATATCAACCAATAAATAGACTAGAGCTACACTCGGTAGAGCGCAGACATTCACCAACACCACATTTGTTTACGGAACCGATTTAGCATCTTCGGCGTTAGCTCATATCAATGCTAACTAGGTAGGTCAGGTAGCTACGTCACTGTGTGAGACACTGAGCAGGAAGCGTCTCCATGGCAACAGACGCTGAGCTTTGATCTCCTCCGTGAGGCGCCTGTCTCATCCGCTTTGTATGGGAGGTTTTATCGCAGTTTTTTGGGGGATTTTTTAAACCGGCCAGCGTTTGGTGGCGAAGGTGATTAACGAAGGATTTGAACGTCTGTGTGTGTCCAGGTGGAGTACCAGGCCGGCTCCGGAGGCCGCCTCCTCCCGCAGCGCTACATGAACGAGATGGACAGCGCCCTGATCCCGGTCATTCACGGAGGCGGAGCCAGCGTCCCGCAGACCGCCATGGACGTGGAGTTCACCTTCTACATCACGCACGTCATCTAACGGAGCGGTGACACGCTCCCGGCTTTTGAAAACGGCGCCCGACTCGAACCTCCCCCGCGGAGGGACGCAGGGCGGCGGCGGCGGCTAACGTGGCGCCGCAGGCTAACGTGACGCCGGCCCACGCTCTCGAGTCCGAGGACGCGACCCGACCCGATGGCGTTTGTAAGATTCATCACCAAAGCTGCTTTTACACGCGAAGCCAAACACTAAACGAGACGAGACGACCAAACGCAACCGAACCATCGAGTTTCTCCCGTCGGAGCGCCGCCATGAATGTCTGGATCCTGGATGTACTCCTCAGGAGGGGGAGGGGGGGGGGGGGGGGGGGGGGGGGGGGGGGGACCGGGGGGGGGGGGTGGTCCGGTGCTGCTCTACCACATTGTCTTCACCTCCAGATGAATGAATGAACTCCCTTCATCCAACAGGCAGCATCAAGTGCTTGTAATTGGACACCAGCCTCAGCCAGGCCAAACACGATGATTCACATTGATGTGACATGACAAGATTTTTTTTATTTTTTTTTATTTATTTTTAATTTTTTTCTCTTTCTCAGAAACGCTACAAAACGGCACCAAAGTTTGTGAAATTTTCAGCAGTGTTTACTGCGGTCACCACGGTAACCAGCACGTCCAAATTTGGTCACAAAAAATAACTCCGCCCCTAAACATTCTTGCCGCCAGTCGAATCCTCTGAAATGATCTTGTTTTGGTTCTTCATGTGACCCCCCATCCCGGGAAACCTTCATTCAACATGTACAATCAAGTGCTTGTAATTTGACACCAGCCTTATCGTGACAAAATATGGTCACTAATGATATACTTGCACACGAAACCTGGGTACCCCCCCTGCCCCCCCCCCCCCCCCCCCCCCCCACCCCCAAAAAAAAGCAAATAAACTGGCAAAGTATGTCTTAGAACAGTCCCCATTCCTGGAGCATGAAGTGCTTGTAATTTGACGCCAGCCTCATCTTGAAAAGAGCAAGAGAGGGTGTGGGATGAGATGACCCGCCGAGTTCAACTTTTCTCCTCAGAAACGCTACAGAACTCCGGCACATGATCTTGAAAAATAAAATGTTCCGCTTCCTAACTGTCCTCTTATCACCTCTTAACTGCTTCTTTACATGACACTTGCCCCCGACAGCCGACATCAGGTGCTTGGAATTTGACACCAGCCTCATGCAACATCATTTTACCCATTTCAATCACCCAACTCCTAAAACACATTTTAGGAGTTGAGTCTCTCGTAATAATAATACTAATATTAATTATAATACGACACGTTGAGCTGAACTTTTCTCCTCGATTCCCCCGGTGAGAGAAGTTCCTGTTAATTACTGTGGTTACCACGGTAACCAGTCACTTATCTCTGTCAGTGCAGCAGCACGTCTGAACCAAGAGTTTGTAATTTGACACCAGCCTCGTCTAATGTCCAGTTTTCCCCAAGAGGAGTTCAGTGTGTGTGATGCAGGGGCGGATCAGGATGGAGACGCCCGGACAGAAAAGACACAGATAAGTCCTTTGTGGTCGTTTTGTCTCCTTGTCGTCGTCACATTGAAGGCTCCCTTGTCTTTTTTTTGTGGTTTTGTCTCGTTTTAGTCGCTTATCATCAATACTCTACTCAGTACTTTCTCACGCCTTCTATTTGTCTTTCGTGTTGTTTTCATGACTTCACATTCGACTTCTGTCTGTTTTTTTCTTTTCTTTTTTTTCTCACGTTGTTTTTCCTCACTTCTTCTCGTGATATTTTCCAGAACTGAAAGTAACTTTACCAACATTGTGAGCAAACGAGACAAAAACCACCAAACTACATCAAGATAAACTTTGACAACTCCGTCAGTAAAAGAAACAGAAAAAGATCCTAAAAAGTTCAATACAACTACTGAATATTAATAATATCAACAGAAAGGAAAATATATACAATTTTTTTTTAAATTAAAATTAAAATGATGACAAATACTACAAGTAACATTAATAGAAGTTAAAGAGGAAAAAAACTAATATAATAAAATAGCAAGTAAAAAAAGAAATTATAAAAATAATTAGATTTATTTGGTTTAATTGTTATAATAGCAAAATGATTAAATAAAAAAAGCAAACAACTGCTGTGACCTAAAATGAAAAACGGTAAAACAACAAAATTAATTTTAAAAGATTTTAAAAAAGTATAAAGAAATAAAATTATCTATGGCAACAAAAATCTGAAAAGTAAATTTCCTGTTAAAACTGTTAAATAAAACACAACTACATTGACATAAAAGGTAAATATTCTTAAAAAGAATCAATTTTACAAGATAATGAAATAACTACACCAAAATAAAACTACTCGACAAAAATATTTCTGAATAAACTTCATTTTTTTTTAGGTTTTATTTTTATTGTTTTACTTCTGAACGAAATAATAACAAAACACTTAAATAAAAATTAAAGCATGTTGGAGGAAAAACAGAACAGCAGGAAGAAAAGAGAAAAAAATAATTTAAAACATAAATAATCACAGAAAAAGTCAAATGTTTTATAATAAAAACAGAAGCTACAAACATGTTGTAAACTTTACTAACGGAAATAAACAAGAAAAAAAAACTAATTTTCAAAAGTAAAATGATAAATGAATTATGTAATCCCAGTTTTAATCCAGTGTTTTGTTTGGATTCTCCTCTTTACCCTCCTCTTCATCGACACACTGAACCGTCACGTTTCTTTCTGTTTGAATCCAGAATCTCAGCAAAGCCACGAAAAAAACCAAAAACGCTTTTAAGAGGAAACCTGGTGGTGTTTGTACAAACCTGCGTTATCTGAGCTCACATTTACTTTAGTGAAGGACAAAGTCCAGTTTGTTAAAGAAACATCTTCCTCTCAAAGAGATTGTATCAAGCTTTAGCGCTAGTTTTTTTTTTATTATTATTTTAAATATTACAGAGTTATTTTTGGAATCGTTGGTATCAAAGTGATTTAAAAAGACAAGAGTGAATATTTTTGATAGGCGCCGTTGATTTCATGTCATAAAGTGGATTTCTGCTTTCATCTGCTTTCGTTCTGACCAGCGTCTGAATATTCAGCTTTTAATAAACCTTTTACTGCTTCGTTCAGTCCGGGGGTCTGCAACCGTTGGGATCGAGAGCCGTTTTCACAATTTAACACAAAATAAAATTTGTCTGGAGCTGCAAAACGTGCAAATTGTAAATAAAATGAAGACAAAGATGTAGCTAAAACAATATCTAAATATTTACTCTACAAACAGCCGTTTTAGCTGCACTATTTTTCTCTTTTCCTCCTTTTGTCCCCCTTTTTTCAATTTTTCTAGTTTTTTTCGTTTTCCTTTCCTCATGAAAATGAAATAAAACTATGTACTAGGAATTTCTATTATTTTTTCAACCATTTCTACTGTATTTATTAGGGTCCAAGCTATTACCAGTTTTTTCTTCTTTTTTCTCCTTTTATTATTATTATTATTATTATTATTATTGTTATTTAATCTACTGCGTAAACTGCTGCATTTTTACACGTTACGAAGACTCCAGCTGGAAACGTCCATGTTTGAGTTCATGCAAAACTTTCCTGATCTGCAGGTTTTAAAACTTTATCGTGGAACTTTAACCAGACTTTTTAAAATATTTTAACTTTTCTGCAAGTTTTTTGTTCCCCATGTAAACGGATGGGGAATTTTTATTTATATATTTGTTTTCCTCTTTAAAACCTTCACCAATTTAAACAGTCACATTTTTTTTTTTTTAAACCTCTATCTTTTAAAGTTTTCCAAATAATTTTTAACATTGAAGTGGATGAGAAAACCTTTCAAATGACCTTTAAACTTCTTCACCGTCAACCCTGCTTTCCACTTTAGTTCTTATTATTTGAGTAGTTTTCTGTCTTTTATCTTCTTGCTATTCCGGCTGTTTTACTTTTATTTTGCTGTTTTTAGACGGGAGATTAGACCAGTTTATAAAATTGGTGTGCTATGCAAATGAGATGAAAATGTAAGAAAACATTTATATTTTCCAAACATTTTGTGAAAATGTCAGGTGAGCCGCTACAGGGGGCGCTGGAGAGCCGCATAAGGTTGTAGACCCCTGGTTTAGTCAGGTGTCATCGGCGTATATGGATATGATCAAACCTCTACATCTGACAAATTTTCAACTTTTGCTCCATATAAATAATGCTGAGTCATGTCCAGGATGTGAATCATCAACATTTATAATTATCAGAAGCTCAAACAAGCAAATATTGAATTTTTGCTGAAAAAATAAAAGACATTTAAAATAAAAAAAAATCACCTAGACATGCGTTAGTTTAGCTGATCTTCACATACTGGTTGGTTCAGCAGGTTAACGTTGATGTGAATGATTAAAATGCTCCGGTGGTTTAAATTCATGACTTTTATCTGAAAGAAAATTTCAGTTATTTCACATTTTTAATCACACTTTTTTTTTTTTTTTTTTATTGCTGAATTTACCTCATCGCATACATTCCCAAGTTAGATATTTATCGACCAGGTACATGAAGGTCCAAGAAGACAACCATGCGTAAAGCGGACCATCGTCGACATATTGACAAACACTTGATCTGTGTCATTTGTGCGGGAGCGTTTTAAAAAGATTTAAAAACCATCAATCCGTCGGTTGATAAACGTCGCAGTTGGTTGGTTTTGTACAAAAGATGAAAAAAAATTGACTATTTACTGTAAAACCACAAAACTTCAAGTCAAAGAAAATTTCCAAGAATTTTTCATCCGTGGTGAATTTAAGGACCCTCCGGGAAAAAAAGAAATCAGAATTGTCATTCTCTCCAGAGTCTACACTAACTTTTCCCTCCAGCTGCGCAAACCACCTTGAACTGTAACTTTACTGACATTTTTTTTTAATCATAATTACTGTGTAAAAATAAGAGAGAATTCAACTCTTTATATTTTAGGAGGTAAATTATTATTCTGAGTATTTTTACTTTTCTTTTGCTGTCATGAATTTTTTTATTTTCCCTCAGAAGAAGGCTTTTTGTGTTATTTTCCTTATAAATCTTCTATTTATTCATGACGGCAACTTTATTTTGGAGGCTCATTTCTGAACCGCGCCTGTATTTAAAGAATAAAATTACTTTTGTGACAAAATGTTGTCCGTCGTCTGTTTTCAAAGTTAAAGTTGCTTTATTTGTCATTTCTGCTGCACATTTTCACACCTTTTAAAAAAAAAAAAAAAAAAAAAAAGCCATTGTAGTATTTCCCGGAGTAATTACTGTTTGTATGAAGCGATTTTTTTTTTTTGCTTTGATGTGAAAACTTCATAAATTGATTAAATGGAAATGAGCGCGAGGCTGTAACGTCCCACTGCCTTTGAATGCAACGCCTCGTCGTGCTGGGTGTTTCAGGTTACGTGGGGGGGGGGGATCGGTGTGTTTTCTCCCTCCTGACTCTGTTTTCGGCTTCATTCAGCAGCAGACATGAGCGGACGTGTTGGAGACCTGAGCCCCCGACAGGCTGATGTCTTAACTGAGGTAACACACTCATCATCATCATCATCATCATCATCATCTGTCCACATCAGATCAGTAACAGAAGTTTAATCTCAAATTTCATAAAACTAAGATTAAAAACTTCGTTATTAAATAAATTCAATTTAATCCCAATCTTCAAGTATTTCAAGTTATTGATCAGATTGAGTCCTGTGTAGTGTGTGTGTGTGTGTGTTTTATCAGATTATCAATGAGGAACAAATAATCTAAATCTCTTTGGGGAAAAAAAAAAAATTTTCAACTTGACTGATTTATTTATTTAATCTGGTTTATTTTCAGATTAGTTCCAGATTATTGTTTCTGGGATTCGGGATCTAGTTTGACTGATCTGATCCACTTTGTTCTGCTTTAGAACCGGAGTCTGTTTGATTCCTGGTCTTCAAACTGGTTTGGTTCTGGATTTTCCTGGATGATCTGGTTTATGACTGTTGATTAAACTGGTTTTCTTCTGGACACGGTTCACATTGGTTACTGGACTCCAGGTTGTTTGTCCCTGTCATGAACCGGTTCTTGGACTTGGTCCAGACTGGTTTTGGTTCCTAACTGGTTCTTGAGCTTTTGTCTGTTTTGTGGACTGATTATTCCAGAACTTCTCGCCCTGGTTTTTCACACGTCCTTGGCTGGTTTCAGGACTTTTCTACTGGTTTTAGGAGATTGTGTACTGGTTTCTCCCCAGTGTTTGACTTTTCTACAGATTCTCATACTTTATCTCCTGGTTTCACTCTGGTTCTAGGACCTTTTCTGCTGGTTTTTCTCTGGTTCTAGGACCTTTTCTGCTGGTTTTTCTCTGGTTCTAGGACTTTTTCTATAAGTTTATCTCTGGTTTTGGACTTTTTCTTCTGGTTTTTGGACTTTAGTCCAGATTTGGGCGCTTTAGTAGGCCTGGTGTCGTCATGGTTCTGGGTCGCTTTCTCTTCTAATTGTTGAATGACTTTTGAACCACACACACACACACACACACACACACACACACACACACACACACACACACACACACACACACCTGAGTGTGTGAGGCCCCCTTCAGTTAATCATAGCCTGGTATTGATCTGGTCTCTGTTCTCTCCGGTTGCTTCCAGTTTCAGGGGAGGATCCAGGACCTCCTCCCCGTCCTGCCGGCTCAGAACGACCACTACCTCCTCCGCTGGCTCCGAGGTGAGCCCGCCCCGCCGCCCCGCCGCCCCACCAGGGACTGGAAAGTCCAGACCAACTGGTCCGAGGGGGACCAAGAAACAATCCACAGACACTTTCAGAGGCTCATTAACATAAATCTGATTATTCCAGTCACCAGGACCCAGAAAGCAACACAGAAAAACAGAAGAAGAAAATCCTGACACAACCAGTTGATCCATAAAGTACCATTCAGACATTCACTATACTGCTTACAGAATACTGTAATTATTTATTTTAAAAGTCTGAGTAAAATCTGTGTCAACAGATGAACCGGAAGTTTATTTTGACTTTTGAAATTTTAGGATTTTTTTTTTTTTTGGTATGCTATTCCCATTTTATCCATCTTTTTTTTCTACTTCTAGGAAGTTGTTGTTTTACATAAAAAAAATTTTTTTGATGTACAATCAGGCCATGTATTTGTATTTTTAATTAATTTTAGGTCATTTTGTATCTTTAAATCTTTATTCATGTATTAATATTGTTACTAATATTAATTAACAATTCATGTTGATGCTTTCAGGGTACTTTTCATTTATTAGCATTTATTTTTTACTTCGTTTTTAATTGAAGTATAATTAGAAATAATTTTATTTCTTCTCATTAATCAACTTTCACATTTAAAATAAAAAAAATGTAAATAGTTTAATGCACTCTGCTTTTTCCGTAAATACTACTGGAATCCTTTTTTTATTGTAGTACCAGATATTTTTTTCATATTATTACTCATTTTTTACATTGATATTGTAAAATTTTAAATGTTTGTTTTCTTAAAATGACTGAATAGTACTGATTTTAAAAAAATATATATTATTAAATACAGGAATACTTCAGGAGTTTCATTTAGTTTGTCTGAAAGTTTCTTTATTTGAGATTTTAAGAGTTTTTTAATAAGTAAAATCAGATAGAATTCACAATTAAGTAAGAATGTACTTTTCCTCACAGGAAGTGTGTAAATTCCATAAACGTGAAAGTTGCTGAACTTGTCAGAGGTTTTTGTTCACCACTACTTTTACTTGAGTACAATGTGTGAGTACTTTCACGCTGAAGCTCAGGATGGTTCAGATTACACACACACACACACACACAATATACACCCACAACACATGCAACACGCACACACACAAAAACATATAGTACACACAAACAGAAACACACACAAAATGTACAATAAACACAGAACACAAAATATGCTACACAAAACACAGAGATTCACACGGAAAACATAGAATACACACATACACAATACAACAAGCACAGATGCACACACACTCAACATACAACACACACAAAAAACATACAATACACACACAAAAAAAACATACAACACAAACACACAGAAACATATAGTACACACACAGATACACACACACTAAACATATAAAATACACACAAAAACATACAACACACACACAAGAGAATCTATAGAAATTACTGTAATGAAATTATATAGTATTTCCTGCTTCAAACTTTAAAGTAGAAAAATAATCAAATTCTAGAAATGTTAAATATATAAGAAGTGAGATTTTATGAAATATGTGAAGAAGTACCAAAGTAAAAAATCTTTAGTCTTTAAAACACATTTATTCACGTTTCTAATCCAAAACTAGTATTTTAAGAAGTAGAAAGCAAAAAGAAAATAATTCCGTGAATGTAGAAATTGTGTTTGAATAATAAAAACAGAGGATCAGCTGTGGCCTGGTCCAACGTTCAGGGAACTTCAGATCGATGATGTTTGAACTTTGACCTCCGACCACTTCTCCTTCAAACCGTCTGAGTTTATTGATCTGGAACAAACTGAACTTTAAACTAAATTCAGTATTTCATCCATTTCCTACAAGCGAACAACAGTTGTGTAAACAAGGTCTAAACTTCTGTCTTGAACAGTGTTTGATTAAAGTAACTTTTTATTAATCTAAAATGTACAATTTAATACATTTTTACTCTGGAATTTAAAAAAACAAACTAACTCTCTAACGTGAAAACTTTATTTCTTTCAGCTCGGAACTTCCACGTTCAGAAAGCCGAGGCCATGATCAGAAAGGTGAGATCTGTTTATGTTCTTGTGCGTAAAGTCAAGATAGAAACCCGGCGAGTCGTCAACATGGCTTCCCTTCCCGCCTCGCTGACCCCTGGTGGCCAAAGGAGGAAGCGCGATCAGCTTTCTCCCATTAAAAACCAGCTGCTTCGTTCATTTCAACGTTTTCTCACCGAACCAGAAGCGTGCGGAGAAAGTTCAAACTGTAAAACTGCTATACTGCGAATTTCAAGTAGCATCTTTTCTCAACATTTTCTCAGAGTAGAAATTCCCCAAAACAAACTTTAAAAAAAAATGATTCAGATTCATCGACAGTAACGGCCGACGGTGCATTCCAGGATTTCCGAGTTCTTTTCAGACTTTAGTCACAGACGTTTGTTTTTTCGAAAACTTTTATTTGAGAAATATAAATGGCATCACGTTAGCATAAACACTTTTCCTACATATTTTTTAAGTACTTCCTCATACATGAAATGTTGCCCGTAGATGTGATGCTGAATGAAGTTCAGTTAAAAACTTTGCGCTACCGCAGGATTAGCTTTAGGGGCCGGCGGCCATCTTGTTTCCCGACTTGTAACGTTGTGATCAACTAGCATGCTCCCGCGAGGGTTTCTCAGGTCGTGGATCCTGAGCTCCGAGAAGAACGAAACACAACAATCTGAGGGCATGGAAAATGAGTAGAAGTAGTAAACACTGTTGCCACGGCAACCGGGGGCGTGTTGCAACTGAAACCATTGGCTACCGTGTTATAAAGTGTCCGCTGTTACCGTGGCGATGAAGGTCCAGAACAATGATCGTCGGTCGTCTACAATGACCTGCTGAACCTGAGCCGCCACATTAACCTGGTTTCCATTACCGTCGCCATGGCGACAGGCTAAGTACCGTACATACCGTGCGCACTCAAGCAGTTCCTCTGCGGCAGCTTCTGTGTGTGCGAAAGATCGACTGTACGGTTACCACGGCGATGCTAACCTCGCTAGCTGATATCAAGCGTCTTTGTGGACGATCAAACCAAAGTTCCAGAAATGATTCGACTCCACGTTCGGCTCCATTTTAACTTTTAACTTCTAACGTGCCGAGACGTTCCCGCTCCTCTTGGCAGCACGCGGAGTTCCGGCGGCAGATGAAGGTGGACACCATCGTATCGGACTGGACGCCTCCGGAGGTAAGGCGGCGTGCGCTCAGCGTCCGGGAATCAGCAGCGCGTTTGATGTTCATCTCCTCCTCCTCCTCCTCCTCCTCCTCCTCACCCCCCCCCTCAGGTGATTGAGAAGTACGTGTCCGGGGGGATGTGTGGCTACGACCGCGAGGGGAGTCCCATCTGGTACGACGTCCTCGGTCCCCTGGACCCAAAAGGCCTCCTGCTGTCGTCCACCAAGCAGGACTTCCTGAAGACGAAGATCAGACACACGGAGATGCTGCGGCGGGAATGTCAGCGTCAGTCTGAGAAGGTCCGCTTCCTCCTTTCGCTCTTCATCTTTGTCAAACTGGTTCAAGTTCAATTCAACTTATTCTGCCTTGCTTCTTTTCTCGTCGTCTCCTTGTCCTTTCCCTCAACGAGAGTGTCTTCTAACCTCTTTATCCTCCTTTGCCCTCCTCCTCCTCCTCCTCCTCCTCCTCCTCCTCCTCCTCCTCGTCAGTTGGGTAAATATATTGAAGCCATCACGCTGATCTACGACTGCGAAGGACTCGGACTGAAGCACATCTGGAAACCTGCTGTAGAAACTTTTGGAGAGGTCACTCACACACACCTGTTACACACACCTGCTACACACCTGTTACACACCTGCTACACACCTGCTCCACACACCTTCTACACACCTGCTCCACACACCTGCTCCACACACCTGCTCCACACACCTGCTACACACACCTATTACACACCCGCTACACACACCTGCTCCACACACCTGCTACACACACCTGCTCCACACATCTGCTCCACACACCTGTTACACACATCTGCTCCACACATCTGCTCCACACATCTGCTCCACACATCTGCTCCACACATCTGCTCCACACACCTGCTCCACACATCTGCTCCACACATCTGCTCCACACATCTGCTCCACACACCTGCTACACACACCTGCTCCACACACCTGCTCCACACATCTGCTCCACACACCTGCTCCACACATCTGCTCCACACACCTGTTACACACATCTGCTCCACACATCTGCTCCACACATCTGCTCCACACACCTGTTACACACATCTGCTCCACACATCTGCTCCACACATCTGCTCCACACACCTGCTCCACACATCTGCTCCACACACCTGCTACACACACCTGTTACACGCCTGCTACATGTGTTGCCCACCTGTCACCTGTCTGTAATGTGTGTGTGTGTGTGTGTGTGTGTGTGTGTGTGTGTGTGTGTGTGTGTGTGTGTGTGTGTGTGTGTGTGTGTGTGTGTGTGTGTGTGTGTGTGTGTGTGTGTGTGTGTGTGTGTGTGTGTGTGTGTGTGTGTGTGTGTGTGTGTGCGCGCCCCTGCAGATCCTCACCATGTTTGAAGATAACTACCCTGAAGGGCTGAAACGTGTTTTTATCATCAAAGGTGAATCCTGCTGCTCATCCGAGTCGTCTTTGGTTTTTCTTTCCAATTAATCTCCTTGTTTTGTTTTTCTTTTCTCTCCTCAGCTCCCAAAATGTTTCCGATGGCGTACAACCTCATCAAACACTTTCTGTGTGAGGAAACACGACGCAAGATTCTGGTTTTAGGAAGTGAGGAAACGTTTCTGTTCTCTCTCTTAAGTGTCTCTCTCTGAACGTTTGGCGGCCATTTTGAATCTTTCTGTTGACTCCTTGAAAACACTTTATTGACGACTCCTGCAGGTAACTGGCAGGAGGTTCTGCGAGAACACATCGAGCCTGAGCAGCTTCCTGTGGTTTATGGAGGAACACTGACCGACCCGGACGGAGACCCTCGCTGCAGAACCAAGGTGAGAACCGAAGACTGCAACCGACTTTAGTTTCAAGATAGATTAACTACAACTTGACCCCATTTTAACACGTTTAAACAAGTTTAAACAAGTTTAAACATGTTTTACCAGAAATGTAACATGCTTTTATCACAGTTTAACCAGTTTTACCACAGTTTAGTTTTTTTCCACATTTTACTGAGATTAACCACAATTTAATCTCAGTTTAACCAGTTTTACTGAGATTTATTATGCTTTTACAGCAGTTTTACCACAGTTTTTCCACATTTTACAGAGATTTACCTCAGTTTTTTCAGTTTTACCTAATTTGTCCAATGGCCTTTGCCGATATAGCATCTTATATATTTATGAAGTTGTTTATATATTCAATCACTTCTTTATTTTGTATATTTTCACAGCATTTCACAGAGATTTACCAGTTTTACAACAGCTTTGTGATTTTTATCCCAGTCTTGCAGCAGTTTTGCTGATTTTACCACAGTTTTACTAGATTGACCAATTTAACCAGTTTTTCTGAGATTCACCAGTTTAACCACTTTTACCGGATTTACTCCAGTTTTATCACATTTTACTGCGTTCTAACAAAGTTTAGACACAGATTTAACGGTTTCACCAGCTCATCAGTTTGACCAGTTTTACTGAGATTTATTATAGTTTAACCCCATTTTTACCACATCTGACTAAAATCACAGTTTTACTGTTTTCAACAGTTTTACTGAGATTTACCATTGTTTCAGAGCAGTTTTACTACGGTTTTACCACAGTTTTACCACGGTTTTACTACGGTTTTACCACAGTTTTACCACGGTTTTACTACGGTTTTACCACAGTTTTACCACGGTTTTACCAGTTTTTCACGGCCTGCTGTGGTTGCAGATAAACTACGGCGGCACGGTTCCCCGCTCGTTCTACGTTCGGGACTCGGTGAAGGTTCAGTACGACAGCAGCGTCACCGTCAGCCGAGGGTCCGCCTTCCAGCTGGAGTTTGACGTGACGGAGGCCAGAAGCCTGCTGAGGTACCAAGAACACACACACACACACACACACACACACACACACCCACACACACACACACACACGAAGTTGTGCGGATTGGCTGTATATCCTCACCTGTGTGGCCCCGCCCCCTCCCAGATGGCAGTTCGCCAGTGACGGGGCAGATATCGGCTTCGGGGTCTACCGGCGAAACAAAGATGGCGGCGCTCAGAAGCTGAGCGACATGCTGCAGGTTCTTCCAAGCGAACGCTACAACGCCCACCTGGTACCTGAGGACAACTGCCTCACCTGCACCGAGCCCGGAGTGTGTGAGTCTTGCACGGCGCCACCACCTGGTCACCGCTGGATTGCACTTTCATTCATCTTAATATGAGAAAGCACTGCGAAATATTCACACAATACACAAGTAGAATATATCCACATTGAAAAAGCAATAACACACGAAAAGAAAAATAAATTGTGTGTGTGTGTGTGTGTGTGTGTGTGTGTTGCAGACGTGCTGTGTTTTGATAACAGCTACAGCATCCTCCAGTCGAAGAAGCTGAGCTACAACGTGGAGCTTCTCCCTCCGGTGGACGAGGCGTCGCCGAGCGCTCGCAGCCGAGGAGACGGCCGGCGGCAGTGAGCTCGGCGCCAAATCATAAAAACGTCCAAGACATGGAAGAAAACTGATAGATCCTGACTGATCTGTGTGTAACTACACATAAAATCAAGATTAATTACGACAGTAATTCTGTTTTAAATCTGAAAACCATTAAAATGCTTACCTGTTAGTGGTGCAGTACCACTCCTGTGCCTTAGGTGGCAGCAGTGAGCCACCGCTACATTAACGTCACGTTACTTTTAATGGGCGCTGAAGCTGAACACGTACCGACACTTTACACACTCACAGGAGCCGCGTTAAGCTAACGCTTATTTTTCAGCTCCATATACGTCTAGAAAAGCTTCAAACACTTAATGTAGCTTTTTCTTTAATTAAAAACAATTTATCGGCTCAAAATGAGCTTTAATGGCACAGAAAAGTATTTCTTGTGTTTAAAACTGACGATTCCAATGTCAAATTTTTTATAGAAATATGTTCAGATGCCTTCAAATCAAGAATAACATTGATTTTTGATTATTGAGCTAATTTATTGACAATCTTCTGGAATGGTCCTTTTGTACAATAATACTGTAATAAAGATAAGTGTATTTTCATGTTTATTTCCTTATTTTTTCCCACATTTTCTTTGTGTAAAAGTAGATTTCCCCCAGAAATGTCATTTCTTTATTATTTTTAATTTCTCATAAATTGTCGACTTTTTTGACTGAAGTGAGGGAAAAACAAAAAGCAAAACACAAAATATTTATGTTCAATCAAGTTTAATTCAATCACATAATTTAACAAATATGAAATAAAAGCGAGGAAAATGTTGACAACTTTGATTTATGGGTTAAGAATGTGCAGAGTAACAAAATAAATGACAATAAATCAGAAACTTCAAATGACAAAAACTCACTTTCACAAAAGAATCAACACAAAAACAGAAAAAGTTCAAACAAAGTCATCAGAAATGATTCAGAGTAAACAGACACAAAATAACAATGTGTGTGTGTGTGTGTGTTGTGTTCAGTGTATATGGTCTGTCGCATATTGTGTTGTGTATAGAGTGTGTCATATTGTGTATTTTGTATTGTGTGTAGTATCCACAGGGGGGCGCTGCTGCTGTTACATAAAAGCTGATTAGAGTTGTTGGAGCCAATAACAAAGCGCACAGTCACAGTGAGGTGAAGTGAGGCACACACACACGCACACACACACACACACACACACACACACACACGAAGAAAACACTCTAAATCCTCTATTGATCATATTGATGATGATGATGATGATGCAGACTGACTGCAGGCTGCTCCAGGCCCGCTGCCAGCAGCATGCAGGGACAGGATGAGGATGGATGAAGGGTTTTGTGCGTGTGTGTGTGTGTGTGTGTGTGTGTGTGTGATGGTGATGATGATGATGATGATGATGCCTTTACATAACAGCAGCTGGATGAGAAACCTCTGGAGCAGCAGCAGAGGCCGTCCTGCTGTGTGCCGCAGTGCCCGGCCGAGGATGAGGAGGGGGAGGAAGAGGAGGGAGGAGGATGAAGGAGGAGGATTGTTGATGATGGGGAGGGGGGATACTAAGATTTATTTATTCACTGTCACACTTGAACACGTTCTATCCTTTATTTTTATAACAATAAAAACGCATTTAATAGTTCAACAATACGTCCAGATGAAAAGAATTCTGTGTGACTTTGTTCTGTTTTCTCAACAACAACAAATCTATTCTTATTAAATCATAACAAACAACAACAAATCTAGTTTAACTGGCACAATTTGGTGGGGAATAGATCCATTTTTACTCATTTTTGGGCAATTTCTCTCTCTCTCTCTCTCTCTCTCTCTCTTTTTAGTATTTTCGTGTTTGATTATATTTTTCATTGTTCACATTTATACTTTTCAAGTTTGGACTTTGTACGTTTGTATAACTGAAACTTAATGAATGTAGATTTTTTTTGTACGTATATCAAAACTACAGGTGAAACTTTGCAGACCTCATTCTAAAGGTTAGAAATGTTTAAATTTGACTTGGTGGAAAGTCACAAAAACTGACAAGCTGCCTCGTATATGAACGTTTTGCACTATTTTATATATATACATATATATAATTCATATATACATATATATATAATCTGGTGTGTTTTAGTTTTTATTCTTATTTACATTATTGTGTTTTAATTCTTATGATTTTATTATTATTTATTCGTCCGGTTTATATATTTTTCTGACAAACTTCCATATTCTGACCGGTTGTTTGTGTTGTGACGTCACACGGCGGTGTGTTTGTTTATTAGCCCTACCTGTCGCGTCGCGGTGGGCGGGGTTACCGGGGGTGTGTTTGTGCCGCGGTGGGTGGGGGCGGGGCCGCTCGGACATGAGTAAATGACGTCACAGCTCCCAGGTCGCCGAGCAGAGAAACAAACATGGCGACAGAATGGAGCGGGCAGCAGGGTTACGCTCTCACCTTCATCATCTGCCTGTGGAGCGCCGTCGGCGGCCGCTCGGAGACGGCCGGGGCGGCGGCGGGGTCCGGAGGAGGAGGAGGCGGCGGCGGTGGCGCTGGCGGCCGAGGCGGCGCCGGGAGTCAGGTGCTCGGCATGCGGCTGGAGCGCAGCGACAAGCCGGTCAGCACCAATGACGACGGAGTCATCCAGGTGACCGAGGAGAGCTCCGTCACGCTCCGCTTCTACGGGCTGCGGCTGCACGCGGGCGCCTGGACGCAGGTCCGCTTCTCGGAGCTGACGGACGGTGAGGAGGAGGAGGAGGCGGAGGAAGGTGAGGAGGAGGCTGCGGCGGCCAGGAGCGGCAGCGGCATGATGCACGCGCCGGGCGGCAGGACTTGCAGCGACTTCACCAAGGACATCGTGGTGGGAACCTTCATGAACGTGAGCGGCAGCGGCACGTCGGGGCTGCTCAGCGTGCGCGTGAAGCCGCTGCGCAAGAGCGAGCCGCAGAAGGAGTACGCGGTGTGCACGCGGAGCGCGGACGCCGGCGGCGGCGGGCGCTGGGTCCCGCTGGGCGACACGGACGGCCGGCTGCTCGTGCTAGAGGAGAAGAAGTCGCTGCTGCCCGTGTGGCTGCAGGCCATCCTCATCTCGTGCCTGCTCGTGCTGTCCGGCATGTTCAGCGGCCTCAACCTGGGGCTGATGGCGCTCGACCCCATGGAGCTGCGCATCGTCCAGAGCTGCGGCACCGACAAGGAGAAGAGGTACGCGCGCAAGATCGAGCCCATCCGCAGCAAGGGCAACTACCTGCTGTGCTCGCTGCTGCTCGGCAACGTGCTCGTGAACACCACCCTCACCATCCTGCTGGACGACCTGACCGGCTCCGGGCTGGGCGCCGTGGTCGCCTCCACCGTGGGCATCGTCATCTTCGGGGAGATCGTGCCGCAGGCGCTGTGCTCGCGCCACGGCCTGGCCGTCGGCGCCAACACCATCGGGGTGACCAAGCTGTTCATGCTGCTCACGTTCCCGCTGTCCTACCCGGTGAGCAAGCTGCTGGACGTGCTGCTGGGCCAGGAGATCGGCACCGTGTACAACCGCGAGAAGCTGGTGGGGATGCTGAAGGTGACGGAGCCCTACAACGACCTGGTGAAGGAGGAGCTCAACATGATCCAGGGCGCGCTGGAGCTGCGCACCAAGACGGTGGAGGACGTGATGACGCCCCTCAACAACTGCTTCATGATCCAGGCGGACGCCGTGCTGGACTTCAACACCATGTCGGAGATCATGGAGAGCGGCTACACGCGCATCCCGGTGTACGACGACGAGTGCTCCAACATCGTGGACATCCTGTACGTGAAGGACCTGGCCTTCGTGGACCCGGACGACTGCACCACCCTGAAGACCATCACCAAGTTCTACAACCACCCGGTGCACTTCGTCTTCCACGACACCAAGCTGGACGCCATGCTGGAGGAGTTCAAGAAAGGTGCGTAAAAACACCCCCCCCCCCCACACACACACACACACACCCTCCCCTGCCCCCCTCCCTCCTGTCTGTATCGGTATCGATCACGTCGCATCGATCAGTGGAACATCGCAGCCCACTTTTACGCACGACAGCCGGCGGCGCCTTTTTACGCGCAGCGCTCTGAGACGTTCCAGCCTCGCGATGCGGAAAGTCTCTCTCGGGTTTGTTTGTTTGGGTTTGTCCTCCGTGTCGCGCGCACAGTAATGGAACAACACGCGGTTGAAGCAGGAAAAAACGAGTCAGAATGGGAAAATAAACCTAAATATCAACATGTGCGCACGAGATTTGATTGAAATCCAGGAGCTGTTTAAAGTTTTAAACTTATATACAGTTCATGACCAATATTAAAAACTACACGGTGATTTTGTGGCGAAACTTCACTGCGCAGTAACTCCGCAATCTCTCTCCATCCACATGTGCGCGTCTTTAATCCGCTGGCTAATTTCTCAAATTAATCCGTCTGATGTCTGAGTGTAGACTCTAAATAATAGATTCGACATCAAATGATTTATTTTTAAATACTTCACTCACCTCCTGGGAAAGAGTTCAAAGAAGCTCAGGAAGTCATTAAAAATTGGAAAAAAAAATCACAATAAAAAGAAAAAAATAACAGAAAATAAATAGAATTGAATCAATAATTTAGAATGGAAAAATAAACAAGAAGAAATATTCAAATAAAAGTTCCTCTGTGAGCAAACTTTTACACACGTATAGTAAAACCTTGATTGTGTGCTTAATTAATCATATAAATAAAAATATAGAGAAATACACAGAGCTTCTTGGCAGTAAATCTTGTTCAGTTTTATTTGTAAGGATCCTGCATTTGTGGGATGAGCAGCAGAGCCGAGGGTGTTTCCTCTGATAAATCTACTTTTTGATCTTCTGGTAACATTAAAACTAAAACTAACTTTGCTCTTCTGTTTGAACTCTTTCACATTAAAAGTTCAAATTTGCAATTATTCCTATTTTGTGCAATTTTGGGACTTAAAACCGGACTTAAAATATTTAAAATGACTTTTTTTATCTTTACATTTAGTGCTTCAAAAAACAAAAGTGAATAAATGACCTGCAGATTCTAATAATAATTTCAGCTCATTATAATACGAATTTAGTTATTTAGTGAATTTAATATTTTTTTATGTATAAAAAATTCTTTCTAGGCTGAAATCAGATTTTTTTTAATGCAATTATCCTCAGTAAAACGTGAAATTCCACAGTTTTTGCTTGTGAACCAATTATTAAACGTAATTTCTCTTCAACTTGCAGATTTTGATGGTTTCACTCTGTCTTGTTGTAACTTTAATTTCTACTTAAAAGCTCAAATCTGATTCAAAAATACATATTTTTACTATAAGAATGCAGATTTTCGTTAGTTAGTGTATATTAATGTGTTATATTAACTAAATAATGTAGATTTTCATCATGTCAGCGTCATGTCATGTTTTATATTCAATTTCTATTAAAATATAAGCAATATTGATTGTCTGTCATAATTAAAAACAACTTTTATTCAACTAAAATGCAAATAAAAGTTAATAAAATGTGTATTTACCATCTTTTTTTACCTTTCTTTAAGAGAACAGGCACCATTAATAGAATCTGCTCTACAAAATACTTAAATTCAATTTAAAATCCATATATTTCTTATCGGATTACAATTTAAAATAGATATTTTCACTGTTTAGTTTCTCTTTTTTCAGCTTTTCTATCGTATGATAACTTCAATTTCTACAAAAGAAGAAGCAGCGTTATAAGATCTTTCATGTAGGCGGCTCCACTCTGATACAAAACTACAACTAGTACTAAGTAAAATACAAAACATCCACAGATTTGACCACTTTAATTGCAAATGTTTGCAGTTTTGCGTCATTATCTCGCCTTGACGTCCTGTCACAGGTTCAATTTCTACAAATATAGATGAGCTCTCGGTGTGCAAACAGTTCCAAATCAATTTTCCAATCAGAAAATCAGATCATTTAAATAAATGCAAAGATCAGCCCGAGTGTTTTTAACCTGTGATGGATGCTGTACAGCAGCTCCATGCCGGATGCGGTGGAGTGGCTCCCTCAGTGTCGCTGTTAATCTGCTGCCAGCTTTTTGTTGTGGCTGACGCTCGTGTGCAGGATTTCAGGATCTAATCGCAGGAATCAGCCGCCGCACGTTCGGTCGCGCCGGATTAATGCAGGAAATCTGAGCGCTGACATCCACACCTGGAAATCCCAGCTAATGTGTGAGCCGCTGCCGGGCGGCTCCTGCAGCGCTGGTGCACGAGGACGCCGGTGCACGAGGACGCCGGTGCACAAGGCTTGGCACGCGTCCTTCAAACCTGCTGAAGAGCCAGAGAAAGTTCGGCTGTCAATGTGAGTGAGCGTCACCTGCAGCCGAGGCTTTTTATAGCTGCTGGAACCAGCGTCACTCTGCAGAAACCAACCTGGTTCTACTAAAACCAGCCTGGTTCTACTAAAAAACCTGCCTGGTTCTACTAAAAAACCAGCCTGGTTCTACTAAAAACCAACCTGGTTCTACTAAAAAACCAGCCTGGTTCTACTAAAAACCAACCTGGTTCTACTAAAAAACCAACCTGGTTCTACTAAAATCAACCTGGTTCTACTAAAAACAGCCTGGTTCTACTAAAAAACCAGCCTGGTTCTACTAAAAACCAACCTGGTTCTACTAAAAAAACAACCTGGTTCTACTAAAACCAACCTGGTTCTTCTAAAAAACCAACCTGGTTCTGCTAAAACCAGCCTGGTTCTACTAAAACCCGCCTGGTGCTACTAAAACCAACCTGGTGCTACTAAAACCAACCTGGTTGTACTAAAACCAGCCTGGTTCTACTAAAAACCAGCCTGGTTCTACTAAAACCAGCCTGGTTCTACTAAAAACCAGCCTGGTTCTACTAAAACCAGCCTGGTTCTACTAAAAAACCAGCCTGGTATTACTAAAAAACCAGCCTGGTTCTACTAAAAAACCAGCCTGGTTCTACTAAAAACCAGCCTGGTTCTACTAAAAAACCAACCTGGTTCTACTAAAACCCGCCTGGTGCTACTAAAAAACCAACCTGGTTCTACTAAAACCAACCTGGTTCTACTAAAACCCGCCTGGTTCTACTAAAAAACCAGCCTGGTTCTACTAAAACCAGCCTGGTTCTACTAAAAATCAGCCTGGTTCTACTAAAAAACCAACCTGGTTCTACTAAAACCCGCCTGGTGCTACTAAAACCAACCTGGTTCTACTAAAAAACCAACCTGGTTCTACTAAAACCCGCCTGGTTCTACTAAAAAAATAGCCTGGTTCTACTAAAACCAGCCTTGTTCTACTAAAAAAACAGCCTGGTTCTACTAAAAAACCAACCTGGTTCTACTAAAAAACCAACCTGGTTCTACTAAAAAACCAACCTGGTTCTACTAAAACCCGCCTGGTGCTACTAAAACCAACCTGGTTCTACTAAAACCAACCTGGTGCTACTAAAACCAACCTGGTTGTACTAAAAAACCAGCCTGGTTCTACTAAAAAAACAACCTGGTTCTACTAAAACCAACCTGGTTCTACTAAAAACAGCCTGGTTCTACTAAAAAACCAACCTGGTTCTGCTAAAAAACCAGCCTGGTTCTACTAAAACCCGCCTGGTGCTACTAAAACCAACCTGGTTGTACTAAAACCAGCCTGGTTCTACTAAAAAAACAACCTGGTTCTACTAAAACCAACCTGGTTCTACTAAAAAACCAACCTGGTTCTGCTAAAAAAACAGCCTGGTTCTACTAAAAACAGACTGGTTCTACTAAAAACCCAACCTGGTTCTACTAAAAACCCAACCTGGTTCTACTAAAACCAACCTGGTTCTACTAAAAACAGCCTGGTTACAAAAAACCAACCTGGTTCTGCTAAAAACAGCCTGGTTCTACTAAAAACAGCCTGGTTCTACTAAAAAACCAACCTGGTTCTGCTAAAAAAACAGCCTGGTTCTACTAAAAGGGACAGCATAGCAACACCACTCACTGCTGCCACCTAGTGCACCAAAGTGACAGTATTATAATCTCACATCGTGTACCTTAAAATGTTTTTATTTATTGGTTTGTATGTACGTATTCTACCAACTACTCCCGCGCATTGCATGAAATTTTCATGGACGATTTCTCATCGTCCAAGAACCAATCGATTAGATTTTGGGACGTTAACGGCTAACCGTTACCGAATAGATCCCTAAAATCTGCAGAAACATTTCTCCCCTCCAAAGCGGATGAGAGAGGCCCCTCGTGGAGATCAACGTCTGTTGCCATGGAGACGCTCCCTGCTCAGCATTTCACACAGTGATGTTGCTACCTAACGGGCTAAGTTACCATCAATATGAGCTAAGGGCTAACATGCTAGTGATGCTAACTCGGCTCCGCAAACAAATGTGGCGCTCTACCGAGTGTAGCTCTAGTTTCCAAAGTGTTTCCACACAAACATTTTCTACCGTCTCCTCAAATGCCCTTTTAAAGTTTATGACATATTAAGATGGAAACTTGGAAGTCGATGATTATTGATTTAGTCTTTACCCACTTAGAGGCTTATTCCTGGAGGTGCATTGGAAGGCCGAGTCATGATGCCCGGCAGGTCTAAAAATGCTGAGTCATCCTTTGGCAGATGGATTGGCTCGTGAATTAATGATGCTGCGGCTTGTTGTCGGTGCTTCCTTCGGCCTGAAGACATCTTCCCTTTGTTAGTTTTGTGTGTTTGCTAATGTAGCTTTAGCTTCCAGGGGGCTATAAGAGAAAATTTTGTACGATGTAGAAAAAATAGGAAAGCACAGCTTTTAATGTTCTGGCGGAACCGCTTCCTCCACTTCTATTAAAAAGCTGACTCTTCTGTCTAAACCCACTTTTTAGTTATTAGCTTGCGTCTTTGCTGACGTAGCTCCAAGGAGGCTAACGATAGCAACTTTTGCAAGCGGGCATCCGTCCTGCTGACCTCGCCGTGCTCCCATGACGGAGGGGGGGGAAGGGGGCAGTTTAGAGAGCGCTCAGGAGCTTATTTTTACCCCACCTTGACACTTCCTCTCTAAAGCTCCTCATCTCACATCCTGCGCCGCATTAAGACGACAGTCTGCCCTTCTTTAAATCCACAGCGAGGAAGCACCGGGGGGGTGGAGCTAATCTGATTATACCCCCCACCCCCCCACGCCTGTCCTCATTGGTTCTAAATGATGTCGATCAGTGAAAAGTGGGCTGATGTGTCTTCGAAGGAAATTAAGGAGGGCGCTCACAGTTTGACTTTTGCTGGGAACCCACCCGTCGTCATGGTAACCCACTTCTCTGTATTGGTTTGTGTGTGTCCTCCGCCAGGTAAATCCCACCTCGCCATCGTGCAGAAGGTGAACAACGAGGGGGAGGGAGATCCGTTCTACGAGGTTCTGGGGTTGGTCACTCTGGAAGACGTCATCGAGGAGATCATCAAATCGGAAATCCTCGACGAGTCCGACCTCTACAGTGAGTCGGCAGTACTCTCACCAAGATTACTGCTGCTTTTACTGCTGCTACTTCAACCATGCATCACTGTTATCATGACAAATACTATTACCTATAATATTACAACAAATATTAGTATTACTACTTTTTCAGTTTTTTGCCTTCAGAATGAACGTTACAATTAAATATAATATAGCCTAATGTAGGGTAGCTAGGGTAGCTTAGTGTAACATAACATAGGGTACGATAATGTAGGGTAACGTAACATCGAGTGGGATAATGTAAGGTAACGGAACGTAGGGTAGGATATCATTGTGTACCATAACATAGGGGAGCATATCGTAGTGTACCATAACGTAGGGTAGGATATCGTGACGTAGGGTAACATGACAAGTAATGACATACATTTTTGTAACGCAACGCAACAAAGTAAAGTAACAAGGTAACTCAGAGTAAAACAGTAACTTCCTCTCTCCATCAGACTGAGGTGGAGTTTTCTTGAACGTTCCCGCTCTGCTGTTCCTTTCTGGAACGTTCCCTCTCTGCTGTTCCTTTCTGGAAACTCTCTCTGTCGCCCCCTGCAGCTGACAACAGGAACAGGAAAAAAGTTGACCCCAACAAGAGCAAGCGCGACTTCTCCGCCTTCAAACACGACGCCGACAGTAAAGTGAAGATTTCTCCTCAGCTCATGCTCGCCGCTCACCGCTTCCTGGCTACAGGTCAGCTAACACTGCTGGCAATGCTACATGCTACGTTAGCTTAGCAGCGTCAGCATGTGGCTATCACACCCCAAACAACAATGCTGGCATTAGCAATGCTACATGCTATATTAACATAGCAACGTCACCATGTGGCTATCAGCCCAAACAACATTGGTAGCTTTAGCAATGCTATATTAGCTTAGCAACATCAGCCTGTGGCTATCACACCCCAAACAGCAATGGTATTGTTAGTAACGCTACAGGCTACGTTAGTTTAGCTACATCACCGTTTGGCTATAACGTGCCAAATAAGGCTAGTGTTAGAAATGGTACATACTATATTAGCTTAGCAACATCACGATGTGGCTATCACACCCCAAACAGCAATGCTATTGTTAGTAATGCCACAGGCTACGTTAGTTTAGCTACATCACCGTTTAGCTATAACATGCCAAAAAACAATGCTAGTGTTAGAAATGGTACATGCTATGTTAGCTTAGCTACATCACTGCATGGCTATCAGCCCAAACAGTAATGCTAGTTTTAGCAATGCTACATGCTACGTTGGCTCAGCTACCTCGCCACGTTGCTATAGCACCAAACAAACAATGCTAACCCCAAACAAACCCAGGGTTTGCTTACGCTCGCTGGAGATGGTGGCAGTGCTAATGTTTGTAGACGTTGCGTCTGTTTGACCCCCTGCAGAGGTGAGCCTGTTCGGGTCGTTCTACATCACAGAGAAGGTTCTGCTGAGGATCCTCCGGCATCCCGACGTCATCCAGGAGCTCAAATTCAACGACAACGACAAGCGTTCGCCGCAGCACTTCCTGTACCAGCGGGGGAAGCCCGTCGACTACTTTGTGCTCATCCTGCAGGTGAGCCGGGGAACAACAACCGTCACGACCAAAACAAAAACATCTTCTTTGTGTGGATTTACCGAGGGGGGGGGGGGGGGGGGGGGGTCGCATGGAAATTGTCATGAAGCAATTCAAATGACTACGACAAATGGTGGAAGGAGTTGGTGTGGTGGATCAAATCACCTTGTAATCCACTGGTTTCCATTGTGACAAATGTGACCTTGGCAACGGTATGTGCTCTACCGAGTGCCAGAATAGAATAGAACGGAATTTAAATACTTCATTCATCCCAGAGGGAAATTCCTTTTAAGCGTTGCAGCCACGCAGAATAAATTGAAAGAAAATAAGACGGGATAGAAATTAAAGGAGTCATTATAAATATTAATATGTTCAAGGCTTCACGGTGACTAATAGAAGCGCAGAAAGGAATAAATTGGCAAATGTGCAGCAAACACTATGTACACGGAGGCGTTATGGAGGCCACGTGAAGAAAGGACACAAGTTATTTTTTTAAAAATGGAACAATTTTATCTCCTTTCTAAGAAGTTTCTCTAATTTGTATTCCTCATTTTTTAAGCTTTTTTCCACACTTTTTAGAAATTCTAGGGATTTCAGCATTTTGTCCCATGGTAGCTATTACACCACCTATTTTTTATTTTTATTTATTTATTTTTTCTAAAGTCTTTTTGATCAAAGAGATACAAGTCATTTTGAAAATGATTATGGTGTATTAAAAAAAAAACACGTGTTTATTCAAGTATAATTTAGTGGTACTAAATGATAACGTGTTGTATCGCACACAAAACTAAAATAAATTAAATTAGCATTCAGAATACAGATACATTTACTTTGTTTTTGTAGTAGTTGTATTTTTGAGGAAATGGAAGTTAGCGTTTGCGGAGCCGGTTGACACCCGAGGTGTGGACGGTGTGAATGCTGACACTCCGGATGCAACCTGAACGCATCGCTCCTGTTTCACCTGTGCACACCTGCAGTGTGTGTGTGTGTGTGTGTGTGTGTGTGTGTGTGTGTGTGTGTGTGTGTGTGCAGGTAAACAGATCGGCTGTGGCTCCATGTTTTATTTACACCATGTCAAAGTGTTTCTGTTACCTGCAGCCCCCCGATTCTAAACATTCAGGGGGGAAAAAAGCGACAAATGTAAGATCAGCTTTTTTTTTTTTGTTTATTTTGAAACGACTGCAAAACTAACTACCATCTCCTGTTATGAAAAGTAAAAAAAAAAAAAAAGATAGATAGAATAAAACTGAACGAATGCATTAGGAGGGTTCTCATGCCATTCATTCTTCTTCGTCTGTTTTTGTAACTTCATCTTCTTGTTCGTCTTTATCTCCTCCGTATTCTTTCTGTTTTTCTTCTCCATCTTCTTTTCATCATTTCCTTTTCATCTTCTTCTCCTCCGTCTTCTTTTTGTCGTCCTTCTTTTTATCATCTTTCTTCATCCTTCTTCTCGTCTTTCTTCTTCCCCTTCGTCTTCTTTCTGTTTTTCTTCTCCATCTCCTTTTCATCTTCTTCTCCTCCGTCTTCTTTTTGTCATCCTTCTTTTTATCATCTTCTTTTCATCTTTCTTCATCCTTCTTCTCGTCTTTCTTCTTCCCCTTCATCTTCTTCTCCTCCGTCTTCTTTTTGTCATCCTTCTTTTTATCATCTTCTTTTCATCTTTCTTCATCCTTCTTCTTCTCGTCTTTCTTCTTCCCCTTCGTCTTCTTTCTGTTTTTCTCCTCCATCTCCTTTTCATCTTCTTCTCCTCCGTCTTCTTTTTGTCATCCTTCTTTTTTATCATCTTCTTTTCATCTTTCTTCATCCTTCTTCTTCTCGTCTTTCTTCTTCCCCTTCATCTTCTTCTCCTCCGTCTTCCTCTCCTCCGTCTTCTTTTTGTCGTCCTTCTTTTTATCATCTTCTTTTCATCTTTCTTCATCCTTCTTCTCATCTTTCTTCTTCCCCTTCGTCTTCTTTCTGTTTTTCTCCTCCATCTCCTTTTCATCTTTTTCTTTTCATCTTCTTCTCCTCCGTCTTCTTTTTGTCGTCCTTCTTTTTATCATCTTTCTTCATCCTTCTTCTCGTCTTTCTTCTTCCCCTTCGTCTTCTTTCTGTTTTTCTTCTCCATCTCCTTTTCATCTTTTTCTTTTCATCTTCTTCTCCTCCGTCTTCTTTTTGTCATCCTTCTTTTTATCATCTTCTTTTCATCTTTCTTCATCCTTCTTCTTCTCGTCTTTCTTCTTCCCCTTCGTCTTCTTTCTGTTTTTCTCCTCCATCTCCTTTTCGTCTTCTTCTCCTCCGTCTTCTTTTTGTCATCCTTCTTTTTTATCATCTTCTTTTCATCTTTCTTCATCCTTCTTCTTCTCGTCTTTCTTCTTCCCCTTCATCTTCTTCTCCTCCGTCTTCTTTTTGTCGTCCTTCTTTTTATCATCTTTCTTCATCCTTCTTCTCGTCTTTCTTCTTCCCCTTCGTCTTCTTTCTGTTTTTCTTCTCCATCTCCTTTTCATCTTTTTCTTTTCATCTTCTTCTCCTCCGTCGTCTTTTTGTCGTCCTTTTTTTTGTCATCTTCTTTTCATCTTTCTTCATCCTTCTTCTTCTCGTCTTTCTTCTTCCCCTTCGTCTTCAAAGCCTATACCGTGACGGCACCAGTTAAATACCGTTATGATACCGTTTAAATATGATTTAAAACATTTTAGCAGCAACAGCTAATGTTGATCAATATGTCGCTCAGGATTTGGTGTTTTGGTGAATTTGTGTGTTTCAGGGTCGGGTGGAGGTGGAGGCCGGAAACGAGAACATGAAGTTTGAAACGGGTCCGTTCTCGTACTACGGCGTGATGGCCCTGAGCGCGCCGTCACTCGGTGAGAAACAGTCAGTGATCAGCTACGTAGCGTAGCTTGGCTAAGTGCAGCGGCGTGTCTTCACTTTTCACGGCTGAACGTACCTATAACCTAGCATCTCCTGTAAATAATGAAAGTTAGCTTAGCATGGCGAAACGCATCATGACTTGCATCATCTATGTTAACTACGAACAACTTTCTTGCACTAAATTAAAGTACGTTACAAGTTAAGCTGAGCAACTACAGTAGATTAAGCCGAGTCATTGACATTGAGCTAAGCTATGTTAGCTACATGGTGCTACGTCGTATTTTACGTTACATTAGGTCAAGTTATGTTTCCATAGGTTAAGTTAAATTGGGATACGTTATGTTAAGCTTCGCTACAACAAGTTGATTCGATAATGTTTTGCTAAGCTACTTTACGTTAAGCTAAATCATGTTTATGTGAGCTAATCTACATGATCGTACTTACACAGGACACGTGCTACAACTTAGCACTACGTAACTCCGCGCTACGTAACTCCGCGCTACGTAACTCCGCGCTACGTAACTCCGCGCTACGTTACTCCGCGCTACGTAACTCCGCGCTACGTTACTCCGCGCTACGTTACTCCGCGCTATGTAACTTAGCGATGCGGCGCTGTTACATTTCATTAAGTTACACTGATTCACATTATATTACGATAAATTCAGCTAAATTAAGATGCATTATGCTGAATTAATCGATGTTATATTAAATCTTTATAGAGTCAATCTTAGCTGTTGTTGAAGAATAAAACAAAGTTGCGGAATTTCCGTGGTTTTCCAGAGAAACACGGAGCAGAAAGTTGTTCAACTGTCTTTTCATTGTGAGTTTCATTGTCTGTGGAGCGGGAACGGAAAAGAAGGTCGTCTTAAGATTGCAGCAGAAGAACAGAACCCCCCCCCCCCCCCCCCACCCCCTCCAAAATAAAACTCTCTCTCTCTCTCCCTCTCTCTCTCTGTGCCCCCCCGCCCAGCCGTCACCCCTCCCCTCTCCCCCTCAGTGGCGTCCCCCCCTCCACGACGCCTCTCTCTAAAGAGGTTCTCTCTCTTCTCTCGTTTCCCAGGTAACCAAACCGGGGGAGGGTAGGGGTGGGGGGGTCCGAGGGGTCCGATTTACTCACCCGTCCCCCCTTTTTATTTTTCATCACCTTCACCCTCCTCTTGATCCAGCAAGTCACGTTTATTAAATCAAGCTTTGTCTAATCAAACAAAATCACTAAAATCAGAGAATTCTGCTTTAGGCAGCGGTTTCAAATGAAAACGGGAAACTTTCCTTTATCTCTGGTGTTCGTTCAAACGACGACGCTGCTGGGAGCCACGGAATGCAAACTTTTCTGAAACGCCGCTATTACACATGTGCGCCACGGCCGTAGTAACGAGTAGTTCTGCACATGCTCAGTAGCTGGACAATAAGAACAATGTTTTCCTCCAGAGTGTCATGTTTTATTTTGACAGTCACCGTAATAACAATCCAACTTGGTCGTCTGTCCTTGTTCTCCCATTGTTGATGTTTATAGTGTATCTCTGCTGCGTGTGTGTGTGTGTGTGTGTGTGTGTGTGTGTGTGTGTGTGTGATTTCATTATAAAAATAACCCACAGCGTCAACGTACATTGTTTTCAGCGTTTCTGCTGTTAAATATGGAATTTTTCCATTTTTCAGTTTAAATGAGAAAAGACATTTTTAGCAAAACATAAATTAAATAATTAAAAAATAAACAAAAAATAGACTTTTTATCAAAAGGTAACAAATAAAAGGTAAACTAAAGATAAACAAAATATAAAAATCTTTCTTCTAATCAACCAGGTTAGTTTAAGTTGTCAACTTGCTGGATGGGAGCAGCGCCCTCTGCTGTCCAACCCGTCACCTCGCACTCTCGTTCACCTCTTGACCTCTGACCTCTGACCTCAGCTCATCGTTTCTCATCTTTAACCCGCCGGTTTGTTTTCTGAGAGTTTTTCTTTTCACGCAGGAAACAGAAACAACCCGTCTCGTCCCCGTTCCTTCACCTTTTCATATCAAAAGTTGTTATTAATCCAAATCACACTCCATTTCCAAAAGAATTCAAGAAACAAGAACAATCCAGTTTAATCTGCAGGTTTTTGTTTAAAATGATAATTTTCTCATTGCCTCAATCAGAATATGAATGTTTTACATACAAACTAACATGAATAAATCAACATGTTGAAAGTGAGAATAAATTTTAAAGAATATAACTCATTTAGATTAAATCTAAAACATTTCGAGTAAAATCAAAATGTTGAAAAATAATTTAAAACTAGACCTGTGAATTAAAATTAACAAAAAGTGTGAAGATGAATCATTAAGATAATTTTTTGGGATCATTTAAAATCTTCCTGGCGAAAATATAGTTTAAATTTAGTTTGATTTTTTTCTCTTAAAACTACTTCATGTTAGCAAAATGCTTAAAAAGTCAACTTTTTCTTAAAAAGTCATCTTTTAATTTTATTCTCATGAGATTTACTCGAAAGTTTTCATTTAAACTTGATTGAACTTTAAAAAGAAAATCCTACAATATGTTATAATATCTTAAAATGAGCTCCCCCTGGTGGCCAAACTCAATCTTCACACTGGCTGTTTCCATTTAAGCGAAACCCCCCGAACCACGCCCCTCTGATTACATCACTGAAAACACTCCTCTCGCTCAAACCAGACCACACCCACTCACAACGGACCACGCCCCCTCTCCTGACATCACAATAGCACTGAAACTCCTCCCCCTAAAACCAAGCCACGCCTCCTCACGTCATCGCTGACGGCAGAAGATGCTGAACCCGCGTGTTTGCTGCACTCTTCTCATCTCATCTCATCTTGTGCTTCCTCCATCTTTGTTTCTCCGCCGTGGTGAACCTCCTCTGGCTCCGGCTCATTGTCTCACCGTCGCCCCGCCCCCCCCCAATCCCCGCTCTGTCTCGACCTCCAGAGTTCCGCTCTCCGTCTCACGGCGGGAACCTGAACCGCTCTGCGTCGCTGAGCTGCACCGAACGCGGCCCGGATGGCGGCGGCTCGGTGGGCGGGAGCCACACGCAGATCCCGGGAACGCCGTTCCAGTACGTCCCCGACTTCTGCGTCCGGGCGCTGTCCGACCTGCAGTTTGTCAAGGTAACCTCAGTTACTTCTTTAAAGTATAGTTACTTTACAGTAACTGTTATTGTAGAGAAATTAGCTTAGCTATTAGTCACTAATTCACTCATTAGATCCATATAATCTGGACGCTGATTGAAGTTAAATCAGCGAGTAGGAGGAAGATGCTCTATAATCTGAATGTTAGAGGAAGATGCTCTATAATTTGGATGTTAGTGAGAGGAAGAGGCTCTATAACCTGAATGTTAGAGGAAGATGCTCTATAATTTGGATGTTAGAGGAGGAAGATGCTCTATAATCAGGATGTCAGTGGAGGAAGATGCTCTATAATCTGAATGTTAGAGGAAGATGCTCTAATCTGGATATTAGAGGAGGAAGATGCTCTATCATCAGGATGTCAGTGGAGGAAGATGCTCTATAATCTGGATGTTAGAGGAAGATGCTCTATAATCTGGTTGTTAGTGGAGGAAGATGCTCTATAATCTGAATGTTAGAGGAAGATGCTCTATAATCTGGTTGTTAGTGGAGGAAGATGCTCTGTAATCTGGATTATCTGAAGTTATATCAGTTAGTAGGAGGAAGATAGCTTTAGCGGCGCTAACATGATTAATTGAACTTCCCCTGATTGGTTTCTGGAAGTGTCGATCAACTCTTGGACACGCCCCCCTGTGGCTCAGTGTTTCTGGTGGAAACGTGTCAGAGGTCAGAGGTCAGAGGTCGTCGGTGCTCTTCACTGGTCTTTCCCTCCTCAGATCACTCGTGCTCAGTACCAGAATGGTCTGCTGGCGTCGCGGCTGGACAGCACGCCACAGTCTCCAGAGGGCAGCCACCCCCGCCTGGACATGTCCTTCTCTCTGCCGGCGGTGACGCCGGCGGTGATGCCGCCGGCGACGCGTGTCCCATTGCCGCTGGCCACGCCCCCGGTGAAACGCCCGCCCTCCGGCGCCCAGCCGACGCCTCCGAGCGGCCGCGCCGCTCCTCCGCCGAGCTCCTCCATCCGCCGCCCAAGCCAGTCTCTACCGCAGGCCACGCCTCCCGCTCCCCCGACCAACCACTCGGCGCTCTCCCAGGTGCCGCCCGCCGCTGCCGCCAACCCTCACCTGCCCCTGGGCTCCTCCAAGTCCCAGCAGCCCGCTGTGGGACCGGACAACGGGCCCGAGGAGACCGCCACGCTGCTCAGCGAGCAGCAGAACTGTGTGGGCCCCCGCCGGCCCAGCCACCATCACCCCCACCCCCACCCGCCTGTACACACCATCAGCCACGCCCACACCGAGAGCACCATCTAACTTCCTCTTCCTGTCGGACTGTGAGGGTCAACACAGGTCACAGAAACCCCCCCCCCCCACCCCTGCATGCCCCCCCACCTCCACCCACACCCCCACCTCCACCCCCAACAGAGTGCAGAGACGGTTCGAGCGGCTGAATCAGCTCAAACTCCTTCAGTGCAGTGGAGATAAAGGAAAATTATAATTTAATTTGATTAAGTTTAGTTTAATTCTGTTAATATTTATTTTATTAATTTAATGTATTCCCAAATTATTCCTAGTGAAATATTTAAATCAAAGTTTTTATTTACTCTTTTTATTATTTTTTTTTAAATGCGTTAAAACTGAATTCTGCAGTGGAGTTTTAATTAAATTTACAAATCCTCATGTTTAGAGAACTTTCTTTTCTGTTAATGTTCCAAAATATGTTGAAGGATTTTTCAGGACATAAATACATTTACTTAATTTAAGTAATATTGATTTTATTTAATGAATGTTAATTTATTCAATTTAATTAAGTTCTATTTAATTTATTTTAATTTATTAATTTAATGTAATTTCTTATGTTGATATTCAAATTAAATGTATTCTTCTTTTTTTTAATAGTAATTTATTTTAGTATTTAAAGAATCTTTCAGGACACAAACACAAATTCCATTGACTTCCATTGTTTCTAATTATTTTTCACATTTGAAATGAAAAGTGGTTATTCTGCTCTCCTAAAATGTTTAATTTAATCAAACGGATTTCCATTTACCTCCATTGATTTTTCACTTTAATTTTCAGCTCAGAGATCAAAGTCAACGGAATTCAAACTAAGTTACAACTTTGTTTTCTTTGTGATTCCATTGACTTCCATCTTTGTTCAGTGTTATCAGCAATTTATACGTTCCTAGAACAAATTTAACACAAAGTCTTTTCTGCAATTCAGGTAACATTTGCGGAATTTTTAACAGAAAAAAACATTCCATTGACTTCCACTGTTTTTTAGGTTCAGAATCTTCGTATGTCTGTGGGCAAAAATTATAAAAACTTTCAACAGGCATTACATTTTTAGATTTTTTTTATGCACTTACAATCAAATTCCATTAACTTCCATTGACTTACAATCAAATGCCATTTACCTCCATTGACTCACAGTGTTATTGTGAATTCATAAACCAAAATTGACAGAATTCAAATGTTCCAACTTTGTTTTCTGCTATTTATAATTATTTAAAACATTTTATGGACACCCAACACTGTTCCATTCACTTCCACTGTCGTCAAAATATTGTTTCAGTCGTGAATAGACGAGAGTAGAACAGTCATTTCAGATTTTAAATATTATATATTTTTTTGTCTTTGAGACAAAACAGAACTACAGTTACCTCAATTAATTTTCAGTTCAAAAGTAAACTGAATTCAATCTTTTCTGCTTTTTTCAACAGTTAATCAACAAAAATACGATTCCATTATCTTCCACTGTTTTCATGACAACCATTTTCTTGAATAAGCGAAAGTCTTCCAACATCCTTTGCATTGATGTTTTTCAATGTTACTGGAAATCAAATTCCCTTTACCCCCATTATATTTAAGAGAGAAAGACTATTTTTATGAGAAAAAGTGTTAAAATTGCTCATGTTCGGAGTTCAGTCAATAATGCTGATTGAATCATCTTGAATAGTGGAGATATATTATGGAAAATATATCAATAATATGACTTTTTCTGTGATTTCCCAAAACTTTTGACACCATAAGATTCATAATGATCATCTTTTTTTTTTTTTTTTGTTAAAAAAAAAAAAGCTTTGAATTTAAATATTTTAACATTTTACTTGTAATCAAATTCCCTTTACCTCCATTGTATTTTCGAGGCGGAGCTGTCGTGACTATTTTGCACATGAACGTGAAACTACCTTGTGTTTTTTTTTTTCTTCTCTTTTTTTTTTTAAAGTTACGTTAATGGAGATCGGTGATGAATTAATCTGCACGCTTTACTGTGAGAAGGAGTTAAAAAAAAATGTTATTCTTCATATTTAATTTTTGTCCCAAAGATTGAAAACTGTGAAGCTTTCCGTTGGAGGAGACGTTTATCAGCCACCAGCAGGAAGCCATTGACTTTCATTCATTTCTGTAGGTTTGGTAAATTCCCAATCAAACTAGTCAATTTTCTTTCTTTCTTTCTTTTTTTTTAAACAAAGATATATTTTTCCTTTAATTTACACGACTCAGTTTGCATCATGTTTCCCTAGAGTATATAAAAATGTTTAAAAACTATGTATGAATAAAGTCTAGATATTTTTAAGAATAGAAAAATATATTTGAGTTAAAGTTTGGGAGAAGTGCAATAACATTTAAATTCATTTAATTAAAAAGTTAATAATTTTTATATGACAATAATGTGTTCTCAAAATACCTCATACGTATTCAGATATTTAAATAAAAAAACCTGACTTTTGTTTTGAAATATTTAATTATTTGTATGTTAGAAAAAAATAATGTCACATATTTTACATATTGTGTACTTTTTTGGGGAGGCAACCCCATTTATATATTCCAATTTATTTCCTTTTTTTTTTTTTTTTTAATTCTTCCAGGTTTATTGTAACACCTACACACACACTTTTGCTGAGTGTGTGTGTTTAATCCTTCAGAAATGTATAAAAGCCAGTGGCTGTCAGTAGCAGTAAAAACAATTATTATTTAAGGAGTGAAAATGTAAGAAGTGTGGTCCTTTAATCTAGTGAGGATGTGAGGGTGGCGCTCTGCCTGCAGAGGGCGCCGTAGTTTAAATAACTCAAAAGAGTGAGTTGAGTTTATTTTGTGAAATGTGAGTTTTCATGAGTTGGTTTTGTTGTTTTTTTTCTATAGTGTTTATTTATTCCTTTACTTTTGTAAAATTTGATGCTGTTATTAACAAAAGTCTTCCACTTTGAAATGAACCAAACCAGTTTCTCACTGCGAGTCGAGTTGCGTTTGAATCGACCCATGTGGCGCGGTGCGTTCACCGGCACGCCGACACGGTGACAGGCGGTGCGTTCACTGACACGCGCTGACACGTGATGCGTTCACCAACACGCCGACACGCGGTGCATTCACTGACACGAGGTGAGACGCGGTGCGTTCACCGGCACGCCGACACGGTGACACGCGGTGCGTTCACTGACACGCGCTGACACGTGATGCGTTCACCAACACGCCGACACGCGGTGCATTCACTGACACGAGGTGAGACGCGGTGCGTTCACCGACACGCCGACACGCGGTGCGTTCACCGACACGCGACACGCGGTGCGTTCGCCGACGCGCGGTGCGTTCACCGACGCGCGGTGCGTTCGCCGACACGCGATGACACGCGGTGCGTTCGCCGACACGTGGTGCGTTCACCGACACGCCAACACGTGGTGCGTTCACCGACACGCCAACACGCGGTGCGTTCGCTGAAACGCGGTGACACGCGGTGTGTTCGCCGATACGCGGTGACACGCGGTGCGTTCACCGACACACGGTGCGTTCGCCAACACGCGGTGCGTTCACCGATACGCCGACACGTGGTGCGTTTACCGACACGTGGTGCGTTCACCAATACGCGGTGACACGCGGTGCGTTCACCGACATACGGTGCGTTCGCCAACACGCGGTGCGTTCACCGACACGCGGTGCGTTCACCGACTCCCGGTGACAAGTGGTGCGTTCACCGACACGCGGTTAAACTACCGGTTACACATTAACGCCGCTTTATTTTCCACTGAGTTCAAAGTGTTCGCTTAATAATGAACACAGAGAGTCTGCAGGAGTTTTTAACGCGGGAACGCTCTGAACTAAATTCTTTTCTGCATGCGTACCAAAACAAGTAGTAGAAAATGGCAGTAAGGTCACAACGTGAACGACGGACACGAGCAAAAACACCGACATGGAACGAGTTCTGGAGTGAAGAAGTGAGAAAGTTCATGATAAATGAAATGAGATCCTTCAAGAAAGCTAATGCTAAAGCTAATCTCGGACTCTAAAATCTGCTCGCTCCCATATTCAGATGGGTAACTAATATCTTAGCACTCCTAGCTTCCATGATAAAACAGCTAATGCTAAGTTCATACCGTCCACTAGCTCTCATAGTAAGACAGCTAATGCTACTCAGACTGTAGCATCCACTAGCTTCCATAGCAAATTGGCTAATGCTAAGATCATAACATCAACTCGCTCTCACAGTAAGACGGCTAATGCTAAGATTGTAGCATGCACTACCGTACGAAAAAAAAACAGCTAATGCTACGACTGTAGCATCCACTAGCTTCCATGATAAATCGGAATTTCTTGCCAAATGCATTATGGGTAATTTGGCTTCCCAAATCCACACAAGTCCGGTCTTGATGCGTCCTTGATAATGTGGGCGGAGCCAGAACACATCCGGGTATTTCACGCGTACTCGGCGAGATGCGTACTTTGAAGTGGATCAGTACTTGGACTCCGACTGATGACGTACGAAGTACGTCAGAATGAAAGTACGCACGAGTTCGCATATTGAGAATCAGCCTTTGGCTTTCTTGTTCCTTCTAAAAATGAACTCTTGGTATTTCGTTAGCGTGTTAATCCAGAGCGTCGCCCTCTGGTGGATGGTTTGCTCGCCGTCATCCGTTCATTGGCTGAACCTGTATAAAGCATGTTTCTTTTTGTTGAGCTTAAATGAGCCTTTATTGAAGTTTGATAATCGCGTTAGCCGGGCTTCGCGATTCAGACCTTGGAACTTAAAAGCATGTTTTTGGCGTTTAAAGTTACTCGACCAGAGAAATCTTTGAGATCCACTTCCCATAGAAGGAATCGCTTCTGCACAGAGAATAAAGCAATACAGGAAAACAAGACCATCGGGACAAACTTCCAGCACCGCGGTCGCCCAAATCCATCACACCAAAGTCGATTTGTTTACAAACAAACCGGAGTTTGTCTCCGTCAAACTGTGTTTGTGTTTCGCGAACTGTCGAAGTCTTGGGAGTTTGCGTGGCCGTCAAGATGACAGCAAAGCGGGGGAACGTTCCCGCCACATTAAAATGCTGGAAATACGTGTTTGCATGAGTGTGATGAGGAATTTCCCTCAGGGATGTTTTCCACGACGTATCAGAGATATAAAAACTGGCTCCTACGTGTTTCTTTTTCCCCCGTGTGGATTCTGCTGGAATCACGTTAACAAAGGTTCCTTTCTGGTTTTGTCGGGTTTGACTCTGGTTCCGATCCACCGCTCGTCGAAGGAGAACCCTTTGTACTCTTTTACCCCGGGGGGTGGGGGGGCTTCACTGTCCGCTCTGAACCGTCGGATGAAGCAAACCCCCCTCATACCCCCCCCCCCCCCCCCCCCCCCACAGCCCCCCATCCTCTCTCTATCACAGCACAACCGGTTTGGATTCTAACAAACTGCACGTTTCCTGATTTCCTGTGTCACGCGCACCACATTCCTGACTGGGGGGGGGGGGGGGGGGGGGGGGGGGGGGGCAGGGGGGTTCGAACTTTTACCTCCACGCGTGGGAACTCAAACTGCACCGTCCAGTGGACGGAGGATTTCAAGAGATTAACCTGGACAACGATGAATGAAGCTGCTAGCATGTTGCCCCCCTCCTCCCCTCCCCCTCCCCCTCCCCCACCCCCCCGTCATTATTTATTTATTTATTTTTGAAGTGACTGTAAAAGAAAAGATATTTTATTGACGATACGGTTCAGAGATATTTATTTGAAGAGACTCTGCAGTATAAGCTATAGCACTGATTCTGTGAGTTAGCGTAGCGTAAATCTGAGAAAATATTCCAAACTTGTTTTTTGGTTTTTTTTTTCTTCCGCGGTGACGATTTCAACCGCCGCTGGATTTTACCAAACCAGGCTGACCAGACTCCGTCGTAGCATAACGATATAAATGGGTCAAAACAAGCAGAAAGACTAAATGTACGGTTGTAACGATACAAAAAAATTCTTACTTTGGTTGAAAAATAAATACTTAAGCTGGTGCGGAAGAATTTAGAATTAGCCAATTTTTTTGACTGCCGCGAGCAATTTGTCATTTCTACGTTTCACGACAAAAAATATTAAGGTCGAAAGTCTTCAAATGAATATCTTATGAAAAGTGTCAAAATCGAGATAATTTTGAGTTGAAAACATCCGACTACTTCGAAAAACTACTTTATGACAATTTTGCAAATGCTAGTTTTATGTTCCGTTGTAATACTACACCTGACCACTAGGATAACGCTCTTCTAAACCAGTGTTCTGGAAATACTGCTTTAAAACTACGCCTCATGTCAACTGGAGAAACTTAAATAATATAGATTTCTTATGGAAAATGTTTAGTCTCCGAGTTGCATGTGAATTTTTTTTTTTTTTCTGTTAAAAAACAACAGGTGTCCTCTAGGAGGACGCTCTGTTAAAAACTGTTGGTTTTACTGAATTGCGTCAATGATTATTGCTTTATTTAAAAGTATATTTAATGCATGTTGCATTAATAATAAAGGAGATTCTCAGTCAGAATTTTGTGTTGCATTACCTCAAGTGACCACTAGGGAGGTGCCCTTTGAACCCACGCATGTTTTAATAGATTGTTTATTTTATCAACATAAAATACATTATTTAATCGTGATTTACATTTAGAAGTTTATTCGTAAAGATTCTAGTAAATTTTGCGGTGCAGTACAACAAGTGACCACTGGGGTTTTAAATTGAATTTTCATATTAGATCAAACGGTTTGTGTAAGCTGTGATGTCACAGTTTGTCGCTGCTAAAATGCTGATTTTCAAAACATTGAGTGGATTTTTAATGAAACATTTGCGAAAATCCAAAATTTAAAACACTAAAACTGCGAGCTCGCAAAACTTACCTGCTGTGCTGAGTCAAGGTTTCAGGGATAAATTCACCAACGTAAATGATTTGTCATCATTTTTTGTGTCGTTACAACCGAAAACAGTCCGAATGTGTTTTTTCTTTTTACCTTCGGGATGAAACGTGTGGATGCAAGTATTAGGACCATGTCGGGGCTCCAGTCATAAACAATACAAGGAGGAAGTTTTTTTTTTGTTTGTTTGTTTTGTTTGAAGTTGAAATGTCAAAAATGAAGACGAAATAAGTTTTACAGAAAAAGTCAAACTGGGATATTGAATTTTATTTTCACCATTTTCACTGTTAAAAAACAAGAATATTTTTTTAACTCAAATTTTTTTCTCTATTCTTAAAATTCTTTCATTTTTGAAAAAGGAATCTCATGAGGTTTCTCTTCGCGTAATTCTTAAATTTAGTTTTCACTTTTATCTCACTTTTTTTTTTTTTTTTTAAATGTCCACTTTCCCTGGTATTTTTTTCTTTATTCTAAAATTTAATTGTATACTTCTTTCTTAACATTTTGCACTGAAGTGTAGTTTAATTCTTAACATTGCTGTTATTTTCAGTATATATTCAAACACCACACACACACACACATATATATATATATTTTAAGTATATCATTAACATTTTTAGATTTTTCTCCCCCAAAACACAGTATTTTATTGTTTAAAAAGAAAATTATTTATAAAAAAATTAATTCTGTCAGATTTCCTCTTTGTTTTGGACATTTCGACTTCAGTCCCGGAATATTTGTAACCTTCTTGGGAATTCCGAGTTGTATAACGATTTGATAGAGTGGCACTCCGACCTGCCTGCGGGCTCGGAGCTCTGGTGCAGCGTTAAGCTCTGCTGGTTTGGTTGGAAAGACAAAAAGACAAACGAACCCCTAACTTAGTAAAGTTGTTATATCTTGTAATCACTGTGTTTGTAGTTAGTTTGAAATGGGCTTCCAGACGCAGCTCCTGGTGGCTTCGTGGAGCCTCAAACACTGTGCTGAACTGGGAAACAGTGTTCGATTCCCATTGGAAACTTGGCGTAGCAATAAATATTGCACAGAGTGGACCTCAGTGAGACTTTACTCTGATCTCCTGTTTCTTTCTTTCAAATCTTTCTCTCCCTCCTGCAGGTTTTTTTATTCACCTCGTCTCACCCACGGAGTAAAACTAATGAAATTCCTGTCTGATAAGCTCCGTTTTATCCTTCATACCAGTGGTTGTCAAAGGTGTTGTCCTCTGGGGGGCGCCAGAGGGCCTCGAGAAAGCAAATATGGGGGTCAGGGGACGGCCTTTTCCTGAGAAATCATGAGTTTAAAAACGTTAAAGTCGAAGTTCACTTCAATGAATCGCCTGTTTTTACAACAATATTTCTTATTAGATAAGTTTAAAGTCACCTTGGTGGCGCTAGAGAGCTTACAAAAAGCATATGGAGGGGGGCCTTTTCCCAATATTTTTTAAGAACTTGATGAGCAATGGCATTAGTGAAAGTTAAAATTGTTATTTACTTTATTGAAACACACATTTGTACACCAACATTTCTTAAAGATATATTATCAATAAGTGGGGGGGCGCCAGAGAGCTTCTAAAGAGCAAGTATGAGGGTCTGGGGTCTGCCTTTTCTCAATAACTCATTATTATAGAAGAAATCTTGATAAACAAAGGCGGAAATGATGGATAGTTATTTACTTTATAGAAACACATTTTTACAACTACATTTCTTATGAGTTTTATTAAATAAGTGATGAGTCCTCTGGGGGGCGCCAGAGAGCTTAAAAACAAGCATCTATGAGGATCTGGGGGCTGCCTTTTGCCAATAATAGAACTCTTGATAAACAAAGACGTAAATGAAGGTTGAAGTTACTTTATTGACACACATTTTTACAACCAAATTTTTCGTAACTGAAATTAGATGAGTTTTAAGTCATCTTGGGGAGAGAGCTTTAAAAAAACATATATTATACGGCTGAGAGGGCTGCCTTTTACTTAAATTTTTCATTTATTCATTTCACAAGAAAATTTATTAAAAAGACAAATGAAGATTAAAGCTATGAACTATTTTAATAAACATACATTTTTCCAATCATTTTCTTGGGAATGTAATATTAAAATGACAAAGAAACAAGATTTTTAAATGTTTAAATCAACACGGTCAGGGGGCAACATTTACCCAGCATTTATATTTTTGCAAAAATAGATATGAAAAAAAGCATAATTAAAGGTTAAAGCTTTGTTTATTTTATCAAAACACACATTTTTAAAACTGAATTTCTTATACAGTATGTATATATATATATATATGTGTGTGTGTATTACATTTTTTTAAACAGAAATTTTGATAGTTAAAAACATTATTTTATCAAGACACGTGTTTTTAGAAGTGAATTTCTTATAAATGTAATGTTAAAATGATCTGATATGCACGCCCCTCATTCATTGAGCTGCATGAGGATGAGAAGCTCCAGCTCGGGGTGAAATGAATGAGTTAAATGAACGAGGGGCCTTTTATCTCTTCGGATTGTTTTTCTTTCCTGGACACTGGGAGGATTTTGATCCCGCACCGCAATGTGATGATTACACTGGAGTGGAGGTTAAAGATTGAGGGAGTTTTCCACGCTGTGATTCATTCACAGTTTCCACTTGTTTGAGGGATTCTGAGCCTGCGAGAGTGTGTACATGCAGAACAAATAAACGCAATGTGTTTTTCAGTTTGGATGAAAATCCGACAAATTTCGACACGTGTGCAGGGAGATCCACGAAATAAAACAAATATACCCTGTCTTTCATTTCTTATGGCCTCAGATTACAGGATTATGCGGTTTCTACTCAATGGCTCTGCTGTAAAAGCTTTTCAAATCTCACTTGAATATTAAACTGTATTCTCAATCGAGATTAAGAAGCTGAAAACATTATGCTCGTGTCTGTACTGTACAACATCCAGATTATAGAGCAGCTTCCTAAGACCAAGACTGATGACTTGGAATAAATTGCATGTTTACATTTGACAGACTGTAACTGCATTGGGACGTTCTGAATTTTTCAGTTTCTCCAGCGGAGGTCTGAAGTGATGAATGACTTGTTTTTTTGTGGTCCCTAACAAAGATGGGCGTTAAGCTCCTCCTCGGTAATCGTTGCTTTCACCTCCGATTCGCTGTTTCCAGAGAAAAGGCGGCGCGAAAAAAAGAAAAACATTCACAGTCCAGCCCCAAAATGGACGCTAACGACGCCTTTGGATCCTTTGAAGCGTGTTCATGCTTAGACCCAAAATGGCGGCAAAAGCAGCTCAGTTGCAGCGTCCGTTTGTGTGTCCAGCCCCGCCCCCATGTGGGCGGGGCGCGCTGCGGGGCTTGTAGTCACATGACCCGCGCGGAGCCAAGCTGACCAATTCCAATATGGTGGCCAGCTTGGCAGGTCTACGGTTCCTGTTGATGGTATTGTTGTTGTGCGGGATCAGGTACGGCGCCTGCGGCCAGGAGGCTCCGCAGGTCCTCGGGCTGCGGCTGGAGGACCCGGTGGGTCCGGTGTACATGAAGGACCGGATCATCTCTGCGCCGGAAGGAGCCAAGTTCAAGCTCCGGCTCTTCGTGGCGGATCTGAATGAGAGCTGGCCGTTGGTGGCGTTCGCTGCGGCGGTCGGCGATGCGCCCAACCCGTGCGAGGAGGACTCGGCGCGCGCGGCGTCCACCTTCAAGGTGACGGGCAATATCGTGAAGGACGAGGCGCACAGCGGGCTGGTAACGGTCGTCGTGGCGGTCGCGCGGGGGAGCGTCCCCGCCGCGGGGGGCGTGCGGCGGACCTTCCACCACCTGTGCGCGCGGAGCGGCGGGAGGTGGGCGTCCGTGGGCTGGGATCGGCTGCAGGTCAGCGCTGACAGCGGGCTGCCCGCCGACTACATCCCGCCGTGGGGGCTGGCGGTGCTGGTGGTGGTGCTGCTGCTGCTGTGCGCCGTGCTGAGGACCGTCAACCTCAGCCTGCTGTGGCTCGACCCCGTGGAGCTCTACGTCCTCCACAGCTGCGGCTCCGAGGAGGAGAAGAGAGCCGCCAAGCGCCTGGAGCCGATCCGGAGGAGGGGGAACTTCATGGTGGGTTGCAGGGCCGCATCACGGGGGGCATCCAGGGGCATCACGTGGGCAGGGGATGCGGGTCAGGGCCGCAACACAGGGGGGCATCACGGGGTACCGTTACAGGGTTACATGGAGGGGCAGGACAACGTTTCCCCTTTTTCATCTTAACTTAAATCCCCAAAGTAGAAGTTTGATTTGTTTGGTTTCTCTCTGTTAACAGAACCTGTGTTTTATTTGGTGCTAAATAAATACAGATGAATTGAAGTTGTAAACGTGTCACGATTCAGATCAAACTATATTAGTTTAGGTAACGTAGTTAATTACTTGGAGCAGAAAAATAAGTTGAAGCAAAGTTTATTAGCTTATTACTATCTTTAAGCTCACTTTTTCTGAGTCTATTATCACGTCTGCCACGTAACAAAATTATCGGTGAATGTTTATTTGTCTGTATATCTATGAGCAAGATTATATCAAAACTACTGCATGGCTTTTGCTGAAATTTTCACCACATATGAATATTCGGCCGTGGAGGCCGGTTCTTTGAGTCCAGATCAACCTTTGGACGTCAGAAATCTCTGATCGCTGTTATTTAAATGTTTTTTTAAACTCCACAAATTTGGTGTAAATGGTGTATAATTGATGATAATAATACTTTATTACTTTCATTCCAAGTTTTTTTTTTTTCCCCTTAAATGGGATTCATGAATTTATTAACAAAATAACCTCAATCTCACCATTTTCACAAATTAAATCGACATATAAATTAACTAAAAGTTACTACACTTTAAACTTAATTCTGGCATTGTTGTTTGAGTAATTTTAATGTTATTTTCACATTTTCAAGCTTGATTTTCTGCATCTTGACCTCATTTTTAATTTCTTAGCTTAACTTTTTTGGGGGAAGATATTAACGTTTTAATTCTTGTCTTTGAACATTTACTTTTCTCACCAGTGTTTTTCAAATGAAACAATTCAATCTAAGTAATGTCCCTTTTAAATACTATAATTTTTTCTCCCATTTTAACTGGCTTAAGATACAGAAAAAGTGCCTTTTAATTTTCTTTTCCCTTGTTTGGTTCATGAGCAGGACCTCAATGAACCAGGATCTGTCCGATCTGGACTAGATCTTCCCAGAAAAGCTAAATATTGACACTGGTGTGGTTTCTGATTGACGAAAGCTTCGACTTGTTCCAGTGAGCTATTTCTGTTGGATTTGGCTGTTGGTGTGTAAACCCTGATGGGTCCCCCCACAGGCCTGCTCCCTGCTCTTCCTCTGCGTTCTGGGACACTCGGTCCTCGGTGTCCTGCTCTACCGGGCGCTGGGCTCCATCCTGTCCGCCGTCTTCACCAGCGGCGTGCTCATCTTCTTCCTGGCCGAGCTGGCCCCCCACATCCTGTGCTCCGGTTACGGCTTCCAGCTGGCGCCGGCTCTGACCTGGCTGGCCCAGGTCTGCATGGTGCTCACCTGCCCCCTGTCCTGCCCCCTGGGGCTCATCCTGGACCTGGGCCTGAGGAGGGACATCAGCACCTGTGGGATCCGGGAGAGGACCATGGAGATGATCCGCACCAGTGTCAACGACCCGTACAGGTAAAAACTGCGACCTCTGACCTTTGGCCTCTGTCTCTGACCTTTGGCCTCCGTCTCTGACCTTTGAACTCTGTTTCCAAATTTTCGACTTTACCTCTTTGGCCTCCACCATGGTCCCTTTAAATGTACCTCTGACCTTTGGACTCTACCTTCAACTTTTGGCCTCCACCTCTGACCTTTGGACTCTACTTTCGACCTTTCGGCCTCCACCTCGGTGTGACCCTTGGATTTCACAGCAGACATCAGGAATTTATCTACAAACTTTGACCGTGACTCTTGATGTCTTGATTATTTTCTACTGTTTCACATTTCACTCCGACTTCTTGATATGTTCGATCACGACACATCAGACTAAACTAAACGCCCTTCTTCAGCCAGCAGATCTTCTGGAAGACGCGACTTCTGTCCGTCACCTTCAGGATCTGTCCCTGTCCCACTTTACCTGTCTTCACTCTCATCGGAAACCATTTTCCAGACTTGTGCTGCAGCTCGGTTGTGAGCGTCCTCACTGAGCAAGTAGAAGTGGACTTTAACCGCCTTGTTTACATTAACAGAAGCTTTGGGTTTGTTGGTGCTCAGGCTGCTAAACATTAGTGGATTAGTAGTTTGGTTGTTAACCAGGAAGTTGCACCACAAACACCTGGAACAGTCAAACAGCTGAGAGAGCTTGACTGAGATTTAACCGCTAAAATTTCAAAATGCGACTCTGGCCACCGCTGCCTAGAGGTTCGGGAAGTGGACTTGTTATCTTAGGGCTTGTTCGCATTCCCCTGTTTGGTCCGGATCAGAGTCTCTTCTGAAGAGACTCTGAACCGGAGCTAACAAGACCTCTGGTCCCCTTGGAAACCTCGGTCTCAGTTCGTTCTTCAACGATCTTTCCAGCGGGCGGGGTGAGAGGACGTGACGTAGGGCGAAGTGCGTTCTCGGTAGTAAACAAACAAAGCTAACGGCGTGAATCAGAAGAAGCAGATGCAGAAAGAAAAAGTCGGACAACATCTCGTGGGCAGACGTGGAGTAGTGAGGAAGAAGTAGTGAGGAAGACTCATTGATATCTGGTCTGAAGACTTTATATCACGGTTGTTTGTGGCTACCTATTAGCCACGAGCTAACTAGCCTAGCCGCCACGGGCTAAAGCGGTGGGACTTCCTCTCTCGGTCCGGACCAATCAATGAGCCGTGTTTCTTCTTTACCGCCTCTCTGGTCTGTGTTTGTTTCGGGTGACAGCGCCCCCTAACCAGCAGCTGGTGTAACTGCGTGACGTTTTCCAGGCGGTTTGATCTCTAAAGTGAACGTGACGCCACCGAACCAAGTGAAGGGGTGAAGATTCTTGGCTCGACAACGCCGTTTCATGTAACTGCATCGACGGAAGATAATATTAGCTGAAAACGATGTCATCGCCCCACCTCTCGACCTGATAACCCCGCCGCCTCCTCCGCAACGTCACTTAACAAGCTACTGAAGCCAGTCGCAGATGTTAGATTTGTTGATTTCTCAGTTTTTCCATGCTCCGTGACTACTTCTACTTTTTTGGTGTGGTTCTGTGGCTGCGTTACAGCGCCACCCGTAGGTTTGGCATATGTAGTACATCATTTTGAGCAGTTCTCATGGTGTCGTGTGGACGGTAAAATCTTTAAGCATGAGAATAAAGATTGTTTTGGCTCGTTTCAAATGTCACTGCTGACAAGTTACTACTGAAGGTCCCTGAGCAAGACCCTTGACCCCCAGTAAGCGCCCCTGGTGGCCGCACTGTGGCAGTCCAGTGCCGGTTTTGATGACTCAACTGAAAACTCAAATCAACTCAGAATTCTTTCTGAAGACTTGCTGCTCACCTTGAACTTGATCCAGAGACTCAAAAGTATTTGAGTCTCTGAGGACTTGCAGCTTTAGTTGGACTTTCTTCACGTATTTAGATTTTTATTGGTTTTTCAAACATATTCATCCTTTACTCAATCAAAATAGTCCCAATCAACTCTTTCTTAGTTTCCTTGTCTAAACTCATGAAACTTTAGTTTTTTAACTTTTGACTCATCATATTTTCGGGATTATCACTCCAAAAATACGTTGGAAGGAGAAACTTATATAAGTCGCGCTTATTTTGTTTATTTTTTCATTTTCCATACGTAACTGTTCCGTTGATCAGACCCTGTTTCTGGTCCCTGACTGGCTCTGGGCCGCGTCCTTTGTTTCCTGCAGTGAGTTCGTGAAGGAGGAGTTCAGCCGGGGGGCGCTGCGCAGCAAGACGGTGGAGGACATCCTGACGCCCCTGAAGGACTGCTTCATGCTGCCCAGCTCGGCCGTCCTCGACTTCTCCACCATGTCCGAGATCATGCAGAGTGGATACACCCGGGTGCCCATCTACGAGGAGGAGAGGTGGGCCGTGGCGCTTTCCTCCTTCGGAACGTCGAAAACAAAAAAGGGTTGTTTCCTCCCGGGTTCTCTGTAACTGTTAAAATGGATCGTACTGAGCTCAATTCAAAGGCTTTGGGTTTAGGAGCTCTTTGCTCATGTAAATCCGTATGTTCCGTTAGGTGACCATCCATCCAGCAGAGGGCAGTGCAGTTTAGTCTACACATTTCGAGGGAAATCGACTCGTTTTTGCGTTTTAATCTCAGAAAAGTTTCGCATTTACACAGAAAGGGTACAAGGACTGAATATAAACATCAACAATGGGTAGGGCTGGGCGATTTGGCCTAAAAAAAAAAAGAATCTATGATTAGAGTTTCGATTCGATTTACGTTTTTTCTTCCTCAATGCTCTTAAAAATGACTGCAGATATATTGTCAAAAGTGTAACTCGGAGCGAAAATGCATATAAACAATCCCAAAATAAAAAGCAAGTGAGGCTCAGTCATTCATCAAATTCAAGCTTTAATCAGGTTTAAGCAAAAGTGCAACAGCTAGTTAGCTAATAGTACAACGGAACGCAAAAAATGCCGACTGGGGAAAAAAACTGGAATTTACAAAATAAAAATCTTTTTTAGCTACAAATTTGATAAATCGATTTTATCGCTCAGCCCTAACAATGGGAGAACACGGACATTCTAGTGGACAGACGACCTAGTTGGATTCTTATAATTGTGACTGTCAAAATAAAACTCCCAAGTCCCAGGAGAATCTGGACTGGGAGTCGTGACACTCTGGAGGAAAACAATGTTCTTATTGTCCCACTGAGTTTGTGCAGAAGAAGCATTAATATGGACGTTGTACACGTGTGCAAGTCACAGAATTTCAGACGAGTTTCCAGTTTTCATGGTTTTGGACAAGTTCCACCTTGGGAGCCGTTTTCCGAAAGTTGCTCCGACTCCCTAGAGTTGTCAACCTTATCTCTGCTTAAGAAAGAAATTTAGAATTCTTAAAGCTTTGACTTGTCGTTTTAGACGTCGCTGTTACCGGCGTTGTCCTTTCCCCCCCCTCCCAGGTCAAACATTGTGGAGATCCTGTACGTGAAAGATTTGGCGCTGGTGGACCCGGAGGACTGCACCCCGATGACGACCATCACCAAGTTCTACAACCACCCGCTACACTTCGTCTTCAACGACACCAAACTGGACGCCATGCTGGAGGAGTTCAAGAAAGGTGGGAACAAACGGCGGCGCCCAGAATATACAGGCAGCGAAGACTTGAACCGAATCAACCTTGTGTCACACGTTTCCTCTCGTCCTTCTTGTGACACAAAAACAAGAAGAAACCGGGTTCTTCAGTTGTTCGGCTGTTGTTTTGTTGTTTGGACATTGTGTGGTTGTTTTGCTGTTGTCATCAGTTTTTGGCCAACGGTCCATTGTTTGGTTGTTGTGTTGTTTGGCCTCTGGACTTTTCTTCCGCCCTTTAGTTTTGACCTTCTTTAGACTTCACTTTCAGTCTCTGCAGTTTCCTTCTGACCCTTCGGACTCAACATCTTAAAGACTTTATTACCGACATCTGAACAGTCTACCGACATTTGGACTCGTGTCCTTTAGTCTTGACTTTGTCTTTGGACTTTACTCTCGACCTTTGATTGTCGTTCCAATCTTTGGATTTTCATTCTGACCTTTGAATTGTCGCTTTGACATTTACCTTTTCCTTCCCTTTAGCTTCACTTCCAAACTTTAGACTTTTACTGGACCTTTTTCCACCAGACTTTACTTTCTCTTGATTTTACTCTGAAGCTTTGGATTTTCTTTCTAAACCTGATTGTTTTCTTTAAATGCTTCAACTTTATCTTTTGTTTTATTCTCTGAATGTAAACCCATCCTCACTTCTACTCATGTTTTTCCTTTTGTTTTCCTTCGTAAAGAGACCTGGATTCCTCGGTTGTTATGCTCTTGGTTGAACTGGGCTTTCTGTGTTTGAAACAGTCAACCTGTGCTTGACCTTTGACCTTGAACAGGGAACTCTCACATGGCCATCGTGCAGAAGGTGAACAACGAGGGCGAGGGCGACCCGTTCTACGAGGTGCTGGGTCTGGTCACCCTGGAGGACGTCATCGAGGAGATCATCAAGTCGGAGATCCTGGACGAGTCTGACGGATACCGTGAGTCTCTCCTCTCTCCTCCGTGACGCCCTGCCCCCTCTTTTTTCTTTTATTTTTTTTTTAAACTCCGCTTCCTGTGGTGTCCCCTAGTGGACCGGAAGGTGAAGCGTCCCCTCGCTCCTCTGGAGATCCCGCTGGAGCCTCGCAGCGTCCACGAGGAGTTTTCGCTCTTCAAGCCTCCGGAAGGAGAACCAAAGATCCGGACGTCACCGCAGCTGCTGCTGGCCACGCACCGATTCCTCTCCAGAGGTTTTCTTTTTTATCTTGATTATGGAAATAAATACAAAATATTTACTTTAGATGTTCTTACATACTTGTGTACTTATTTGCTAAATATAAATATTTCTATTTATAAGGTATGTGTATTTGCTTATTATAAATATTTATATAACCAACAAACATTTATGCATTTGTCAATATACATATTTACTTCATCAATAAACCTATTTAATATTATAAATATAAATATTTACGAGTGAAATGTAAATATTTGTGCAGAGGTGGAGCACTTCAGTCCGGCTCGAGTGTCGGAGAAAGTCCTCTTCCACCTGCTGCGCCACCCCAGCGTCAACCAGGAGGTCCACTTCGACGCCACCAACCGGCTGAGCGCCGGACACTACCTGTACACCCGCAACCACCCAGTGGACTACTTCATCCTGCTGCTGCAGGTACCAGAGGCCATACCTGTAATTTAATGTAGTTTCATAGAGAGGGCAGTCTAAACCTATAGCAGCAGAGCTAAGAAAGCACTTTTATTGTGACAACAGTCTAAACCTGTAGCAGCAGAGCTAAGAAAGTACTTTTATTGTGACAACAGTCTAAACCTGTAGCAGCAGAGCTAAGAAAGTACTTTTATTGTGACAACAGTCCAAACCTATAGCAGCAGAGCTAAGAAAGTACTTTTATTGTGACAACAGTCTAAACCTGTAGCAGCAGAGCTAAGAAAGTACTTTTATTGTGACAACAGTATAAACCTGTAGCAGCAGGACTAGGAATGCATTGTTGTTCAAAGTGATCGAGTTTTTATAATGTTCTAGTAAATATCTCATTATTATCATTACTTCAGCAAAATTGGAAGCTGCAAATTTTGGGAAAAATTCCAGGAATAGTCAAGTTTTCTCCCTGAAAAAGAAATGCAAGAGTTTTTGAAAGCGTGCTGTGGTTTGTGTGCTCTCAGGGTCGCGTGGAGGTGGAGATCGGCAAAGAGGGGCTGAAGTTTGAGAACGGGGCGTTTACGTACTACGGCGTGTCCGCGCTGACGCTGCCATCTTCAGGTGAGATCACGAACTGCAGCCACAGGTGTAGAAACCATGGTGCGTGGGGGTTGATGGACCTGTGTGTGTTTCAGTGCATCAGTCTCCGGTGTCGACGCAGCGTCACTCCCCCAGGGATCCGTTCGAGTCGGCGGACGCCACCAGCCCGTCCAGCTACTGTCCCGACTACACGGTCCGAGCGCTGACCGACCTGCAGCTCATACGGGTGTGTATGCGAACTCTGTCACCGTGGTTACGGCCGTCGAAGCGCTGCAGGAATTCACAAGAGTCCTGCTGGCAGACTTGTTAGCCGTAATATGTGGAAAAACTGCAGTAATGGTTCCACTGTAAGTTCAGCTGGAGAGCAGCAGCACGGGAACAGAAGTAAGTAAGTAAGTAGATTTTATTTCTGGCGCGCTTTTCACAGACACGGAGTCACAAAGTGCTTCACGGTAAAAACAGATAAAAAAAGATGAGAAAAAAAATACATCTTAAAAACACAACAAATGCCGAGAGTCGGTGGCAGCGTGGGTCGATTGGACTAGAATGTTTTGGCAAACAAATGTGTTTTTAGGCGATTTTTAAAGATGTCCGCTGAGTCCAGGGAGCGCGGGTCCAGTGGGAGTTCATTCCACAGTCGGGGCGCCGCAGCTTTGAATGATCGGTCTGCCCGAGTTTTAAAGCAGGTACGTGGAACCTTTAACGGGTTCTGCCCAGACGATCTCAAGCTCCGAGTCGAGCTGTAGGGCTTCATGGGGTCAGCAATGTAAGGAGGAGCTGGACCATGTAGGGCTGAAGCGTTGGCTCCAAGATTTTATATTGAACAGCGGGGATGGTCTAAACCTAAAGCAACACAAGTAAGAAAGTGTTTTTCATGGTGACAACTGTCTCTTCATCCCACCTTATACCTCCAGAAAAGCTGTGAATGCTTCAGTATTTCAGCTCGTTTCCCGTCGCATGCCAACGGGGTTAGCATTAGCCTAGCGGGGGACCGCAAAGCGCTCCGGCTAGCAAGCGTGTTCCGTGTGTGGCAGGTGACTCGTCTGCAGTATCTCAACGCCCTCATGGCGTCTCGGGTCGGCCAGAGTCCCGACCCCCCCGAGATCAAGATCCTCCCCAACAGTCAGACCAAGCTGCTGAACGACAGGAACACCACGCAAGGTAGGTCCCGCCCTGAGGCGCCCGCCGCCGCCGCCCGCCGCTCCTCGCCACTAACGATCCGTCTTTGTTTCTTCTAACTGCTGAACTGAATTAATCTTCTCTCTGTTTCTTCTCCCTCCTGCTGTGTTTTTTTTTTGTTTGTTTTTTCTGACCCGTCCAGAGTTCCCTGTAAACTTTTCATTCTTTGACACCATTGAGAACTACTGTTAGGCTTTCTTTTGCATGAGGTAAATCACTGCTGCACCGTTTCCCCCTCCTCTAGACCTCATCACGTGTTTCCTCCTCGTGTTTTGTGTCTGTCTTTGTCTCCATTCTAACCACATGAATATGTGCGTCACTCATAAAACAAACAAACAAAACCAAAAAAAAACCAAGTCAGGTGATCTGTGTCCTCTTCTGTTAAAAATTAAAGTTTGCGGCTTTTAAATGAACCTTCCCGATGAACTTATATATTGTCAAAAACATGCAGGTTAAAAAAGAGATTAATTCCTCCATCTATCATCTATTTTTATCTGCTGTTATTACTACAGGAAATCCTGATCAGATCGGGGACGATTTAATATATATATATATATAAATAATTTATTGGTAAACTCAGCAGGTCAGTTGTAATATCTGTAATCGAAGCGCCACAACAGAGTAATCGCATTTGTCTGCGGTTTTAATGTCCCGCGTATGTCGCATGTTTCTGTACTTCGATGAGTAACAAATAACTTCAGTACTGACGCACGTGACCGCAGATTTTTCTTTGTCTGGTCATGTTGCTAGGCAGAGTTGAAAGTTAGTGTGGTGCTGCCTCCTGGTGGTCGACATGAGGACTGACACGGAGAGCGACGGAGCTCAAACCTTTGTATTTTGTATTGACGAGTTGAAACTGTTTTTAAATGTGGAACAGTTAAGTTGTGAAGTCTTAGTGTGGAATCTGAATGACCTGTAAATAGTTGTATAAAAGCCTGAATTTTAATAGAAATATGTATATATGACTATAAACTCTCTGCACCCTGGATTCATGCACTTCATTTTATACACCATAAAACCAGTCAGATGGGGAAAGTACAGTGATCGGCTGATCAAGACGTTACTAATCAATAAGTATTTATAGGTATTTATAATTAGTCTGCAACTGACAGATTGTTAGAATAACAATAAATAAGTTATAAAGAAGAATTTCAATGTATTGACATTTGACTATTCTATTTTTATGTTTACTAATTTAAACAATCTTTATTTAATATTTTCTATGTTACATTTATAGAAGTTCTTGATTCATTTTATTTGATAATTAACCCTTTTATGGGAGAAAATAAAACATATGGCTATTTTTTTTTCAACTATTGTGGAAGGTTGTTTTGGTCTATTTAAACACCTTTTAGTTTATATTAACATTTCATCTTGGTTTTTTTTAAGTCAACAGCCACAAACATGATAAGGCTAAATATTCTCTTCTTCTAAATATATTTCTGTGAACAAGTTATTTCTTTTCCGTTCCATTTTGTCAGCTAACTAAAAACTTTAAAGTATTTTCCGAACTATAGGTCGCGTCTCGGTATCAGTCAAATGCAGTCGTAATGGGGACTTTTCTGTTGTCATATAGTGACATCTAGTGGTACAACATGGTTTGTACCAAAATACTTAAGAAATATTTAACTATTTCTGTATCAAAAGTGTAAAACCTTCAATATTTCTCTCAGAGGACACGAATCATCTTCCTGATAAGATAGAAGGAGAACAAAAAGAAGACGATTTCCTCCAGATGAATGCTGGGACGTCTCTGAGAAAAGATTGTTGTTGGATAAAGGAAATGTTTGGTTTATTTTTAATAACTCTGTGACGCACAATCAGCTATTTCTTCCCAAACGTCGGCTCTTTTTCGTGCCGGCGTCACATCTTTGTGGTTCCCTCGTCACCTTCAGACATGTGAGATTTTATTTCACTTCAACCCTTCATTGTCCTGATTTAAGTTTGTTACCAAAAATGAGTAGATGGTTAAAAAATCCCAACAGCGATAGAATATGATGAAAATGGAGCAAAAAAAAACAACCAAAACAAAAAAACTAACCCGATAAATGCATGTTTTTCTTTTCTTCTAATCAGGACATTAAAGGGTTAAAAGATTAAAAAAGTATTCAGATAACGCAAAGAAACAGAATATTTTAACATCATTTCTGTTTTTTTAATGCGAGCCTCGACCTGTAATACCCGGTTGTAACACTAGATGGTGCAAAGACAAACGTTACAGAGCAATGTACCAACTTTCAAATTTCAGCGCTAAACATTTTAACTGAAAACGTGAATATTGGCTCTAAAATTCCAATTTAGTTTAGGTATTTTTTAAAAGCAAATTTCTAGTCTTGTATCTAAACACTTTTCCATATTTTCCAGACTGTAGGTCACCCCAGTCAAATACATCAGTTAATGGAGATTTTTCCTGTTGCCATATAGTGACATCTAGTGGCCCAACATGGTATGAAGCTCTATATTTTGGGAAATACGTCACTTCTTAATTTAAGTCACTACTTGATAAAAAGTGTAACGGATATTCCAGGAAATACGGTAATTATTTTAGTTAAGGAAGGCTTGGATAACACTAAAACAAAACTGATTTAGGTTCTAAAATCTTACATGTTGTACCTGTAGAGTCGTCTCATCGCCTTTAGAAGGAACCCCGATTATTTTAGTTTACTTATAAAAGTGGGTGGGAGATTTCAGTTTTTCTTTATTTTCAAAAAAAAAAGTGGCTTATTGTTAGTCGATGACGTAAAGTCACGTCTCTCCAGCTGAACTCATGGAAATGTTACTTTTTTACTCTAAAGCGCACGTGTCGAACTCCAGGCCTCGAGGGCCGCAGCCCTGCACGTTTTGCATGTCTCCCAGCTTCAACACAGCTGATTGCAATGAGCAGCTCGTTATCTGGCTTTGTGCTGAATGTGATGATGAACCATCAGGACATTCAGGGGAGGGAGACATTGAAAACGTGCAGGGCTGCGGCCCACGAGGATCTGAGTTTGACACCCCTGCTCTAAAGTGTCACGTTGAGACATTTTGAAAACAGTGTAGTTTTCTTGTAGGGCCACTAGTGGGTGCTGTTTTCACGCGATAAAACCTCAAATATTTGCGCGAGAACAGTATCGCTGTAAACATCGAAGCTTCTTTAAATGGCCTTTCTTCGTAGTTTGGGTCCACTTTTGTATTCTTTTTTTTCTAAGTTTCTTTCACCCCGTTGACACGGGGATAGAGCATTGTCAAAAAGTTGTGTCCCCCCCCCCCCCCCCCCGTTTCGAAGGAGTGAGGATTTTCAAAAAGCTGCGTTTTTCCCCTGTTTCCACAGAGACAAGAGTCAGAGCGTTGTGAAAAAGTTCCCCCTCAGAGGCAGTTTTTCCAAAATATTTGTTTTCAAAAAATTGCAACACCCCCCCAACTCCATTTCCATGGAGACAGTTAGAACGTTGTGAAAAAGTTCCACCTTGGGAGCCGTTTTTCAAAAAGTTGCTTTCCCTCCTGTTGAGACGGAGGATTTTCAAAAAGTTGCGTTTCCCCCCGTTTCTACAGAGACGGAACGGAGTCAGAGCGTTGTCGAAAAGTTCTTCCTTGGGAGCCGCTTTTCAAAACGTTGCGTTCCCTCTCCCGTATCCATGGCGACGGAGATGAAACTTTTTCAAAAAGTTCCATTTTGGGAGCCATTTTTCTAAACGTTAGGTTGTCCAGTGGCTCTGGGTGCTGTTGTCATGTGATCGAACTCCCAAAACGCTTCGCAAATGTTCCAGTTTCACAAAAACGCTGTCGCGCGAACGAGGCCCAGATTCGAAAAATTGCTAACAACTGCAACTAAAAGCAACGCAACCTCGTTGCCCTTCGGCAAGTTTTTTCTTTTTCACTTTTAACTTGCAACGACGTAACGTTTCCGTCTTCACCTGGAGAGTCGCTGCCGAACGTCGTCGGGTCAAAGGTCAAGAGGTGGGAAAAGGTATCCGGGGTTCCTTCGTGAGATCCATCGTGTGTGTGTGTGTGTGTGTGTGTGTGTGTGTGTGTGTGTGTGTGTGTGTGTGTGTGTGTGTGTGTGTGTGTGTGTGTGTGTGTGTGTGTGTGTGTGTGTGTGTGTGTGTGTGTGTGTGTGTGTGTGTGTGTGTGTGTGTGTGTGTGTGTGTGTGTGTGTGTGTGTGTGTGTGTGTGTGTGTGTGTGTGTGTGTTTATTTGTTTATTTGTTTGTCTGTGTGATGACATCACTCCCCGCTCACCTCAGCTCTCCTCTCATTGGTCGGGTCCCGCAGGTGGCAGCCGGGCCCAGGAGAGCTCCACAGAAGAGGAGGCTCGTGGGTAGCGACGTTTCTGCCTTTCCGCTGTAAAATAAGGAAAAAAAAAAACCCTCGTTTTTTTTTTTTTCTTCTTCTCTGTGTTTTTATCGACAAATCATCTATGGCTGGAACGTAGTAACTATCGGACAAAACTGGAGGGAGAGTGATTTTATATTCGTCTGTCGTGTCGATCCATTCCTTTACTCCGTTCACTTCCTGTTTTGTTTTCTACTCGTTACGTGTGTGTGTACATATAGATATATCTACATAAATATATGGCGTGGCTTGAAAAAGTGGGCGGAGCCTTTGACTCGCGCAACGAGTTCATCTGAAAGTCCAAAGCAGCCAAAATGAGTTGGTTTAACTTCAAAATAAAATGTGTTTTATTTTTATTTTTTGAAGTGAAGAAAACGCCAAAGGACTCCCTTCACTGTTTTCCTGCCACCCCGGTGACTGAATAAATCCATTTTATTTTAATTTGGCGGTGCCTTCCTTCCTGTTTTGAATCTGCTACGTTACCATTCCTCCCAATTTTCTTTTTTTCAGTGTAGAAAGTATTAAAAACACTGGGATTGATTCTATTGAAGGCAGTTTGATCAGACTTAAGGAAACAAACCTCAGTAACAACAGTATGATGAAGTAACAAACAGGAAAGACGTCACAATGTAAACGAATGAGACTGAAGTTAAAATAGAAACACGTGTAAACAATTTGAATAAATTAAACTAAAATCAAAACAAATGTAAACAATGTGTACAAATAACACTTATTTAAATAGAAACACATAAATATAAACATGTAAAAAAAAATTGAAGTCTAAATACGAACAGTTTGTACAAATATTAAAATCTAGATACACACAATGTGGACAAATAAGACTGAAATCTAAATTTCAACACAATTTAGAAAATAAAAACATTAAAATGTCACTTTACTGAAATATAAATCAGGTAAAAAGAAAGAATAAAAAATTTTACTGAGAAAAACTACAATCAATAATATTAAAAGCCTGAATGAAACGTGAGTGTGGTCAAATATCAGAAGTATTTCCTCCAAAATATCAGAATATGTTTCCACGTGTTGGAGGGAAATAGTTTTTTACTGAACAAATAAATTATTAAACCAGTTAAGTGTTACGTCCACCTCCAGTCTGACGTCATTTCCCTTCCAGTGAAGTCGTAAAAACTTGTTTACTGGGCAACAAAACTCACATTCATCAGAATTAAGACCTTTTTTAATTCACTTCGAGTCCAGCAGGGGGCGCCAACAGTCCCCACCTTGGAAGCTTCACGTTCAGGCTCCGTGTTTTAATGATGACGTTGAATGAGTGAATGAAATACCTCAGTTCTTCGCTGTAGTTTCCTGGTGGCCGGATACTTTTTTATGGATCATTTTGTGTCTTTTTCTTTTATTTTGCCAAATATCCACATAAAATGCTCAAAAAGTTTAAAGTCTAAATAAATATGGTCACACTGTGAAAAATCATCAATAATGGAAAAAACACAATCACCCAAGGAGAAGAGGATTTTTTCTGAAGTAAAATCTCTGTTTTGTTTTGAAGTATTTTAATTGTCCATTGCGTCGTTTGTTTTAGCGAACGTGTTTAACTGAAGCTGATTATAGAATTTGAGTGGATTTTTGGTTTGATTTGTCTCACTTTAAAACTGCAGTACGATGTCAATAGAATACTGCGGTATATTACGGTAGTCAGAGAGTATTCAAAAAGTTTTGTTTTCCTTGTTTCCACGGAGTGTTTTTAATAAGTTTCCTTTTTTTTTTTTTTACTCCATTTCCATGGCGACAGTAATCGGACAGTATTCCAAAAAGTTTCTTTTCTCTCCCTTTTTTTTTTTTTTCTTTTTCAAAAGAATTTTTTCCCTTGTTTCCACGGAGACGGATCGTTTTCAAAAAGTCTTAAGTTTCCACAGAGATGTATTGTTTTCAAGACGGAATGTGTTTTTGTTTTTGTTTTTTTTTGTTTGTTTTTTTAAATGTGTGTTTTTCCTCGTTTCCACAGAGTCTGAGCGTTTTCAAAAAAACTTCCACCTTAAGAGTTGTTTTCAAAAACTTGCGTTTCCAGTGACTCCGGGCACAAACCCCCCCAAAACTCGACAAGACTTTTCGGTTTTCATTGAAAACGTGGTCGTATAAACGCTGAAGGTTGAAGCTGTTCAGAGACAATCGGAGGGGAATCGGGCCGCGAGCCGCTGATGTGCTGAGAAACTAAATTTGCACCAAATCCTACAGATCTTCACAATAAAAGCTTGTTTTGTGCCACAATGTTTTATTTTTCACCGTTTTCTGTGAATCTGAGGAATTATTTTTACTTTGTCATTTTAGTATCAAAATGTAAAATAAGATAATCATGACTTTGTGCTACTTTGATAGACTGATGTTGATGATGATGATGATGATGATGATGACTGCTGGTCAATAGTTTTGGAGGAAAATGGCTTTTCAGGTAAAAGAGTGAACGTGTTGAATCCATTCCTCTTCCAGTCCAGGTTTTAGTTCCTTTCTCTTGGAATGCTGCCAGGTTTTTTGGTGCATCAATAATCCCATCGCATTTAAAAACACTTTCAATAATTTCTTAGGAAATAAACTCAATCCTGTTCTGATTTCTTTGTTTAAGTTGTTTTTCTTTATGTATAAATGCAGACGTGAAGTGTGAGTAATCCTGGATCATCTGGAGAGTTAATGTCATTTAATCTCTGATAATATGGGTTTTTTATCACTTAATGAATCAGATTATAGAGCATTTCCCTCCCCTGATGTCCAGATTATAGGGCATCTCCCTCCGCTAACATCAGATTATAGAGCATCTTCCTCCCCTCATGCCCATATTACAGAGCATCTCCCCCTCTAACATCCAGATTATAGAGCGTCTTCGTCCCCTAACATCAGATTATAGAGTGTCTTCCTCCCCTAACGTCCAGATTATACAGCATCTTCCTCCCCTAATGTCCAGATTATAGAGCATTTTCCTCCCCGATGTCCAGATTATAGAACATATCCTTCCCTAACATTAGATTATAGAGCATCTTCCCCCTAACATCCAGATTATAGATCATCTTCCTCCACAAACGTCCAGATTATAGAGCATCTTCTTCCCATGTCCAAATTATAGAGCATCTTCCTCCTCTAACATCAGATAACAGAGCACCTTCCTCCTCTAACGTCCAGATCACAGAGCATCTTCCTCCCCTAACGTCCAGATCATAGAGCATCTTTCTCCCCTAACGTCCAGATTATAGAGCATCTTCCTCCTCTAACGTCACATAATAGAGCATCTTCCTCCTCTTACGTTCCAGATTATAGAGCATCTTTCGCCCCTAACATCAGATTATAATTCTAATTTCTGTGGATTGACATTAGTGAAGGAAAAATGATGTGATTCAGCTTCAGAGGAGAAGCGTCATGGTCGTCGTCGTCATGGTGACCTTGAAGCCGGAGATGTCCGTCGTCCTCACATGACCTCCGTTTCTCCTCGGTCACCAATCGCAGCGCCATAATCTCAATTTCTCCCCGAATTAAATGTCAATCTGTCCTCGCACTTCCACAAAATATAGGATTTACAGGCCGGGGCCTCGGCCAATCAGGCGGCCCGGCCGAGAGGACGGCGGCTCATTGGTGCAGCGTGCGGGGCTTTGCATGGCGACACGTCGGGGCGGCGCACGGCGAGATGCTGCGGCTGCAGCAGAGCGGCTCTGCAGCCTCCAGAGGGACCAGAGAGTTCCCTCTGGAGGAAACATCATGGAGGTTTGAACAGCTGATCAGTGGGATTTAAACTGAGGTCACATTTATTACACAATTTTACATACGAAAGACTTTTATCAATTGATTGTCTGAATATAAAAATCCAATTACATCCTGTAAAATTACAAAGTGTAAAGTAGAAAACGTATTTTTATTTTTTTTAAATCAGTTTTTATGATGTTTCAGTCAGTCAGTCAAGAAAAACCAAGAAGAAGTGAGTGACAGAGACAAACAGCACGAGTGTGTGTGTGCGTGTACAGTATTCTGTTTTTTTCCTACATCAGTGTGTGTGTGTGCATGTGTGTGTTTCGACATTAGTGTGTGTGTATGTGCGTGTGTCTGTGTGTATTTGTGCGTGTGTTTCTACATGCATGTGTGTACATGGCTGTGTGTGTAGGACACATCATGAGAAGGTGTGTGTATGTGAGTGTGTGTTTATTTGTGTGCGTGTTTCGCTATTTTCGTGTGTGTGTGTGTGTGTGTGTGTGTGTGTACATGCAGACGTCAGTAAACTAGATTCCCTGATTCTGTTGTTCGCCGTTCAGCAGCCACATGAAGCACATGATCGAGTGTGTGATCAGTGTGTGTGTGTGTGTGTGTGTGTGTGTGTGTGTGTGTGTGTGTGTGTGTGTGTGTCTGCCATGCACATTCCCTGCACATGGCAACAGAAGCTAAATATAGCGCGCCGCGGCTTCACAGTGGGATCATGCTTCCTCTCGCTCCTGCTGCCGTCCCTCTTCTCTCTGCTGCTCCCACAACAACATGACGCCTCCTCTGCTCCTCCTCTTCACCTCCTCCTCCTCCTCCTCCTCCTCCTTGTTCATTCTGTTCCACTTCTCCTCTCTTCACTCTCTCATTTCTCGTCTCTCACACCTTCAACATTTCTGCTGCTGCTTCTCAGAGACCCCGAATCCGTTTCGTCTGACCGTCTAAATATGGTCGTTGGGTTCCTGGTGGATCTTCAGCAGGCTGGGCGGAGCCCCCTCCACCTGTGAGGTGGGGGCGGAGCTTCCCTCGACTTCCTGCTCTGGAGGGGCGGGGCCATGTGGTGGTTTAACAGAGGCCCCAACCCGGGGTCCCTTCACCGTTCACTGTTTAGAATGTGTGTTTATTGTTTTGTCTTATTACACACACACACACACACACACACACACACACACACACACACACACACACACACACACACACACACACACACACACGCACACACACACGCACCACACAACACACACTTGCACACACATTCACAACATGTGCACACATACACACGTGCACACAAAACCCTCCTCAGTGGTGCAGTGGTTGGTGCTCTTGCCACACAGTGAGAAGGTCATGTGTTCAATTACACACACACACACACACACACACACACACACACACACACACACACACACACACACACACACACACACACAGTGTGTTGATGGTGGCGTGATAGTAATACACTGCTGGGAGCATGTGCAGTAATCCCGGCCCAGTTGGCTCACTGCCCTCGGAGGCATTACGCCTCTTCACTGCTCACACACACACACACACACACACACACACACACACACACACACACACACACACACACACACACACACACACACACACACACACACACACACACACACACAGGAAGCGCTGACCAGAGGTCAACGGGGACACGGAGGAGGAACGTGAACGGAGCAGATCCGTCCAGGTTTTCTAACGAGAGAGGAAACGTTCACGCTAATTATGGGATTAATAATCTGTGGAGTCGTGGAATCTGTGACCCGCTATTCCAGATTATAAATCCTCTGGATTCTCCACAGTCTCTGGTTACATGTTTTAAACTTTCATATGAGTGAGACTCTCCCAGCTGGTAATTTCACACCCGGAGTCACACAAAAGTACTTGAGTAACTTAAAAGTGGGAAAAGTTCCATTTTCCAGCAGAAGCAGTAGAAACGCTAATCCTTCATTTTAAAACTTGTTCAGATAATTTTGCATCTCTTGTCAATTTGTATATTTCACTGCTCAATTTATATCTTTTCATGGTCATTCCGTGTATTTTTGTTGTCATTCTGTGTATTTTTGTGGTCATTTTGCATCTCTTTGTCGTTACTTTGTGGTCGTCGTTTTGCTTTTGCTGTTTGTGTCTCTTCTCATTCATTTTCTTTCTCCCTGATGTTATTTTGAAAGTCTTTCTGGTTACATTTCCTATTATTTTGTAAACCTTTGTGTTTTCGTGTAGTTTTCAGTATTTCTTTCGGCGCCTGGCTCCTATTTGACGTCCTTCTGCCTCTCATTTGACCTCTTCTTTTTGGTCATTTAAATCACATTAAGATCTTTTTCATTCAAGTTATTTTGTGTACTTTTTTAATGTAAATATTTTGTGGAGACACACACACACACACACACACACACACACACACACACACACACACACACACACACACACACGCAGCAGAGATACACTATAAACATCAACAATGGGAGAACAAGGACAGACGACCAAGTTGGATTGTTATTACGGTGACTGTCAAAATAAAACATGACACTCTGGAGGAAAACATTGTTCTTATTGTCCAGCTACTGAGCATGTGCAGAACTACTCGTTACTACGGCCGCTTAATCATTTATTTTGCCCTTTTTCTGTTATTTCGTTTCACTTTATCATCAATTCGTATCTTTTTCGAGGCCTTTTACATCTTTACGCTCTCCCGTTTTTATCATTTCATTCAAGCAAGTTTTTCATTTTGTGAAACTTTGTGGTCTTTCTGTGAATTTTTGAGTGTTCTGCCTTTATTTTGCATCTTTTTGTGGCCGTTTCATACAATTCTGTGTTATTTTGCACTATTTCTTTTGCTGTCGCTTCATTTGTGTTCATCTCACACGTTATTGTGTCTGTTTATGATTATTTCGGCGTCATTCTGTCCATTAATCCGTTCACTGATCTTTTCATGGCCTCGGGGACCGAGCATCACCTGATGGACTTACCGAGCAGCGTTGAGCTCGACGGGAGCGGCGGAGGAAACGTGGACAACGAGACGCCCGTGGTGAGCGTACGCACGCACGCACACACACACAAACACACACACCTGCGTGCGGACACGTCCCAGCATGCACCAGCAGCGGGACCTCGTGTTGCTCCACATGTGAGCCGAGCTCGGCACAAAGGCCGCCGTTGTCCCGCCGGCCGCCGGGTCCCGACGCCGCAGCTGACTCCTGGACCAGGAATGTGGCGTCTGCCGACGCCTCCCACATTAAAATAGCCGGCGCGCCCCGTCAGCACGGCCACGGCCCCGCCGCGCACGCCCGGGTGGCGAGCAGCTGCTGGAGAGGAACCGGGAGAGTCAGATTCCCCCTCCTCCTCTTCCTCCTCCTCCTCTTCAGAGGAGCAACAGCCAGACAACGAGTCCGACCGTTTGCTTCACGCCGGCTCACGTAGCTCCGTCCACGACAGAGAAAGAGAGAGAGAGAGAGCTACTGACCTGATGACCTGTGCAAACAGCTGGTGTGTGTGTGTGTGTGTGTGTGTGTGTGTGTGTGTGTGTGTGTGTGTGTGTGTGTGTGTGTGTGTGTGTGTGTGTGTGTGTGTGTGTGATCAGTGGAAAGCCAAGTGTTCGATTCCCATCGTCCTCCATGACTCATCGATATGTTGGGTCAGTTGCGTTTCTCTCCGAGAGAGAACGATATAACGCTAGCTAGTAGCCCATTAGCCAGTTTTCCGCAGTCGCAGCCTTAAAACAATATTAGCTTCAACGTTTTGGATAAAATAAAGTAATAAAGTGAAAAACATTCTACTCTTACACAAGGTACTCTTCTATATTCATCCAATCCTGAACTAACTCCTCCCCTTGTCCGTAGCGTTAGCATTAGCCTGTATTTAGCAGTGATTAGCATTAGCACCTGTTTCACTAAACTTTACCGAAGGAGCGCCTCGATAACTGTAAACAAACTCTTTACATCACGTTAGCATTAGCTAGTATTTAGCAGTGATTAGCATTAGCTTGTATTTAGCAGTGATTAGCATTAGCTTGTATCCGCAGGAGCTTCAAAGTGTCAAATTCCCAAAATATTGGTATTTTTGTTCAAATCAATAGTTTTAAAATATATTTTCTTCCTATCCAGACTTTAGATTTTAAAGTTTTTTATTTGACTCGTACGTAAAAGAGCCACAAAGCGTCGCTTTGAGAAAACAAACCAACACGTTTTGTACTTTTGCGTCAAATCTTTCACTTCAGCGACGCTTGTTGAATCGAGGAATCCAGATTCTCACTCGCCACCAGTCAGAGATAGAAATAACAAATCCTCTGTTTTAAATTGTCAAATCCAAAAGATAATTGGTATTTTATCAAAATAAGCAGCAACTAGTTGCTTGTTATAAGTCAAATTGCCTGAAAGTGTTTTTTCCCCGCTTAAAGACGTGCATCGTTATAGACTCGACAGAAATCTAAAGAAACTTGATATAAGAACAGATTCTTACTTTCAACCGACCAAATTTTAATTTTATTAAAGGTTTTTTTTTCCTTGAATTAATGACTTTGCTGGTATTTCCACTAATCGGGACCCAGACGCGACTCTTCTGTAAAAACATTCAACACTAACAAGCTTCTAACGGTCGCAGGTTTTGGACGCAACAGTAACATGAACTGAAGGAGGTATAAAACACGTTCATGTCGTATGTTTCCACGAACCATGACGACACCGAACCGTTCACACGGGACGTGGGAGGAATCAGATGGATCGACGGTCGTCAAGCAGGTTCCTGAACCCTCCAGGTTCTCGTTCAAGCCAAAAAAGTACGTTTCTATTGAAATCTAACAAAACGCATTCTGGTGGTTCTTACCAACGTCAATACAAACGTTTTAGAGTTGTACTTTGAACCGACCGACCGACCGCCTGACTGACCAAGCAACCAACACCAAGCAACCAAGACCAACAAGCAACTATCCAACTATCCAACCAACCAAGACCAACAAGCAACTATCCAACTATCCAACCAAGCAAGACCAACAAGCAACTATCCAACCAACCAACGACCCATCGAAGACCAACAAGCAACTATCCAACCAACCAAGCATCCAACCAACTATCCAACCAATCAACACTAAACAAGACCAACAACCATCTATCCATCCATCCAACCAACCAACGACCCATCAAAGACCAACAAGCAACTATCCAACCAACCAAGACCAACAAGCAACTATCCAACCAACCAAGACCAACAAGCAACTATCCAACCAACCAACCAACCAACGACCCATCGAAGACCAACAAGCAACTATCCAACTAACCAAGACCAACAAGCAACTATCCATCCATCCAACCAACCAACGACCCATCAAAGACCAACAAGCAACTATCCAACCAACCAAGACCAACAAGCAACTATCCAACCAACCAACCAACCAACGACCCATCGAAGACCAACAAGCAACTATCCAACTAACCAAGACCAACAAGCAACTATCCAACCAACCAAGACCAACAAGCAACTACCCAACCAACCAACCAACGACCCATCGAAGACCAACAAGCAACTATCCAACCAACCAAGACCAACAAGCAACTATCCAACCAACCAACCAACCAACGACCCATCGAAGACGAACAAGCAACTATCCAACTAACCAAGACCAACAAGCAACTATCCATCCATCCAACCAACCAACGACCCATCAAAGACCAACAAGCAACTATCCAACCAACCAAGACCAACAAGCAACTATCCAACCAACCAACCAACCAACGACCCATCGAAGACCAACAAGCAACTATCCAACTAACCAAGACCAACAAGCAACTATCCAACCAACCAAGACCAACAAGCAACTACCCAACCAACCAACCAACGACCCATCGAAGACAAACAAGCAACTATCCAACTATCTAACCAACCAAGCATCCAACCAATCAACACTAAACAAGACCAACAACCAACTATCCATCCATCCAACCAAGCAACCAACACAAACAAAGGATCCTTTAACTCCAGAAAGAAGGAACATCAACCAGAATGTGAAAAGGAAACGGCAGTTTGAGAACAAAAAGTCATTGCAGAACAAGAAAAGGCTCAATCAGCCGTCACAGACCAGAGCAGACAAAACCACCATATGAAGGACTGGAACCAGGGAGGGGTCAAAACCTCAGGGGTCAACAAGCACAAACGGTGGATCGAAGAGGCCGTCGAAATCAGGAAGTGGACGACCATTGTCCCTCTTAAGAAATACAACCACCACCAGAGGGCCGCATAAATGGGAAATACCAACTTGATGAAAAAAGACAATAAATCAGTCGGTAGTACCTCAGTTGGCTTTTACAGTTCTCTAGCTAACAAATATGGAACTGGAAACATCCAACCACTCGTCTCCAGTAACTGCATCAATGTGTGTGGCGATAATGTAATTTAAAAGTACTGCTGCAAGAACTCAGAAAACGACTACATTATTGTGGCGGTTATAAATACTGAGAACCGTGCGGTTTGATAGACACGATACCAAATCTGATCGGTCAATCCTTGAGTCTCACCATATCTAAATACTACTTCCTGTTGAGGTCTTAGCGGCTCAAAGCTTCAGAACCACCCTCATCTCCTGACGTTTCAATAACAAAACGTGTCAATAATCTGCAGGTGGATTCAGCATGCGGCTGAGTACCGTGAACAGAGAATTTTAAAATCCTCAATCTGACCTCGGAGGTGAGCGAACAATAATCCCCACCTCCATTTCGCATTGATGGATTTTCCAGGTCAAGGTCGAGGCAATCGTTCGCTGGAGAAAATATTTGTAAAATTTAGATCAATCTTAACAGCACAAGTCGTAAGAATTAAATAAAAAAAAAACAAAAAAAACTACCAAATGCATTTTCTCTTACTTTTTGTGTGTAGTTTAGCTGAAGTCATTCACAAAATATTAACTATGGGGGATCGATCCAGCTCGCCACCACAAGAAACCCGTTTATCCACGGATTTATCGACGAGACTGGCTGAAGACGTTCGCGTCATAAACTGAAATCAACCAAACTCTGGAGACTCACCACTGCCCCCCAGTGGACAAAACGTGACATTGCACTAATCTCACACGTTGTCCCGTTCACTTTTTAAAGGCGATTTTAGTTAGATTACGTACAAATATTGAAAGACCACCGCTTGTATGAACAAAAATAACTGACATTGGGTCAAAATACGCAGTCACACCATCCAGGCTCACATTTAAAGTGGTTTTAATTAATGAAGTGTTAGACTTTCAGTCTGGAAAAAAAAAGAAAAAAAAACACAAACCCGGGAAATAATCTGGAGATTTGAGTCAGAGCTGTGTTTTAAGAAATTAACCTTTCTTTATTTTTTAAATCTTGAAGAAATTCCTTTTTAGACAATACATCTTTTTTTCCTCTTTTATAAGTATTTGAAAATATCATTTTTTTTTAATTTTTGCTGGTTTGTTTGGTAATATCTTTCCTATAATCTCATTTCAATATAGTTTGTTTTTTTTCTCTTCTGAAAAGAAATAATTTTAATAAAAAATAAAGAAAAGTGAAAAGAAAAACATCCATCATTACGTTTCTGTCCAGGGGTTTGGTGAGAAGGTGCTCCCAAGGTGGTGGTGGTGGTGGCGGGGGTCCCGGGGCCTGGTGGTGGTGGTGGTGGGGCCCGGCGAGAGAGGAGGAAGGAGGCCGGCCTCTCCCGTCCGGACGCCGGGCCGTTTGGACCCTGTCGGAGCGAACGAGCATCGCGAGGAGTCCCGTCCTGTGATGAGATGATCTGCACCGTCCTCCCAAAAAGCACCAGGGATGTTCTGGTGTGAAGGGGGGGATGGGGGATGGGGGGGATGGGGGGGCACACACCGCCACCGCCGGGTGCATCTGACCGGAAACGATGCTTCTCTTTTTGCTCTTTAGATCGTATGTATAACATAAAACCCAGCGGATCCACACCGTTAACTGACTACTGGAGTCAAAAAGCTTTTTTTTTTTTTTTTTTTAAATTTAGTCCACGAGGCTCCGCCTTGTTGTTGGGCTTTATGGATTAATCCTCCTCCTCCTCCTCCTCTTCCTCCTCCTCATGGCATTTTGGGTAATCTTCTCGGCCTGCAGATGCTGCAGCTGCTGGTCTCTTTTTGACAGCTTCTCCCCATCTGCTGCTTCCTGATGACTTTTACCTTGGAACACACGACGAGCTTCCCCCTCTCTCCCGCCTGTACTTTCCTCTTCCAGGTTTCCTCAGACTCTACTTGCAAGAATCCCACCAAAAAAAAATAAAAAATCCCAAAAAATAAAATCCACACACTGCTGGAGGAGAGAGCGAGAGAGAGAGAGAGAGAGACCTGGACCAGGAACCAGGATGGATGCTCTCAATCAGGTCCTCAATCTTTTTTCTTTTTCTTTCTTTCTTAAACAGACTACAAATCGGGGGGGGGGGGGGGGGGGGGGGGGGGGGGGGGGGAACAAAACAAACCAAAAAAAAGCTTTCTTGGGCTTCACTTCTAGTTATTTAAAAAAATCGAATCTGCTGGTTTTAGTAGCTCCTCTCCTCTTTCCTCCTCCTCTTCTTATTTCTCACAATAAAGCACTCGTTCCACTCAAAACCTTCTCTTTAAGGATAAAACACCAATATTTCCCTGCACATGTACTTTTTTTTTTTCTTAACGCCACGATACTTTTAGTAGGCTATAACAGCACGATTTGTCATGCACTTCATCTTTTTTTCTCTTTTTATGTTTTTCCAAAATACCCCTATATTGCAGATCTCTCATACTTGAACTAAACATCTTTTCTCTTCTCTTTTTTTTTTCCTTATAAGTATGGATGTATATATATATATCTATATTTCATATATATATAGAAGCCTGATCAGTCGTCGTCCACGTCGTCGCCCTCGGACTCGTCCCCGGTTCTCCGCTCGTACATCTTATCCCGCTGCCGCTCCTGGATCTCCTTCATCTCCTCGGCGTAGCGGCAGAACGCGCCGCCGAACTTGCCCCAGGCCTTGAAGGGGATGGTGATAGAGTTCCGGTAGCTGGGCTTCACCTCGCTCACCCGCAGGAACACGCCGTACTTGTTGGAGCCCACGTCGAAGAAGAAGCGCTTGGAGTCCACCATGATGGAGGTGCCCTCCGGGAGCTCCCCGTAGCCCCCGGCGCCGGGGCCCCCGCCGCCGCTCAGCTCCTCGTCGTCGCCGCCGTAGTCGTCGATGAGCTTCGCCAGCGCGTCCCGGAACTCTATCAAGCCCTGCGCGGGCAGCGCGATGGTCTGGCCGGCCAGCATGCCGCCCACAGGGCCGCCGACGCCGAAGCCCGGCCCGCGGTTGACGGTCTGCCGGATGCGGAGGAACCTCCCCCGCTGGTTCTCCTTCAGGTCCAGGTAGTACTTGCGGTTCTCGCGGACCAGAAACTCGCTCTTCAGAGCCCGCCGGGGTCCGCCGTCCTCCCCGACACTGGCCTGGGCGATCTGCTCCGGGCTGCTGGGCCCCAGCTGGGCGTAGTGCTCGATGAAATCCCCGAGGTAGTCGCGGAACTCCGCCGCCACCGACAGCGAGAGGGTCAAGCGGCTCTTGGAGCCTCCGGCCCCGACCTCGGCGATCTTGATGAACCGGCCCTTGCTGTTCTGCTTGACGTCCAGGTAGAAGCGCTTGTTCTGGATGTCGAGCCGCTTGGACGCCAGCTCCTGGGTCTCCTGGTCCCGCTGGAAGTGCTGGAAGCCGCCTCCGCCGCCGCCGCTGCCACTGCCGCCGCCGCCTCCGCCTCCTCCTCCTCCCCCGCTGCTGCCGCCGCGCTCACTCCCGCTGTCGCCATCCGCCATCTTCGGCTCCACCATTCGGCTTCTGCCCCGCTCTCTCTGCGCAGCAGCCGGCCCCGCACGCAGCCCAGCACCGGTGCCCTTCAGGGAGCGAGCTGATTGGCTCGGCCGCCTGCCACTCGCGCAAGTTCACACGGTTCTCATCTTCCTATTGGTCACACCGCCTGAGTAACCCCGCCCACTTGAGTTCTTCCTCTCCTCCCATTGGCTGAGATCGAGGTTCCGTTTACGTACTTCTCGTTATACTTATTCTTTTTTTTTTTTTTTTTTTTTTCCATCCGGGTTGTGAAATCTGTTTTTATGACATAATATTAAAAAAGATAAACTTTTACTTTTTCTGGCTTCACATTTGTTTATGTCCTGGTTTTATAATGTTGTGTAATTAAATGAACCACCACGAGCAAAATATTCTGATTACAATCTGATAAAGTAATGATGATGATGATAATAATGCACTTTATTTGTATCGTACTTTACATGTGTAAATGTCAAAGTGCTAAAAGTGAATTGACGAGTCTAACTATTCACGTTTCATACATAATTGAAATAATCCTGACGGTAATCAAAATGGATTACGTTTCAACAAAATGTTATTTTACATTTGGAATCAACCAAAAACGTTTTGTGACGAGATATAAGAAGCACAGTGACGCAGAGCACAAATAAGATTAAAATATAAATTCTGATCAAAATGAACTCTCAGGTTCCTCACTGTGCTACTGGAGGTCAGAGTAATACTATCCGGTGTTACTGGAGCTTCAGATACAATAGAAGTTAATGAGTGTTTCCTGATCATATTCCCCTACAGGAAGTATTTATAATGTAAAAAGTACAGGGCCCAAATTGGAACCTTGTGGAACTCCGTAGATACCTTAGTCTGAAGCTGAAGAATCATTATTTTTTTTAAGAAATAAAGGGAAGGTTGGATACTTGCTCAAAAACTCGGATCAAGGGTGTTTTTTTTTCTTTTTAAGAGAAACATGTGTTTTACAACTGAGCACCATTGAGAACAATTCAGAGTTCTCCAGATGAGATTGATTATTCTGGGACGGCTTTGGGAAGTGTGTCTTTATTTCTTTATCTCTAATGGTTTGAATTTTGTCATTGAAGGAGTTTGCAAAGTAATTACTGCTCAAAGTTAAAAGGATACACAGGTTTTTGTGTGGAGCAAAGTGACGCTGCTGCATCATTCACAAGAAAATCAAGTCAACTCTGAGATTTTGAGTTCATCTATGCGTTGACTTACTGTGTGATTTGATTCTTTCCTTTCGGTTTTATTTTACTGCCTTACCCTCAACAGATTCTGTGGGTACATTTGTCTCATAAAAGTTCTATAAAGCAAAATTAAATGAAAATAAGAAATATCATCATTAAATAGATAGTTTCTCCTAAGCGTCATTTCATGTTGCAGTACTAACCTCAGCCAGCAGGTGGCAGCACAGCTCGTTGTTTCGCCGTACATCTCTGAGGAGAAGAAGTTACAACAGAATTGAACGCACGTGCACGCACGCACACACGCACGTGCACGCCCACACGTTTCGCTGTAATTAGCAGCAACAAGGTTTCGTGGTCTAGGGACTGAAATAAAATGCCTCAAATAAATGAATGAAAAAATAAATTCAATATCCAAGTTATTATATTAAAAGTATTATTTGTCTGTTTATAATTATGTATATGTATTAGGAGTAAAATCCATGTGTCATTCGAAATTACATCTCTATTGCGATCCATTACATTTCATATTTGTGCTACAGAACAAGAAATGCTGAGTCTTAGTTTGAATTCAAAGTTAATTGATCATTAAAAAAAAACAAATTACACCCCCACATACAGGTTACAACACTACTTTAATCAAAGTGGAATATTTGACTTGATTTTCTGTCGAGAATCTCACGAAAAAGTCAATCACCTCTTCCTCATTCCATTTTATTTTAGGCCAAAACGTCATGTTAAGTTAACCAACAAACAAACAGCAATGAAAAGATGAACAAGGGTCCCAGTACCAAGCCCTGTGGAACACCAGGGGCATTTCCCAGCCAGTTGTCGACCCGCATCTTGCTGTCGTTGTTGTTCGGTACAAATGTTTTTCCCCAATAAATCTAAAATGTCAGACTGTGTTTTGTGCAGAAACTCAAGAAGAGTCGAAGTGGAGAGACGCAGATGTGAACAAACGATTTAATCCAAAAAGTTTCTGGAAACAGTTTCAGAGCAGCTGAGTCGTGACCGTCATTCGTTTTCAGTCTCACACATGCTAAACACAAGATGTAAACAAAAACACAAAAAACAAACAAACCTGTGAAGGAAACTTGGTGGCTTACAGTTAGAAATTACTTTTTCTTTTTCTTTTTTATAAATCAAATGCATTTAATTAAAGTCTTTACATTGCAGTTGTCATAATCAGTGCAGCCACTAGAGGGCTCCTCTGTGAATCACGTTTGTACTTTTGCACTCTTCTGAATACAAATGGATTTTCAATCGAGAAAACTGCGATACGACGACACAGGATCAAATTCGACACGTTAAAAGAATGAATAAAAACGTACAATTCAAAGTCACACGCACACATGGAAAACAGTATTGCACACCACCCTTTTTTGTAAAATGTGCCGTGTTTCTGATTGTTCAGAATAATAAAAATAGTACCCGAGGAGTATTCCCAGGCGTCTGGATCAGTAGTACTGGGGGTAGTTGGGGTACGACGCTCGGTAGTGCGAGGCGGCCGGCGGCAGCACGACCCCGGGGAAGCTGCCGTACTGGTAGAGGGAGTCCACGGGTAGAGGGGCGCTGTACTGCAGGCCGTGGGGGGAAACGTAGGGGGCGGCAGCCCGACCCTCTGGCGCCACCACTGGCGGGTATCTGTGGTACATCCTGGTCCTGTAGGCCTGCAGGTCGGAGTACAGCAGGAGCTGGGAGACGGTGTTGGTCTGGCAGGCCTGAGCCAGAGCGTCCTGCATGGAGCGCTTCATCTTCATCCGCCGGTTCTGGAACCAGTTCCTCACCTGAGAGCAGGAAACATGGTTACCGTCTACACCACCATACACCGTCTACACCACCATACACCGCTATACACCACCATACACCGCTATACACCACCACACACCGCCACACACCACCACACACCACCATACACCGTCCACACCGCCACACACCACCATACACCGTCTACACCACCATACACCACCATACACCACCATACACCACCATACACCACCATACACCGCCATACACCGCTATACACCACCACACACCACCATACACCACCATACACCACCACACACCACCATACATAGCCTGATCAAAGACATGGTGTACTCTTAGAATGTCATCAGTCAGAGACCAAGTACTGATCCAACTCAAAGTATGCATGATCTCCGAGTACACATGAAATACCCGGATGTGTTCTGGCTCCGCCCACATTAACCTGGATGCATCAAGACCGGACGTGTGGACTTGGGAAGCCAAAATACCCATAATGCATTTGGCAAGAAATTCTGAAAGTCCGTACTTCTGAGAACGTACTCGCCAAGTACGGGAGTACGTACTGACGTAAGTGGAATTGAGAAACGGCCAATGACTACATCCAGGAGAGTGTGGCCTGAAATCGAGCTTTTTTTTTGTTGTTGTTGTTGTTGTTTTTTCCAAACCGGTGGTGTTCATGACGACCTGAGGACGGAATCTTTTCAGTAGAACAGAGTTTTGGCTGGTTGGTCTGCGGTACCTGTTTGTCGGACAGCTGCAGCTTCCTGCACAGCTCGGCCTTGTCCTGCGTTCCCAGGTAGGCGTTCCTCTTGAAGGATTTCTCCAGGCAGCGGATCTGCTCCGCCGTGAAGGCCGTGCGGGAGCGGCGGCCGCACGGCGGCGACGCCGTCGACGACGCGGACCGACCGCCTTCGCTCTCATAGTCCGAGTCGCCGCCGCTGCTGAAGCTGGATTCAGACGCTGCGGGAGAACGGAGAGAGAGCGCACATGGTCAGGAGCTGTGGTTCGAGTCCCGGCTCCTCCCCCTACCAGGAGGAGGAAGAGGAAGAGGAAGAGGAAGAGGAAGAGGGACGAGGAAGAGGAAGAGGGACGAGGAAGACGAGTACAGCTACTAAACAGACTCTCAAAGTTACAATTGACTGAAGTCAAATTAATTCAACAACTTGAGGGACCCGGTTCAAAAAATAATAAAAAATTTGCGTTCCTCTAAATATTTTAGGTAAAATAATACAAAAATATTGATTCTTTTAATGACCTGATCATAAAACATTCATAATGTTGAAATAATTCCAATTTATTCAAAACATTAAGAAAAAAAAATATCCAAAAAAGATTAATGGGTACAACTTTAAATATGCAAATCCTAAAAAAAAAATTAAAAAATAATAAATCTAATTTACAAAAAAATCCTTAAACAAACAAAAAAAATCTAATCTCTATATAAATTCATGTATTGTTAAAAAATTTAAAGTGAAAACAAAAAACACCTGAAAAGAATTACTTTTAATATAATATTATTAATTTTTATTTTATTTTTGTTTTTTAACATTTGATTAGTTTGAAAACGTTTTAAGAAGTTTTAATTTAAAAAAAAGAAAAATTAAAAAAAAGATTAATGGGTAAAGAAACTTGAAAGTGAAAACAAAAAACACATGAAAATAATTATTTTTAATATAATATTGGCCATTTTTATGAATTTTTTTTTTACATTTAATTCGTTTTTAAACTTTTTAAAAAGTTTTATATTTTGCAATGGAAAACGTTTTAAATATATCACAAGTTTTGGGAAAATACAAAGTGAATAAGACAAAAACATGTATACATTTCTAAAATACTAACAAAGAATTGAATAAAGAAGTGAAAGTTAATAAATCATGTTTTGTCAGAGTTAATAGTAGTACTGAAAAAAACCTTTATAAATGTTCAAATATTTCAATCCAGTCTAGAATAAACTTGTGAAAACATTCAGAAATGATCAGAATTCGTAAAAATCTGACTATACCATATACTATTTATACCCTTTTAACTGTAGTATTTTTGAAATGTGTTTTATATATCAAACATGTAAAGGAAATCTCTTCAAAAAAATGTCATCGACGTGCTCGACTTATATTACTTAGTCATTGCACTTTAATGTTGAATTATATATTTTTTTTTTAAAAGAGATTTTGTACCTTTTAAAACTTTAAGAATTCAATTTGTCGGTGAAACTTCAGAAAAAAAAGTCTGAATTAAGAAAGAGTATGAATGCCAATATTCCAAAATAAAACAAAAATAAATAAATACAATAAAAGGTATTTTACGAAACCGTTTATTCATGTGACTTTTTCTTTTTTAGGTACATTTTAAGAAAGCTGGCTAAAATATTAAGAGATATTAAGTTATTATATCTTAAAGGAAGCACAAAGGAGTCCATCAGTTTCAGTTTCAGTTCAAGTTATTTAATTTTTTTCTTGAATGAAAAGATGAAATGTTGTTTTTTTCTTGAATTACCAGATGAAGTGTTTACCTTGACTTTTGCCCTCGTCCTGCAGCTGCATGCTTCCCTCACTGAATCCATCCAGGGCTTCATGTTGCCCCTGCTGGGGTAACAGCTGGGGCTTCCAGTAAAATCCGGGCAAACTCTCTGCGTTGGAGGCGGAGGGTCCGCAGGCCCCGGTGGGCTCGGGGGTCCCGGTGATCTCCGGGGTTCCGGACTGGCTGCTCTGCGCCATCCACTCGATGGAGAAGTTTCCCCGCATGTCTGTGATCCTGGACTGTAACCCCCCCACCCCTCCTACAGTCTGCACTTATAGGAGCTGGACAAAACAACCCCCCCCACCCACCCCCATCCCCCCACCCACACACCACACCCCTTCCACCCTAAGATCAAAGCCCCCCCCCCCCCCCTCCACTTTTCACATAATTAAGACGTCCCATTCAGTCTCAATGAGGCTGTTACATCAAGGCTCCAGTAAGTCTGCAGACCCCCCCCCCCCCCCCCACGCATATACCCACAACACACACACACACACACACACACACACACACACCTCCTTCCTGCCTCTGCATACAGATAATAGACTCCTCCTCAGTGTCTGCCCCCCCCCCCCCCCCCCCATCCAAACTTCTCAAATCACAAACATCTCAACATTTCATTGAAATTACATTTTCTATCATATTTCTACTAATAATGACATTTTACACCCTCTAGCGTTCACAGAGAAACTACTAATGTATGTATTTAAAGACATTTGAGCACATTTGGCCAGAAAAACATACAGAATGACTAGAAAAACATGAAAAATTACCAGAAAAGATAGAAAATTACCCAAAAAATATAGAAAATTGACTAGAAAAAGATGATTAATCATACTTCTGCTCACAACCACTGAAGTAACACATTTAATAACCTCCAGCTGCCAACAGAGAAATCACACATGTATACATTTTAACATGCATGAACTCTTAACCAGAGTTAAATAGTGAAGAGTAGAGGCCAATGTAGGTTTGTAAATTTGGTGAATACTTTTAAGTTTGTAAATTTGAGTAAAAAATGACCAGGGGGAAAAAAATGTATACAAAAAATACAAAATGACCAGAAAAAGTTGCACAATGGCCACAAGATGCAGAATGAACAGAATGTTTCTTTTTCAATGGCCAGAAAAAGTTACAAAATGTTCAGAAAAAGTTATAAAATGTTCAGAAAAAGTTATAAAATGTTCAGAAAAAGTTATAAAATGTTCAGAAAAAGTCACAAAATGTTCAGAAAAAGTTATAAAATGTTCAGAAAAAGTTATAAAATGTTCAGAAAAAGTTATAAAATGTTCAGAAAAAGTCAAAAAATGTTCAGAAAAAGTTATAAAATGTTCAGAAAAAGTCACAAAATGTTGAGGAAAAAGTAACAAAATGTTCAGAAAAAGTCACAAAATGTTCAAAAAAAGTTACAAAATGTTCAGAAAAAGTCACAAAATCTTGAGAAAAAGTCACAAAATGTTCACAAAAAGTTACAAAATGACAACAAAAACGTAAAAAAAACAACATTCCTAAGACCAACTTTATGGAGATAAACTGTTGTTAAATCCAAAAGAAGACGACCAATTAAAAAAAAGAAAATGCAAAAACACTCAAAAAACAATTTTCATTATTTCTTTATTATTATATCTTTGGATTTTAAACATTTTGTGATGTTATAGTTAAATAAAATCTAATCATTTGAAATTAAATATTGAGCTCATCAGATGATGTACATTTTCATTATCATTAACAATTATAGTGTACATAAAAACTATGGAAAGTGGACAAAGTGTTTTTCATATTTGTTTTCATTTCAAGTATAAAAAAAGTTGACTTTTTTTAAATATATAATTTGTCCCAATGCATTAAAGTAAATAAAGCTGGACTGAAGTCAGTTTGTAAAAAAAATTCATAAATCTTTCAGAATATCATCGTTTAACAGTTTAATAATGAGATGAAAATGAAGTTATTAGTGAGTTATATTGATTGATCAGATTGTGACCTGATGAGGGAAAACTTCATCCTGAGGTCGTTACCTGATCAGACTGATCGAATAAAGAAGGAGGGATGATCCTGGATTATCCTCAGATTAAAAACAAAGAGAGCAAAGGTCAAACAGTCCCTCACTGATCTGGAACAAACACTGATCCACTCAAAGAGACACGATCAGAGGCTCCAGTAAACACTGGGAAGGGATTATACACACACAGGTTCTATAAACACAGATTATACACACACTGTCTTGACAGAGAAATTATATAAAGACAGATTATAAACAGATTAAATACCCATAAATCATATAATACAAATTAAATATATACATAATATACACCAGATAAAATGCAGAGATTATTCACAAACATATTGAACACAGAAGAATTATACAGATTATATACAGATTATATGCAGAAATCATATAAAGACATATAAAAAGGTAAAATCCAAAGAGATTATATATTTAATAAAAACATATACTTAATTACTTACAATCAACATGTTGTGAATACTTTGCATTCATACAGTCAATATAAGTAAGGTACTCGGTGAGGAAAAGTAACTGAGTAGTTCAAATTTGCACCAGGAGCTTTAAAGGACCTGTAATAGGGTAAAACAGAAGGTAATCAGAGTAGTTTGTATTTCACGCCTCAACAGACAGAAAGTGATCATCTCAAACACACACACACACACACACACACACACACACACACACACACACACACACACACACACACACACACAGACACACACACACACACACACAAACACACACACTCCCGGCGCGCGCGGCTGTGACCGCGTGCACGCGCCCCCGGAAGGATCCATGCGCGACGGAGACACGCCGTCGATGCTTGGCGGGAACTTCAAAGAAGCGCCGCGCTTTGATGGAGCCGACACCTCACGCGTCCTCCCGGTGAAACGTCACCTGGGGCCAAACACGTTACTTTACTACTTTGTAATCAGAATATTTCCTCCTCCTGAAGATTTTCTATCATGTGGAGTCAAACAAGACTTTTTTTTTTTTCTTTTTTAGCTCAAATTGATTTATTTTTATGCAGCTTGTGGGAGTTTAGAAGGAAAATAAATAAACAAAACATTAATAAAATTACTCACTTACACTCACAGTTAGCACAGATTATAGTTTTGTGGCATTTTCTTCACTTTTTGGTGGTTAAAATTTTGATATTTTCCCAAATATAAAGAAATAAAACTGTTTGCTGAAGCAGTTATTCAGCAATACTTAAAACACAAATATAATGAAATTATTCAAATAAAATGGTTTTTATATTAGAGAAAGTGAAAATTTGAATTTATGAATCTGCCAACATAAGTTATTCAGTAAGTAAAAAATAGAAATGCCATTAAAAATATAATCGTAATATAATACGGATAACAGTTCATTTAAGTCTAAATTTGAAACAAAAGGAAATAAAAAGGACTTAATAAAATGATTGTATTTAAAATGGAGTTTATTCAGTCTTTCTTTAAACACCTGCCCCATCAGGTTATTGTTCATTTTATGGAATTTAGCTTGACTATATTGATATTTTGTGCTTTAATCATTCATCTAAAGTGTTTTCCAAGTTACAATTTATCTATATTAATATTGTTGATGGCACAGAAATTTAGCAGAGTTTTGGTGAGTATTTTCTTTGATTTTATCCAACAGTAGTTAAGTTATTCGTAGGAAAACCTCAAATTTGAGAAATCTTTCATGAGCTGGAAACGTAATGTGACATTCAACACACTGAGTGTATTTAAAAAAAAAAAAATGTTTTAACGACTTTATTTCTTGAGATTTGGAGGATTGCAGCATCTCTTCTACTTCTTCAGATGTTGATAAGAACATTTAACCTTCAGTTTGACTGAAGTAACATACAAAGAGCCTTTCAATGTGATCACACCCTCTGCAGACACTTCAGGTTCTTGCAGAGTTTCCTGATGTGCTAAAGGAGGATTCACACCTCGAGAGCTGAAAGTGGTCAGAGGAGCCAGTCCAGTCCTTCAGGACGGGTGACATGCAGAACTCCTGCTGCTGCACTGAAAACAGACCGTCGCTCAATCAGCAACAGAAAGGAGGACAAAACTGAAAGAAGACAACCTGTAGACATCAGTACAAAATGCAAAAGAAACCTTGAAAAAATGTTATTAGCTGTGGAAAAAAACCAACCCTGAATGCCAAAACAGTATTGAGACCTGAAAGACTTGCAAAAAAGGAAGTTTTTTTTTTTAAACAAATATGAGGAAAAAAAACTGCAAGAAAACGCAGAAAAACTCCACAAACCTGAGAAAAACAAAAAATAAATGCAAAAAAACCCAAACCAAAAAAACAAGAAATAATTCTATGAAATATAAATAAAAATCAAAAGAATACAAAAAACCTTCAAAAATCGCAAAAAAAAAATAAAATAAATAAATTTAAAAAAAAAACCACATATATATATATATATATATATAAACAAAGAAAAAATTCAATAAAGAAACATAAATACACAAATGTCAAAAAGGCAACAAAAATGCTCAAAACAAAAAATGTTAGTCATCTCTTGTAATTAATATATTGTATAAATATACAGAACTACATTTTAACTCCAGAATTTTCCACATCTTTTATGATGAAATTATCACCAAATACTTTATTATTTTTAGCTTTTTAGTGACTTTAGTTGAGACTCAATAACAAATGTTTTTAAAGTAATTGTTCAAAGTTATGCTATGATACTCTTAAATTAAATACTATGACCGTGGTGTACAGGTGCAGTAGCAGCATTTCTCATTTTGGTTTCCTCAGAGTCAGAGTCGGAGCATTTTTCAAAAGTTGCATTTTATGCGCTTTATAAGAGTTGCCCCCACCCCCGCCATTTTCGAAATGAAAATTCTTTCAAAAAGTTGCTTTTTCGCTGGTTTCCAAACACAAAGAGACACTGTTTTCAAAAAGTTGCATTTGCCACCCGTTTCCAAACAGTTGTGTTTTCCCACCGTTTCCATGGGGACGGAGTTTCAACAACTTCCACCCTGGGAGCAGTTTTCAGAGGCTCCGAGCTCCGGCGTCGCGTAAACAAACACTCAAAACACAACAAAAACTTTAAAAAGTTGTGTTGAAGAAATAAGCTGATATGAACAAAACGAGATGGAGTAACGTCGCCCCCACCCCACCCCACACACACACACACACACACACACACACACACACACACACACACACACACACACACACACACACACACACACACACACACACACACACACAGACAGTCTGGGAGGTGAGAGGATCTCCTGCTGAGCGGCTCTTTGATCGTCTCCGTTCAGCCTCTTTGGTCTCTAATGAGCCTGTTTGCTGCTTCTGTTATGGACACAAACATGTGGAGACACACCCAGAGACCATCCAGACCCCCCCTCAGACCCCCCCTCATTTTATTCTCAAACTGTTGATTTTCACTGTTAGTAACTGTATTATGGTTGCTATCATGATTAAGTTTGACTTTTTAAAATGAGCTCAATTTCATTTGGATTATTTATTCTCTATTTTCTTTTGACGAATAAATACATTTTTCTTTGAACTTTATTGTGAATATTTTAACTTTATTCTCAACTTTCTAACCGTGTGTGTGTGTGTGTGTGTGTGTGTGTGTGTGTGTGTGTGTGTGTGTGTGTGTGTGTGTGTGTGTGTGTGTGTGTGTGGATTCCTCCAGCAGATCAAGGCGCTGATGACGCCTAATAATCATTGATCTCCATTGTGGGCTTCAGTCTCCAGCAGTTGCCCGCCCCGTCTGTAACACAGTCAGTTAAGGCCTCTTCCCCTTCGCCATTGATCCCTATCAACACTCATCAAAGGCTCCCGGGGCTTTGATGGAGCCAGAAGGACTGGTCCTGGAGGTCTGGCAGACCCCCCCCCCCCCCCCCCCCCCGCCCCCCCAGACCCCAGTCATCTGCCCTGCATTTACATTTCACCTCTGCAGCCGAGAGCCGAAGTTATTTCTGCTAAATACAGTAAAAAGATAGTGACCAACTGGAGTTAATGAAACTTTAATACAAGAAGATAAAGGAGGAAGTTTTTTTTAAATCAGTGAGTCATTGGAGTTACTTGTCTTATAAAAACAAGTGGAGTAACTTTACTTAGTTACAGTTACTAAATTACTTGTAATGTTCTCTTTTAATAATAGCTGGATTATTGAAGTGTTTGCATCAGCTGAGCTGTCAGAATAATGTTGTATAATCTGGATGTTAGAGGAAGATGCTCTATAATTTGGATGTTAGAGGAAGATGCTCTATAATCTGGATGTTAGATGAGGGAGATGCTCTATAATCTGGATGTTAGAGGAAGATGCTCTATAATCTGGATGTTAGAGGAGGGGGATGCTCCATAATCTGGATGTTAGAGGGAGGTGCAAAGGAAGTTTAACTTTTTAAAACGTTCTTTACGACACAGAGTTCAGACGGGTGAGGCGACTGAGGCTCACACCGTTTTGAGTTTCATTGTAGCAAAGATTACTCGAATACTAAATGTAATGTGGAACTACTCTCAGTGATCATTTCCTCTAAAGTAAATATACTCTTACAGACTAAACAGTGCAGCCGATGAAGGTGATGGATGTTTCAGGCCTTTTGTTGTGGGATCAGGGACATTTCCATTCAGCCAGACGGTGTCCTCTTTGTTCAGACTCCTTCTCTCCTCCTGCTTCACACGTTCGGCGTCGAGGACGAGGACGAAGAGGAGGACGAGGACGAAGAGGAGGATGAGGATGAAGAGGAGGACGAGGACGAGCCGACGGAGACGCAGAACCGCGGAAATAGAAAGAAACGTTGACGCAACAACGCTTCAAGTGAAAAACGCTTCGTCTTGGCGTTTTCGTTTCGACCAAGTCGGATTGTTATCACGGTGACTGTCAAAATAAAAGTACCAAGTCCCAGGAGAAGATGGAACTGCGAGTCACTGTGACACTCGGGAGTAAAACTTTGTTGCGATTGTCCGTCTACTGAGCGTGTGCAGAACTACTAGTTACTGCCGCCGTGGTGTGCATGTGCATAGCGGTCTTTCAAAAAAAGTTGTTTCCCCCCCCCGTTTCTACGGAGACGAAATTGGAGGGTTTTTGAAAAAGTTGCGTTTTTAACCATTTCCAGGAAGCTGGAGGATTTTCCAAAAGTGGAGTTTTCCTCCTCGTTTCCATGGAGACGGAGCATTTTTCAAAAAGCTGAGTTTCGGCCCCCGTCTCCACAGAGACGGCGTCAGAGCATTTTCAAAAAGTTGCGTTTCCGTCCATTTCCAGAGAGACGCAACCGGATGGGAGTATTCGATAGATCAGTGTCATCCCAGCTTCACATCTAGACGCCTCATTAGAATCAGTTAATTAAGAGTAATATACTGTATTTTTCGGATTATTGAGCGCACCTGGATATAAGTCAAACCCGCAAAATTTAAAAAGAAAAAAAACAAAGTACATATGTAGGCTGCACCTGTCCACGTTGCAACAGGGCAGGAATTTCACTGCGGAGATTGCTCATATTTTCATCAACTCCCACAAATTTGTCTTTCATAGTGCTGGAAAACACAGCGCTGTGTGTGTGTGTGTGCTTTGTCCTCCTGTTGTGGAGAGAGAGAGAGAGAGAGAGAGCGAGAGAGAGAGAGAGAGACACACACAATCACAGGGTTTCATCTCTGTTTATAAAGTATTTTATTGGTTATTTGCTGACTGTGACTCTGAGGAAGAAGATTTCTCAGCCTCGGAGTCCAGCAGGGCGGATTTACGTGATGCACCTGAACGCATCACTCACAGCCGTCAGCTGCTGGAGCTCCGGACCAAGGAAAGCAGCACAAGACGAAGTCATGAAGAGCAGAAAGTTTCACCTTTGGGACAAGTTTTGGAGAAGCAGAAGCTCAAAACAGCAAGTATCTACATGAAGAAGTAGAATCTGGAAGCATGAAGCTCGTTAACCCGGAAAAATCCATAAATTAGCCAACATATAGTTCCTTTGAAAAAGTAGCTCAACACTGGTTTAAAATCACGGCCGGGGAAAGAAAAAAGAAAAAGCCAGGTCATGATGTCTGACGCAAACCTTCACAGAAAAGATTAAAAAACATGTTATCTCTATCTATATAGGTCTATATAGATCTATATAGATAGAGATATATGGGAAGCGTCCTTTACACATGATGAGAAATAGAATGAGAAATAGCTAATATTAACTTTTAAAGCTATATATATATAAATATATCTATATAGCGTCTCACTGGGATGAAACCTAGTGAGCAGAGTCTCCAGGAGACGAGGACGACAGACGAAGACCCGGAGGTGTGATGCTGCGACGCGCTCTTTGATGTTTAAACTGGCATTTAGAGGTTAATGAGGCAGTTAAGAGGAGGTGACACACACACACACACACACACACACACACACACACACACACACACACACACACACACACACACACACACACACACACACACACACACACACACACACACACACACACACACACACTAAGGTTAAAATACTAGAAATTAAGTTAAAATAATCACAATAAAGTTCAAAGAAAATGGAAGTCGAAAAAACAAAGACAAAGAGATGGACCACAGAATTAAAAGAAACAGAAATAAGTTCTGAAAAAAGTTGAATAAACTGAGAAATTAAAAAGTGACAAAAATATTGAGGATAAAGTTAACATTGAAAATCAAGAGTTTAACAATAAAATGAAAAACAAGGAATAAAGTAAAAAATGTCAACATTAAAATATTGAGGATAAACTGGAAAAAAAAAAAAGACTAAAGTTCAAAAAGTTTAAAATAAATTTTAAATATTGACAACTAGGTAAAAAAAGAATACGGTTCAAATATAATAAAGGATAAGTAAAAACAACTACCAAAAATAATAATTTAAAAATATTTCCATAATGGTTTTATTTATTTGGTTCATCGGCACTTAAATAAAACCCTTTGCCTGCAGCGCCCCCTGCTGTCTGGATGTCAATTTTCAAGCACCAGAATTAAAAACAACACAAGTACCATTAAAATCTCAGAGTTCTTTACGAAAAGAACATTTTTAAAAGAACCTGTAAAATCAATTATCACATACAAGTGAACTCAAAGTGAAAAGTGAGTGAAAGTCAAACCTGGAGTCCCACAGGGCTCCGTTTCAGGGCCCCTCGATAATACGAGTTATTTCATGAGATGGAATGAAAACAAGCGTTAAAGCTTAAATACGCTTTGTTTTTTCATAAAATGTTTTAAAAGTTAATGCAACAACCTACTCCTGAGGTAAAATCCAGGTTAAACTCCAGTGATGGAGACTCCTGGCAGCTCTTCGTTACTCCTTCACGCATTTCTCTCTGACGGAGCGACAAACTCCAGACCGAGAAGATGGAAGATCTCTTCTTCTGACGACGCTCTTAAATATCTGCTCTGTAGGAGAAGAAACAAACGTTTACTAACAGAATCTTTCAAACAGTTGACATTCAGATTATAGAACATCTTCCCCCTCTAACATTCAGATTATAGAGCATCTTCCTCCACTAACATCCAGATTATAGAGCATCTGCATCCACCAACATCCAGATTGTAGAGCATCTTCCCCCTCTAACACCCAGATTACAGAGCATCTTCCTCCACTAACATCCAGATTATAGAGCATCTTCCCCCCACTAACATCCAGATTATAGAGCATCTTCCTTCTCTAACATCCAGATCATAGAGCATCCTCCTCCACTAACATCCAGATCATAGAGCATCTTCCTCCTCTAACATCCAGATTACAGAGCATCTGCCTCCACTAACATCCAGATTATAGAGCATCTTCCTCCGCTAACATCCAAATTATAGAGCATCCTCCCCCACTATCATCCAGATTATAGAGCATCTTCCTCCACTAACATCCAGATTATACAGCATCTTCCTCCTCTAACATCCAGATTATAGAGCATCTTCCTCCACTAACATCCAGATTATAGAGCATCCTCCTCCCACTATTTTATGAAGCATCTTAATCCCATGATTTTAAGTAATTTCTAACATCCATCCGTCACAATAACACATGTGTTGTGGGCAAACCAGCAAAAATCCACTTTACTGTTCTTAACATGACATGGAGGAAGGATCCTCAGCTCAATGGATTCTGGACACCTCCTCCTAATCTCTTAATCTCTTATGTGGTTGTATTTTGAACGTCTACCTGTTTGTTGTCGTAGAGAGCGTGACTGCTCAGAGACATGGCCTTCTCGTGTCCCGCCCAACGTCGCAGCTCCCTCTCAAACAGCTGCAGGAAGAAAACCAAGGAGAAACGTCTACGACTGAAATGAGGAGGGAAGGGCGGGCGGAGGGCGGAGGAAGGCGGGCGGAGGAAGGCGGGCGGAGGTCAGCGGTTCACCTTGGATCCCGTCCAGCCCAGCAGGGCGAAGGCGAACTGGCTGACGGGAGAGACCACCAGGTCCACCCTCACGGCTCGCCACCGTCTGGTTGGTGGATTCTCAGCCTGGCTTCCCGGTCCCGGTTCCGGTCCGTCTGCGCCGGCTCGATGCTCCTTCCTGGTCAGCTTGAAGATGGACAGACATCTCTCGAAGCGGTCCATGTTGGACGAGGGGCGGCCGGGCCCCTCATTGGACTCCAGGTAGGAGTTCCTGCTGGTTTTCTGGTACAGCAGGAAACCCTGCATAGAGAAACACTCATAAACACCTGGAACCTGTACGTTTCTCTACTTCCATTCCTGAACAGACCATGATGACTTCCTGTCAGTCTTCTTGTCCAATCAGATGCTCCGGTTACTTTATTTAATGAATCATCGAAGCAGGAAAAGTTATGGTTGTCCCACTATTAAAGTAACTATGTGCCGGTTTCAATAAGGCTCCAGCAGACGCCAACAGAAGACAAGATAGTGACCTTCAAGGTGAACTCAGGCTCTACCAGAGGCCCACCATAGATAAAACGAAGGTTTTCTCCCAGTTGTGACAAACAACAACTGAAGACAAGACAGTTGTTCATCAATTAAAACCGGGCAGTGACAGAGGTCAATTTAAGAGAATCCAGTAATCGACCAGTTTAAAACAGGCGCCAGCCAAGGCAAAAGAAAACACGACGACTCAGGCATCATCGTTTGTGGACATTATTAAAGCAGAACATGAACCCAAAAGGTAGGTGAAGTAAACGTTCTCGAGTCATTTCACTCTTTTAAAAGTATGATGAAGCTGTGATTTGAAGGTCACCTGTGATTCCAACCAGGACACGACTTTTGGCATCAGTCCCTCCTCGTTGCCTTCCTCTGGGTCCGTAATCAGGAAGTCCACGTCGTGGCCGGTCGGCTTCCCCCTGGGGGGGGGGGGGGGGGTTTAGTCCAGATTCTTTTAAAGAACGACAAAAATGTCTTAAAATAAAACTGACAGAATACTTTTATGAGGCTCAGCTTCGTTACAAACAGAAAGACATGGAATAAAAAAAGCGTTCAGCGGGAACCCCACTCAAAACATCAGCGGAGATAAAGATTAAATGAGCAAGAGAAAGAAACCAGAGGAACTTCCAGTGATGAAGAAAACAAAGAAGGATAATTCACGGTTCTAGAACAGCAGCTGAGGAACAAGGATTATCAAGAGGGCAGTTACATCTCGGCATCGACAATAAACGTGATTTGTTTTTTCCTCTTCATTTTTTTAAATCGGTATGAATTATAGTCTGGTAAATACGGTAGTTACTTGGGAATTCATATAGCGTTTTACCGTATTTCCCAGATTACAAGTCACATCCTTTTCGGCACTTTGGTTGGTCATATCAGAAAATCCTCACAGAAGGTTCTGGAACAGCAGCTGCTGGACCGGGATTATCGATACTACAGATACACCTGGACATGGACAATAAATGTCTATATACACCAGACAGACTTTATGATATGCGACTTATGCTGAGGTGTGACTTACAGCTTGGTATACAAGCAGTAGAGAAAGCGACTCAGGCCTCATTTCCACAACAGTCGACTGAAATCAGCAATGCTTTTTTTTTTTTTTTTACTTTTTTTGGTAAAGTTTCATATTCTGATGCCAAAGTTTTAAAAATGATTGGCATAAAACACAGAACCCCCCCCCCCCCCCCCCCCCCCTGCTTTCTCATGTCTTTTTTTTCAACAGATTACACGGTAGTTGTACCGAGCATAATGAGCTTCTCACCTCCTGAATCCGCCGGTCATTGTAATCCGAGCTCCAGGAGACGCAGACGTGACGGCTCTCTGCACAATCTCACCGATGGCGTCCGCCTCCGCCCGGGTGACGGGCTGGTGGAGGTCATCGTAGTGATCCAGACCTGAAGAACAACAACAAAGAACAACAACATGGTGAGATCCTCTCGGGACGTTGGGACGATGACGAGTTAAGACTCACACCTGCTTGCTGCGCTCGATTGAGCGTTTGTCCCGACTCCCGGAGCCGCTGAAGGTCGTGGATCCCGTCTCTGATCCACCTGTCAGCTGTTTTTGCCCCGACTCCAAATATACCCGTCAAAATCTGACGGAAAAAACAGCAAATCAAATGTATCAGATGCGTAAACTAAAGCTGTCGGCACGAGGAAATAAGTGGTGATGATCTTGTTCTCCTGTACTGGAGTGAAGTAGATTTTTAAAAAGGAATTCTGCTGGAGGAACGATTAAAGAGGTATGAAGGAGAACAGGGGGGCACTTAGGTGCGCACCGATCCCTGGATATTCTCTGCACTCGCCCTTGTGCTCTTTAATAAACATGAAAAAGTAAATGCTACTCTCATTACAGGCTCATTTCTAATCCAGATATCTCTAGAAAAGCTGTGAACACTAAAATCTCTTGCCTGTACCTTTTATTTAACAATGTATTTGAGCATGTCCTGTGTCATTAACTTGTCTATTTTTTTTTTTTTTAAACATCGTTTTAAGGAAGATTCCCTTGTTAGCTCTAGTCGCTAAGCTAACTCACCTTCAGGGCTTTGTATCGCTCAGATCGTCTGGTAGATTCTACTTCAGTCGACGCTCCGTTCTCCAAAATGTCCTGCAGAAGCAGCGAGCTGAATCGTGACAAAACGCAAAGAAAGGAAAAAGTCTCCAAACGTTTCCACGAGGGCGTCCATTACTGACCCCGATGACTCTGAGCGAGTGCTCCCCGAGACCCGGCAGCCCCCGGAGCTGCCGGGTGCTCGTCACCGCGGCGGGCAGCGCCTTCAGCACGGCGGCGGCCCGTCGGAACGCCACGCCTCGCCCGTCGTCCTCGCTCAGCTCGGCGTTCTCAGCCAACAGGGACAGGGCGTCCTAAGCGGGGGGGGGGGGGGGGGGGGGGGTTAAAAACCAGGAGTGTGTCGGAGGAGAACGTGTTCTGAGCGGACGTACGGTGATGGCGGCGTTGTGGTTGTCCAGCGTGGTCCGTCTCTGACACGCGTAGCTCGGTAACGAGAAAGAAACGACGTCCGCCTCATCTGCCTGCTGCTCCTGAAACACACAGAATTAAACTTTACTCATCAATGACTCTCCACTGCCTTTGGTGCTGGTGGTAGGGAAAGGTGTAATTGCGTCTTCTCCCCACTAGAGAGCAACAACAGGTGATGAGCTGCAGACGTGCAGGGCGTAGAATAAGACCGTCCGTGACTGCGTGTGCCGAGAAGATCCACATCTAAACTACCTGACAGACTGCGTTATCAAGACACAAGTACTAGAATAGAACCTTTTTCAACAGGAATACTGATGAAATAGTATAACAGGATAAGGGGGTTGCACAATTGCAAGTGTTTAAAAAGGTGTTTAAATTTGACAAAACAAAACTGCAGCAGTTTGAGTGCATTTCAGTGAAGCTTACTTTCAAGAAAAGGGGGACGCAGCGATAGGTGCTGGAGATAATAAGGTACGACTGAATCCTTCCCAGTTTTGGGAACTGTACATTTTAAATTGTCTCTCGTAATGGATACTTCCAATACATCCGAAACATGATAGATTCTAAACAATCCTTATCAATATAGATTGAAGAGGTAATTCTGCTGCCTCTGGTTCTGGACTACCTGTCCTGTTTTGTTGCTCCCGTTGCTGCAGAACGACTTCCTGTTCCTGAAGTTCGGTGACCTCGAGACATATCGACACGCCGCCTCAGACCTTTCTGAGTTTACATGTGTTTGTGGATATATTCCTGGAGGATGTCAGATGAAGGAGAGAAAACCCAGCTTGCCTGTAGTTTGTGTCTGTCCAGGACGTCCACAGGTCGGCCTGCTCGCATGCTCTCCGTGTACCAGCTGACGTCCAGGAGGCGAGCCGCCGCCGCCGTCGCCGCCCGGCCTACGTCCTGCGAGTTCAGCCACGTCCTGACCTCATGGCCCGAGTTGTTCTCAGAAACGATGTGCGTCACCCTCTCGCTGCAAAACAGAAGAGTAATCAGCCCCGTTTTCTCTCCCGTCATTTACATTTAGTCTGAAAATGGTGGAAATGGTTATTTCTCCTCTGTGATGAGACCCTGGTTCACATCCCACATCAGCAGTTTGCTGATTTTTATGTTTTGGGTGTTTATAGTCATTTTTATTTCTTTCGGTTGTCTTTTGTGTGTCATTTTCTGTCTCTTTGTAGTCATTTATGTGCCTTTTTGTAATTTTTGTGGGTCTTGAGAGTAATTTGTGTGTTTTGGTGGTCATTTGAGTGTGTGTCCTTCATCATTGTGTGTGTCTGTGTGGTCATTTTGTACCTCTTTGTCGTTCTTTGTGGTCATTTTGTGTCTCGTCGTGGTCATTTGTGAGTCTTTGTGGTAATCTGTGTGTCTTTCTAGTCATTTAATGTGTCCTGGTCGTCATGTTGTGTCTTTTTGTGGTCATTTGTGTGTCTGCGAGATCATTTCCCCCCTGATCTTTGTGCATGTGATCCTGACCTGTGGCCTCCAGGAATGAGGGATTCCAGCTGTTTCTTTCTTCCCTTGGATCATTTCCACCTGTTCACGTGACGCGTTTGAGTCTCTCCGTCTTACCTGAACACGTCCTCCACCTGAAAGCCTTTCTTCAGCCCCAGTTGAGACAGAAAAGCTCTCCGACTGGCTCCCATCTTCTTTTCCAGCAGAAATAAAACAACCCCCGGGAACCTTGTCGGTGTTTTCTCTCCAGGGTTATTCCCAGTTTTACCCGCAGAGTCCGAGGCGCTGACTTTCCTCCTCTTTAATGGCACCATGTTTGAACACAGACGTTAACTTGTTCCGTTTAAAGTCGCTGACACGAGCCCAGCTGCTTCCTGTCACGAACCCACATCCTCTGTGTTCGTTTCGGGTCGTTGAAAAGGAGATTTTCCGCAGATTAAAAGATGTCTTTAGGTAAAAAGGTGTCACACTTGTTCATCCACTGAAGCAATTGAGATCTTTTTCGTCTTCTTCTCTTCAACCGGACGCTTTACATTGCATTACCGCCACCTTCCGGCCGCAGGGGGAAGTGTCTGAACCAAACGTAAACAAACTGATTTAAATGATCTAAAAAATATATTTTGGGGGAAATAATGAGAAAATTGTGACTTTATTTGGAGACCAAATGAATACAAATGTATGTTATTTAATTAAAAAACAAGCCAAATAAATAACGGAAAAAGAAAACAAAATCGAGCTCACAGTTAACAAATTGTCTAACACAGTGAAGATATTATCAAGTGGTATTCAATTCAACAAAATATTAAAAAAGACACAATTTGATGAGAGGTTGATTATATCAAATAGAATTTTAAACAACACATACGTCATAAAATCATCTTAAGTGTAATTTAGGATAGGATAAAATATCTGTATTGTCACTGACAAGTACAACAATATTTAAAAGTGCCATCCCGGCATCATTTATATAAATTCAATAAATACATACAAATAAAACATGCTAAAAATATAAAAAGAGAGGCACAAAAATGAACAGGTACCCATCACTCTAGCTCACAAACATACATTCCATTGCACTAGTCCCTTATAAAACGTAGTGCACATTAATTGTTCTTTGTAGTGTTGAGTCAAATGACTGTTGTATCTGTGTGTTCTTGTTTTTATTGCTCTTGCGTGTGCTTGAGTGTCCAGGGTGTGAACTGTCTGTGATAATGTTGAGGGCTTTCAAAATATATTCATAAAACAACAAAATAAACGTATACCTTAAATACTTTACTGATAGATATTTAATTATATGATTTTTGTTCATTCTTATTTCAACAAAATATTTTACTTGTGAGCATGTGTATGCAGAAAATGAAATATCATAGTTGTTTTTTTAAGCAAAATGAATTGTCAGGTATATATGTCAAATACATTATATGATTTATTAAGCAAAAATAAAGTTGTGTCGTTGTGTAAATTTAAAAATGGTGTAAAATGGTGTAAAATGTAATGTTCTGTGAAGTTGTGTGAAGTTGTACACAGTGTCCTCGCGACTCCCTCCTCCCCGCCCCCTTCATCACATGACACACACACACACACACGCTCTCTCTCACTTCCTGAACTGCTCAGCTGCTCAGGGTCAGCATCTTCCGCCCCTCGCCGCCTCACCGCGTCCTTCCGCCGAGCTCCGACCTAGCACGAGAGGAAGAGATCCGAGATGTCCGGTGTGTGGAGCGGGGGTCCGGGGGGTCCGGGTCCGGTCCTGCGGCTGACTCCCGCGTGGCCGCTGCTCGCGCTGCTGGCGCTTACCTGCTGCGTCAGGTGTGACAAACCCAGCAACATCCTCCTCATAGTGGCCGACGACCAGGACCAGACACTGGGGGGGATGGTGAGAGACACACACACACACACACACACACACACACACACACACACACACACACACACACACACACACACACACACACACACACACACACACACACACACAGGTGACTTCCACCTGTTGGAACTGAACTGTGTGAGTCTGTGTGGACGTTTTCTCTCTTTTTGTGTTTGTTTTGCGGTCATGTTGTGGTTCACCGTCTCTCCTCAGCCATTGTGAGTCAGGGGGACGGTTGTGGCTCTTTATCTGTGTGCCTTTTGGTCTTTTTGTGGTCAATTCGTGTGTGTGTGTGTGTGTGTGTGTGTGTGTGTGTGTGTGTGTGTGTGTGTGGTCATTTTGTGTCTTATTTGTCAACTGTGCTCATTTTATGTGTGTGTGGTCAATTTTCATTCATATCTCATAATCTCTCATAATAAATATCTCAGAAGCATCTCATAATTCTGATATAATTATCTCATAAATTCAGAAAAACACAATACATTTTTTTTTTTCAGAAAACCATTATGTCATAAATTGAGAAACGGCAACCCCCCCCCCCCCTCGTAATTATGAGATAATTATCTCATTAATTCAGAAAAACAGAATTTTTTTTAAATTAAACTTTATTCACGCGAATGCGAAACACTCCCGTACCTTCACACCTGTCGGGTCTTGTTTCTGTTTCAGACGCCAATGAAAAATACCAAAGCTTTAATTGGAGACGCGGGAGCAACGTTTGTGAACTCTGTGAGTAAACTTCTTTCACCTCGCCGCTCCTTTTCTGCTCCCAAGAAGTATCACGTGGCCTGAATAGATAAAATAACACTGCAACTGTTTCTCAATGTGTTTCACCTGATTGCAATCGGTTGTTTTTACTTTCGGCCATTTTCTTTTTTTTTTCAGCCTTTTTTTGTTTACGCACTGTTACATAATATTACATTGACTCGGTTGCACATCCTCCTTCCCGTTTGTGTTTCATCAGCTCATTTTCTTCCCTCCTCTCGGTTCCTCTTTCGCCCGAAGTTCACAGTCACGCCGCTGTGCTGCCCGAGCAGGAGCAGCATCTTGACGGGTCAGTACCCCCACAACCACGACGTGAGGAACAACTCCCTGAGCGGAAACTGCTCCAGCGCCCAGTGGCAGAAAGGCCCCGAGACCCTCGCCTTCCCCGTCTACCTCAACAAGCTCAAGTACCAGACCTTCTTCGCTGGGAAATATCTCAACCAGGTCCGTATGTCACTGTCGTCTGACGTTTCAGTTGTAGGTTTAGCAGAGCAGCAGGCTGAGTGTAGCTCAGTAAGGCTGTGTTGAAAGAGGTACCAGCAGGTGGAACAGAGATGTCAGAATGTTTAGCAGAGCAGCAGCATGTTTAGTCATGTCGGAGCTGAAAAAAAAGTTTTTAGCATAGCTGCTGCAGTCGCAGGTTTAGGAGAGCAGATGTAACAAGATTTGTTGTTGTGGGTTCAGGACGTTTTGCAGATCAGCAGCTGGATTAATCAGGTTGAGCAGTGCAACGTTTTAACGGAGCAGCTTGAGCAGGTATAGCACTGTACAGAAAGGTTTAGCGGAGCAGGTATAGCGCTGTACAGAAAGCTTTAGCGGCGCAGCTTTAGCAGGTATAGCACTGTACTGAAAGGTTTAGCGGCGCAGCTTTAGCAGGTATAGCACTGTACTGAAAGGTTTAGCGGAGCAGCTTTAGCAGGTATAGCACTGTACAGAAAGGTTTAGCGGAGCAGCTTTAGCACTGTACAGAAAGGTTTAGCGGAGCAGGTTTAGCGGAGCAGGTTTAGCGCTGTACAGAAAGGTTTAGCGGAGCAGCTTTAGCAGGTATAACACTGTACAGAAAGGTTTAGCGGAGCAGCTTTAGCGCTGTACAGAAAGGTTTAGCGGAGCAGCTTTAGCAGGTATAGCACTGTACAGAAAGGTTTAGCGGAGCAGTTTCAGCACAGTTATTACAGCATTAGTAGGTTTTGCAGAGCAGGTTTAGTGCAACAGAAGTAAGTTTAGCTGAGCAGATGTAGCACAGCAGTACGGGGTTTAGCTGAGCAGCATCAGTAGGTACAGCACATGTGGTTTAGCTGAGCAGCAGCAGCAGCAGGCTTAGAGGTGCAGTTTTCTTTGCAATAGAGGCGGGTTTAGCTGAGCAGCAGATTTCCCACGGTAACCACGGGATACATTCATTTACAGGACTGAATATCGGTAAACACTGAAATCTGCCTCTGGTTTTAGGAATATGTTAACATTAACACGTAAAGTCAGATTAAACGAGGACTTCGTATTTTCAACGTCGATGAGTGTTTGGTTTTCCTCGAAGCTTTACTCAATCGTATCGATACATCTATTTTTTTTATATCCGGTACGTAATGAGTCACTTCTTTAAACTACAAAAACACAAAATTCTGATAACCACGTTGTCTTCTTCCTCCAGTACGGTAAAAAAGAGTCCGGAGACGTCGGCCATGTTCCTCCGGGCTGGGATCAGTGGCACGCACTGGTGAGTCACGCCACTTTGTAAAACACACAACTGCTCATTGTATATGTATGTATGTATGTATGTATGTATGTATGTGTGTACATATATATGTATGTGTGTGTGTATATGTTTATGTGTACATATATATATTTATATATGTGTGTGTATATGTTTATGTGTACATATATATTTATATATGTGTATATGTTTATGTGTACATATATATTTATATATGTGTGTGTATATGTTTAGGTGTACATATATATTTATATATGTGTATATGTTTAGGTGTACATATATATTTATATATGTGTGTGTATATGTTTAGGTGTACATATATATTTATATATGTGTGTGTATGTTTATGTGCACATATATATTTATATATGTGTGTGTATTAGTGCTGTCAATCGAATAAAAAAAAAAAAGAACTAATTGCACAATTTTCTATAAGTAATTGCGATTATTCGCATTGTTTTTCTACTGAAGACTGAAGCTTGTAATGAATATTTATTCAAGGAAAACCACAGAATTACTGTCGACTCGACACACAGAAACTATATTTAAATTCAAAGACTATTTTTATAAAGTTGATTTAGCTTTGTGTGAAACTGTTTCCCTCCAAGATCAGCAAAAATAATCTGTTAATCTCAATTAATTACAGAAAATTGTGCAAATAATTAGTTAAATTATTTGAATCGATTGACAGCCCTGATATATGTATTTATGTGTGTATTTGTCTTCCGTTACCGCACTTTATTGCTGTTCCGCTCGACAGGTGGGAAACTCTCAGTACTACAACTACACGCTGTCGGTCAACGGGAAGGAGGAGAAACATGGCGACAGCTACGAGAAGGACTACCTCACCGACCTCATCGTGAGTCCGGGCGCCGCGCCGCGCCGCACCGCGCGTCAGCAGATTCGGGGCGGGCGTTTATAGACGCCGTTTATGGGGGGAAAAGTGTGACTGTTCACCTCCAAAACTGTGTGAATCAGCTGCTGGTGGGAACGTATAAAGGTTCTGAGTGGGTGTCGTTTGTGGAGCAGTCAGCAGACGCTGATGGTTAATCATCGACTCCTGCAGCCGAGAGGGCGACTCCCAAAGTTCTTCCTCTTTTCTGTCCGTACCGGCTCCAAAAGAAGAACCTTTCTCTCACAGTCGCGATCTACTGCGCATAGGCCCCTCCCCCACGGTAAATAGTTTCCTTCGCCAACGAAGGAGGTTATGTTCTTTTCTGCGTGAATTTCTTCATAAATCTGAGCAAAAAAATTAATTTCCTAAGCAAAGGAGAGGCTCGTCATGGAGGGGATGAAAGGAGATCATTGTCTGTTGCCATGGAGACGCTCGCCGCTCAATGCAACACAGTGATGTAGCTACCCGAGTTGGCGTCGATATGAGCTGATGGCTAGTGACGCTAACTCGGTTCCGCAAAAAAATGTGGCGTTGGCGGAAGTCTGCGCTCTACCGAGTGTAACTCTAGTTCTTTCTGCTCGTGTGTGTAAACAAACATGGCGGCCCCCCGAGCGGCGTGACTCCCAGCCCGTATTCTGTCTCTTCGTCGCTCCATACGAACGTCGGATACTCCCGAGTTTGTTCACGTTGATGGCGTATTCTTCCCTGCACACATGTCCGTGTAGTTCCATTAGAAAAACAAGCAACAGCGCCCTCTCGTGGCACGGCAGTCTAACTACATCGTTGTAGGCGTTTCCATAGTTACAGTCTAAACCCTTTTTTTTTTTTTTTTTGTATTTTTTTTAACCTTTCTTTCTTAAATGTTCACTTTTTTTGTTTTTTTAATCATCTTAACGTTTTATTTATTTATTCTCTTTCTTGCGTTAATTGGGGGGAAAAGCTGCACTACCAGTTTTAATTATTTTAGTTGAACCGTTTTTACCGTATAATTTTTCTCAGTTAATTATTTTTCCCCAGTTTTAGCAAATCCAGCTATTCTGGCTGTTTTATGTGTTTTACTATAGTTTGTTTGATTGGCTACAATATTTAATTAGTAGTTACACAGTCAAGTAAAACTAATTTGCATTTTTGTATAATCCTTTGGGTATTTTCTACTTGATATTCATATTTAACTTTCCGTCTTTTTTTGTCTTTTCGTTCCCAAATGAGTCATTATGTTTGTATTTCGTTTGTGTTTTTGCTCGTGGATCCAGTTGAATCGGTCGCTTGCGTTCCTGGACAACCGCAGCCCTCAGCATCCCTTCTTCCTCATGCTGGCGCCTCCGGCGTCGCACTCTCCGTGGACGGCGGCGCCCAAATACCAGAAGCAATTCAGCGACGTCAAGGCGCCGCGGGACGGCAGCTTCAACAAGGCGGGGAAGGTACGGCAGAGGAAGTGATGCGTGGAGACCGAACGACGTGAAAACAAAACCTCACGGCCAAATTATTTGGAAAAAAACTTCATTTTATGAAGCTGTGGTTTGTTTTACTACGATGTCGATTTTAGAACGTATGGAACGTACAAAACAAATAGAAGATACATGAAATGTTGGTTAACAACTCAGCTTTTGTTTTTTTTCAGCTTCTTTCTTGTTTAATTGAAAACTTTTTGCAGAAAGAGACAACTGTTAATGTTTACTATGTAATAGTAATAAATAAAAAACTTAAAAAAAAGCAAAAAGAACGGAGAGGAAAATGGAAAAAAGATCAAGAAAAAAGGGGAGAAAATAAATAAATACTCTATATACTGTAAATTATTTCATATTCAGTAAATTTTGATGAGGGTCTCTTTAAGTTTTGTCTTCGGTTTTTAAAAGTGACGGTGTGACGTTCCCTCGTGCCTCCAGGACAAACACTGGCTGCTGCGTCAGCCCGTCAGCCCCATGCCCAACAGCTCCGTCAGCTTCCTGGACGACGCCTACAGGAGGAGGTAGGACCTCCGTCTGCTCGCCGGCTGGCACCCAGCAGGTCGGAGGTCAGAGGTGAAGCTGCAGTTCTCCCACCTCTCCTGCAGGTGGCAGACTCTGCTGTCGGTGGACGACATGGTTGCGGCGCTGGTGAAGAAGCTGAACGACGTGAAGGAGCTCGACAACACCTACATCTTCTACACGTCGGACAACGGCTACCACACGGGTCTGCTCCTGCTGCGCCTCCTCCTCCTCCCCATCCCCTTGCTTCTTCTCATCCTCCTCCTCTTCCTCCCCCCTGTCCCCCTCCTCTCCTTCCTCCTCAACCTCTTTGACTTCCTCCTTATCTTCCTCCTCGTTCTCTCCTTACCGTTCCTCTTCCTCCTCCCCTTCTCCGGTTTTTGCTGCCTCACTTCCTCCTTCTCATCTTCTTCCTCATCCTGCTGCTCTTCCTCCTCGTCCTCCTACTGCGCCTCCTCCTCCTCCCCCTGCTTCTTCTCATCCTCCTCCTCTTCCTCCCCCCTGTCCCCCTCCTCTCCTTCCTCCTCAACCTCTTTGACTTCCTCCTTATCTTCCTCCTCGTTCTCTCCTTACCGTTCCTCCTCCTCCTCCCCTTCTCCCGTTTTTGCTGCCTCACTTCCTCCTTCTCATCTTCATCCTGCTGCTCTTCCTCCTCGTCCTCCTGATGCGTCCCTCCTCTCCTCCGTGTCTCAGGCCAGTTCTCGCTGCCCATCGATAAACGACAGCTGTACGAGTTCGACATCAGGACGCCGCTCCTGGTCCGCGGGCCGGGAATCAAACCCAACCAGACGCTGCAGGTGGGACACACACACACACACACACACACACACACACACACACACACACACACACACACACACACACACACACACACACACACACACACACACAACCACTCTTTTGAAATCACAATTTTTCTTTTTCTTCCCTTTTTTCCTCTTTTTTGCGGATTGATGGAAAAAAAGCAGTTTAGAAATCCTCCTTCATGCTCTTAACATTTGTCTCTTCATAACCATAAAAGATACAATAATCCTAATCCTAATACAGAAGCCTCAGTCGCATGAATTGTTCCTCAACATAACATTTCCGTTTATCAATAAACCTAATTCCCACGTCTTCCTCCAGGCTCCGGTCCTGAACATCGACCTGGCTCCGACCATCCTGGACATCGCCGGGACCAACCTGTCCACTCTGTACGTGGACGGACAGTCCTTCCTCTCTCAGATGGTCGGTCGGCTGCGTTCTCTCCCTGGAAGGTTTTTTTCATAACGTGACGCCGTCTTGAGTTTCTAACTGGTGAGAATGTCGTTCCTCCAGGCTCCTTCTCTGCGTAACGGCACGGCGCGGCCGTTCTTCCTGGTGGAATACACCGGAGAGGGACACCCGGTCACCGACCCGTCCTGTCCCAAGCTGGGTCCTGGACTCTCGGTAAGAAACCAGTTGATTTATTTGAAAAATAATGATAATAAAGTAGATAATGACACTTAAATCCACTTAAATTGTCTCGACGGAGGCACCGAAAGAAAAATTTCCGATCTGTAGAGCTACCGTAGTTCCTGGATTATAAGTCACATTTGTCCAAAAAAATAAATTAATTAATAAATAGAATATCGCATTTTGTAATAAGCTGTTGCGTATTGCAGCAGTTATTACAGAATGTGGGTTGAATTATTAAATGCACTCGGTGACACTTAGAATCTGGTTTCATTTCTTCAAGAAAATAGAAATGTCTGGTTAGAAACACTGATTGACTAGTAACTTTAAAAACCTACCAGCCACGATGGCGGCTGATCTAAAAAGTTCAACCTGATCTAGAGGAATACGTTCTACCGTCGCTATGATGGCAACAGCAAAGAGTGACGTATAATTCTAGTCCAACTGAATCCTAATTATTTCTCACAACTAAACATAGAACCATGTATACAAATAAAGGACAAACTTTATTACATAGTGCACCAAATTATTACAATTTCTTAAAAAAAAAAAAGAAAAAAGTGGAAAATCCACGTTTTGTAATAACAGTTGCAATATAAACAAGTTATTACGAAATGTGTTATTACACAATGAGGTGAAAATGTATTTCATTATTACATAATGCGGCGCTACAACGTCGTCTGCATAAAATGATATTTTCTTTCCGCGGTGTGACTTTTCCTGCCGTGTAACAACGACCTCCGTTTTGCAGCAATGTTTCCCGGACTGCGTGTGTGAAGACGCCTTCAACAACACGTACGCCTGCGTCCGAACGCTCGACCCCAAGAACAACATGCAGTACTGCGAGTTCGCCGACAGCGAGGTACCACGCCGTTTCTCCCACGGATACAGTACTTCTACTTTATTACTGTATTCAACGAGGGTTTTTTTTCTTTCTTTCTGAGGTCCACACTGATGACATCAATAAAATCTGAATGAATGAAGAATTCCGATTTCAAAAATTGGTGCTTGAAAAATCTTAAGTTTTAAAGAGACATCGTGTTTTAAAGGTTCATATTATACAAAATTCACTTTCTACCGGTCTTCTAGCAGTAGTATGTGTCCCCATAGATTAGAAATGATTAAAGTTTGTCGTTTCCCTCGCCGGCTCAAACAGGCGAATCAGAAATTTTCCCCTCATGATGTCACGCAGGGAAACAAGTGCTCCCTCTGGTAGTGGATCCTCCCTGTGACCCTCCCACTGGTCGATAAAATCTAAATAAATTCAGTATAAAAGAAAAAACTTATTTGTTACTTACAGTTAGCAGGAGGTAGCGCTAGCTACTCGGTCGTAATCGTAGCGACGCATGCCACCAAACTAAAAACCCGTCATCACTGCAAGCTGATATTTTGATATATTGGGTATTTCAGTTTGGTCTCCCAGTTGACCCCGCCCACTTTCCCTCATAGATGAACCTACGTGAACTTTTTTTTTTTTAATTAAATTTTTTTGTTCTGCGTCCCTCAGTCGTTTGTGGAGGTGTACAACCTGGCGGCGGACCCCCACCAGCTGGAGAACATCGTGAAGAAGGTGGACCCGGCCGTGCTGCAGGCCATGAACCAGCGGCTCATAAAGCTGCAGTCCTGCGTCGGCGACGGCTGCCGCCACGTCCAATGAGGGGTTTCTTTTTGTTTGTTTGTTTGTTTGTACCCCCCACCGGTGGAAAACGCAGCGCGAGAAAGTTGCATTGGGGAAAAACCCGCGTGGGTTCACACGCCGCGGTTCAAACCCTCATTAGGGCGTCGATGTGTCCAAGAATCTTTTAATATTCCCATATTTCCTTTGGGACACGACATCTTTCCAAATGATTCCTGAAAGTCACACTTGAGGTTGAATTTTTCGCAGCTTTTCTCCAGATATGTGGAGCAGAAAATGTTATTTTAATCGATTAAAAGCTTTTTGACCAAATTGTGACGAGCTACAGCCTCTTGTGCTCCGTGCACGTTGACGTCGGGGGCTGTGATTGGTCCGTTTGCATCGTGAGCCACATGGTCAAGAGGTTAAAATAGGAAATGCAAGTTTCTTTGCTTTTTTGTTTTTGTATTTTTCACAGATTTTTAGAACCATAAAAAAATCTCTTTGGACCCTGATTGGCCCTCGGGCTTTTATTTGAACGTACTTCCCGCCTCAGATTGCGTTCAAAAAAAGTTGTTGGACTCGCTTTCCTCTGTAATCTGGGGTCCAGAGGTTGGGATTGGAATTGAAGATGTCAATTCACCTGGGTGAGATTTACCGAACCAGATGTTTGTTTACATGTTGTCTGACGTTTGTTACGTTTTAAATGAGCCTTTCTTTGAATAATAAAGGAGTCGTCACCTGGAAATCCCACATTTCCTTGTTAAAACATATATCATATATCGGTATATCAGATTTTAAGAACTGATTTAAATACAATTCAAAAAAACACTGGATACGTGAGAACACCAGGTGATGACTCCTTTCAAGGATTTTTAAAATATGTATAATTTTCATTTTACCTCTGATGTCCCTGAGATGCTGAGTTTACAATATCTTGACTTTTTTTTTTTATACTTCTTTGCATTAAGATATAAAAAAAAAATCAACGTAAACATTGAGACGACATTTTGATTCCTCACACTATTGATTATCAATCCTTTTCACACATTCAAACTTTTAATAAGCTTTTTCTACTTTTCCTTTTAAAACGAGTCGAGAGCTCGTTCACCTCTTTTCCTTCCTTTGCGAGCCTCGTTCGCCCTGCTGTGACGTGCTTCTGCGTAAAAAACTGCACTATGAGGCCCCGTTTGCACTACTTCAGGTGAAAACGGAAAACTTTCATTGCGTGTTGAAAAACAAACAGCGCCATCTCGTGGCCTGGCATTCTAACTACATCATTTCTGCTGTTTCTTTGTAAACGGACATGGTTTTCAAAGCGTCGCTGTGTAAAGACAGTTTTTTTTTTTTCTTTTCTTTTTTTTATACATTTTCACTTGAAGCACTGTCGCGTAAACGGGTCCTGAATCTGTCGCAGGAACACAAAATGTTGACTTTCTGTCCCGCATGCGACGCTCTAACGAAGGTTTGCTTCTTGCACTGGGGCCGTCGTTGAAACAAACATCGCCAGTGCCAACGTTTAGTGGATTCCGTCATGGGAATTATTTCCTGAGCATTCGATTAAAAACGTTTGTCATACTTATATCTGGCATTTATACAGATTTCATAGAGTGAAAACTAGCCTGCAGGTATTTAAGCAACATTTATCCAGATTCTCTCGATTTCTCGACAATGACATCATTCTATGAAAGACAAACCTTCGCGGCTAGCTCAGTTAGCTTAGCGTAAACCGTTATGGCCATTTCCGAGTTGTACTCGCCAAGTCTGTAAGATGTGAGAAAGTATTTCCGCCGTTTCTTGCCAAATGCATTGTGGGTAATTTGGCTTCCCAAGTCCGGCCTTGATGCATCCTTGATAATGTGGACGGAGCCAGAACACATCAAGGTACTTTGAATTGTATCAGTACTTGGTCTCCGATGGATGACGTTTCACAAGTACGGACGAGTACACTTATTGAAAAACGGCCAATGTATCACAAACTGCTAGTGTTTAAAGTTTTTATTTTTTTTAATAAGTTCTACCTAAAATTGACTATAACTTCCGGAATATTGAGCGAACCTGATTATAAGCCACACCCACCAAATTTATAAAGAAAGGTCGGAGTTACGCGATGCACCTGAACGCATCACCCATGTATTGGTGGCATTGAAACCATAAATTAGCCACGTCCTTGTTTAAGCCGCCAGGCTGGAAACAAGTAGCGGCTTATAGTCTGGAATTTACGGTACTTCGCATAAAATGTGACGACAAATCTGCTAGCTTCACTCTCTATTTCTGCGCCGTGTGACATCAATGTTTTTTATCAAACTCATAGTAACATCTTCCAAACAGATTATTCCCGAAGTCTTCGGACCAGATTTGTTTCTTGTTCGGTGAAATTTACTGTGATTCCTCGTTCTTGTTTTTCCTGGTTCTTGAGAGAACGTCTTGATTCTTTGCACAGTTTTTAAAGATGGATGCTTTAACCCAGAGCCGAGTGCCTTTTTGAGAATGTGAATGAATTTTGCACTGTGATGAAGCTGATTAAAGATTAAATCATGAGGAGCATTTAAACACTCGCCTTGTTTATTTCTTCACAAGATCTTTGGTTTTAGGTCGGCTCGTGCCACATTTAAAAAATAAATAAATAAAAAAAAAAGCCCCATTGCTAGTCACGTTAGCCTCTAGCTACAGTAGCATGCTCGCAACAAATTAGTAATATAAAAAAAGACGTACAAAACGGTGGTGTGTGGTTGTTTTGTCAGGATTAAAAGGTTGTTGACCTGCTGAATTAAGTTTTTTTTTTTAGCTTTATTTTTAAACCGGTTTTGTCCTGAGCAGTAGATGGCGGGTCACTTTAGCATTAGCCAGTAATTTAGCGTGAGACTAACAGCTTAGCTTTGGCCGTAGCTGGACCTGTTTTCTCCAATAACTCTTTTCTAACGTCCAGATTATAGAGCATCTTCCTCCCAATAATGTAACTTCACATAATCCAGATTATAGAGCATCTTCCTCCCAATAATGTAAATTCACATAATCCAGATTATAGAACATCTTCCTCCCAATAATGTAACTTCACATAATCCAGATTATAGAACATCTTCCTCCCAATAATGTAACTTCACATAATCCAGATTGTAGAGTATCTTCCCCCATGTTTTACTGGGAAGTTTAGAATTAAAGAAAAGTGTCTTATTCTGATTTTCTTTGGCATTTTAAGCAGGACAGGTGAGGGGGGCGGTGAGGGGGGGGTCCTGGACCACAGGTTGAGAACCACTGCACCGACGAGTTATTCTTTGATGTACCTGAGCTCATTCTGGGCGTTTAGTTCAGGAAACAGGAAGTGAAATTGAGTTTAAACAGTTTGCTTTATTTGAAAAAAAGAAAGAAAAAAAAAAAAAAAGCGAACATTAAAGAATCTGCCGGCGTCAAAACCGAATAAATATATGCGTTTTCCTCAGAGGTATTTGTAGATGACATTGTCCTGCAGCGTCTGGACCTCCAGCTTGACGGGACACTTGTAGAAGTGTGAGAGCAGCGACTCTGAGTAGCCGATCATGAAGTAGAACTTCTGCGGCAGGAGCTTCTGGAGCATCAGGGCGCAGACCACCAGCACGTTGCCGCGCCGCTTCACGACCACCTCGTTGGCCAGGCAGCCGTGGAAGGTGCCGTACATGAAGCGGCGGATGAAGACGTCCTCTATGACGCGGTCGGACGCACCCGGCTCGCCTCTCAGGTTCGCTGTCGGCCACAAAACGCACACGGCGGCTAGATTGTCTTCATTTTACCAATTAAAACAACACAGTCTTATATTCTGGAGTCTGAGCAGCAGTTTGTCGTCGCTCCAGTCTGATATACTGGATGGTTAAGAGAAGACAAAAGGGAGCACTTTATTAATGCCCGAAGGGAAATTCTAATGTAACGCAGCTCGCCCCCCCCCCAAAAAGTGAAAAATAATGATTAGATTCCAGTTAAGATTCAATTAAAATTGAATATTGATAATACAATATAATCAAGAATTTATTTTTTCCAAATTGCTATAAGTACAAAAACTGAGGATTTATTGATTGATCAATACATTTCATTGATTAATATATTTCATGAAATTAATTGTGATTTTTCCACTTTAGCTATTTGATGCACCCCTATTGGTTATTTTAGACATTTCAGATATTTAGCTATTTATAGCCGCGGTGAGTAGTTTTAGCTGCATGAGCAAATTGACCCTTTATAAGCAGTTTTTAATGATTTTTACCATTTGAGTCGTCTTTTTTAGTAGATTATTGAACTATTTTTATTTTACTGTTTTACGATATATATATATATATATTAGATATTTTTTTTTATTAGATATTTTTTTACAGTTTTATTCTGGTTTTTGACCTGAGGCTGCTCAATTTTAATTTTTTTTTTATAACTATGTTTTTCTTGCTTCTATATTTATACTGATTTTATCTCTGTTTCATTGTTTTCTGTTTTTAGTGCTGTAAAGCACCTTGTGACTCATGTTTGTGAAAGGTGCTATATAAATAAAGTTCTATTCTGTTCTATTTTAGTAGGCAGTTTAATACAAAAGCAGCTCTGGAGCACCGTTGTGTCTAAACGGGCTCCAGAAAACGTGAGGAGATTTTTCCCATTTTCACTTGGAAAAAGTTTACTTGTGTAAACGGCCTGAGGTGGACGTGGTGACGTAAACATGTGGAATAGAAGGAGCTGATTGGAGATGCTCACAAGTGTGCTGAGACAACCAGCCCTTCCGGTGGCCGATCTGATGAGGCGGCAGCGCCTGCTCGTACGTCACGCCTCGGTCTCCTTTCCCGACTCGGATGCGAGCCGCCTGGTTCTGGGAGGAGAAGAGCGAAGATCAACGTCAAACAACAACAAACGTCAAAAACAAAAAAACTATTTAATCTTCAGGAAATGAAGAATTATCACCGCGAGTACACAACTCGCAACGTGACTGGTCAATTGATATGACGTGGTCTATACCTTTCAAAATGATATCAGCAGAATCCACACGGCTGAGACTAATTCTATGGATTCATGATCAATCTAATTTTTCATTTCCAAAATGTTGATGCATGTTTGAATAACTACGCATCATTCATGCTTTTCATTGAAGGATAAAATATTCTTTGCTGTGAAAATGTTGATTTAGATGAAGTATTGACAGTCATGCTTGTTCCCCCGCCACTTTCATTATGTGTCACTGTGACATTCTCCTCCTCTCGTGTGGAACCACCTCCCAGCTTCAGTCAGGGAGGCTGACATCGTCTCTACTTGTAAGGTTGGGCTTAAGGCTTTTCTTTAATAAAGCTAACGGTTCGGGCCACTTTGGACCATTTCTAGTGAAGCTGCTGTAGGTTTAAACTGCTGGGACACCGACAATGACCTTCTTTCTTTTTCTTCCTCACTGTTTCACTCTTACGCGTCACCCACATTCTCTCTTCGTCATAAATCTACTCGCTGGAGCCTCAGTCTGTTGGGGTTGGAGCGCTCACCTTGCAGCACGGCGCCGTGACGTGGACGCCACGGCAGAACGGGCCGGACCGAGCCACAACGCTCTGCACACAAAAAAACAAAGAAAGACATAGATAAATGGTACAAAAGCATTTCGTGCTGCATCTCTTGCAGGGAGGGGAGGGGTCAAACACGTTTCACTTCAGGGGCCACATACGGCCCAATTACATCCGGAGTGGGCCGGACTCATAAAATAGTTCCGTATCAACCTTTAGATTTAAACTTTGATGTGGCGCAGAGCACAGGTTTTTTTTTTTAAAGTGTATGTTCTTGCAGAAGTTTTCACAGTTACAACCAAAAACGACTTTATTCTCAACAATCATAATGAAACCTTCAGGTGCAAAATATAGTGAAATAAAAATCTTCTCCTATAGCAGGAGCCTGTTGTGGGCTGGTTATGGCTATTAAACTTATCTTTAAGACTCCTGATTGATTGTATGAAACGTGCTTTAGAAATCAAGATCAATTAATACAGTAAAGCTCTGGGATTTGACCCTTTTCCTGCTCGTATTAAATCAAAAGTATGAACACTCTACAGCTTCTCTTACAGCCTACGGAGCCTGAACCACACTTTGCTTTATCATAACCTGAGGATCAGATTGTTTGCAGATGGATTCAGTCATGGAGCTTTAAAGTTGGCATCAATGAGATATATAGATAGATAGATAGATAGATAGATAGATAGATAGATCTTTATTGTCATTCATACATACACACCATAGGCGCATACAAGAACGAGATTTTTCTGCAAAAGGTTCAAATTAGACTTTTAAAAAGTGTCTAAAAAAACAAGAAAGTATAAAAACACATTTAAAGTGCCAACGATGCATCACAACACTGGAGTTGCACTGATAAATTATTGCACTGGATTTGCGATATTTGCACTAGATTATTGCATCCTCAAGACCTGATAACAGACTTATTTGCAGCTCAAGAGTTTTATGGCCTGAGGAATAAAGCTGCTACAGAAACCGGGTTGTTCAATAAGAATATGTTGTTTAAGTCACTTTGAACGCAGCAGAAGAGCCGCTTATTAGCAAAAAGTGTCCTTTAGGAACCAATCGGTGATCTAGATTCTGAGTTACAACATATAAGTACTTTATGAATTAATCTAATCAACCCAGCCACGCTGTATTTCTGGTTTATGAAGATATTTAAACATTTTTCTCACCAGCAGCTTCACGCTGGCAGAGCTCAAGGACGCCGCCATCTTTACTTCCGGTCGACTGAATGAGATGACGTTAATCTCCTTTATTACGAATAAATATAGCATATTTACAGTTAAAAAAATCCTGAATAAATCTAGGAACTTTGCTATGAATTATAACTCATGACAAAACTACAATGTGTGATTTCATTTAAAAGAAAAGTGTCCTCAGAAGTGGAACAAGTTTTCTATTTTTTTAACCGGACAACAATAAAGCTGGACCAAACGGAAACAGAAAGAATAAAACAGAATTGAACCTTTTCTTTTTTAACCTTAAAAACAATTTGAACAAGCAATATTTTTCAAGATAATTAATTCCATTGCCTTACTCACAATTGCACCTTTATCATTCATGTAATTTATTCTTGTACCTACCACAGTGGCAAGGCGCAAAGATTACTATCCTAGGTTACAATTTTTAAATATTATCATTATCATCATCGTCATTATCTTTTTTCTGCTGTTTGTTCTGCATGTAACTCGTCCCGCGCCATTGGGAGCACAGCCCCCGAAAAACACATCAAAACATCTGGAAGGTTCGGGAAGAGGTTGCTCCGACTTTTGTTCACACTTCGGCAAACGTTTATATTGATTTAAAAAAATCTATATACCGGACTCTTATTCTGAAGTCATATCACCGGAAGTTTTGAATATTGACCCGGATGAGTAGAGACGGTAATCGCTTTCCGCCTGGTGCTGTTTATAAACTTGTATATATTTGTTTTAAACGGTATTCGGTTCCCGGTATTAACGCTCAGGGGTGTTCGGGCTCTCTCGGTGTTTATCGGACTATTGATATCCGGGTTCTCTTGGTCTTTATCGGACTCCTGGTGTTGGGGCTCGGTGCCGCCGCGCGCTCGGCTCTCAGTCTCGGTCTTTAACGGGTCTCTCCGGGAATCCGGTACCCGGTATTCGAGCTCCTCAGCGCTATAACGGTGTCCCGGTATTCGAGCTTTCAAGGGCTTTAACAGACTCCCGGTACTCGGGCTCTGTCAGTGTTATTCGGGCTCGGGGTTCTTCGGGTTTTCTCGGTCGTTCTCGGCGCCCTGAGCGGGTTCGCGGGGTCATGGCGTCGCCCCCGGAGATGACGGAGCGGTATGACACCGCGCTGCTCGGGATCCTGCAACATGTCGGTAACATCGAGGACTTTCTGCGGGTCTACTTCGGCTTCCTGTACCGGAAGACGGACTTCTACCGGCTGTTGTCCGGCCCCACAGACCGGATGGGCTTCCCCCCGGGGGTGGCCGAGCGGATGGTGCTGAAGGTGAGCTGTGATGCTGCGGTCGTCATGGCAACGGCCGTCAGGAAAACACTAACAACTTTATTGGAAAATCAAAGCATCAAACTTCCCGATTAATCAATCAAATCTGTTAGTTGACTTTCAGTGGCTGTTTCAAACAGAAATGAGAAACCCAGCCTGAAAAGAAAGAGTTATTTCTATATTTGTTTTGTATTTTTAATCAGAACGATGTAGCTATAAATATCATTAACCAAATTAGATATATTTTCTGCAATTTTATTTTGGTAATATTGTAGTTCTTTCATGTGTATTTGAGGTCAATTTGCTACTTTGGGACAATGTTTTCCACTAATTTCAGCCCGAGTACTCGCCACGTTTCTGACTAGGTTTGAGGTAGTATTGGGCAAGATTTAGACTTCTGGGATGATGATCTGGCATATTTCTGACTAATATGGCCAAGTTTTGTGTACTTTTACCACATTGTTGTCTAGTTTTGGGACTATCTCGATCAGTTTGAGGCAAGTTTTTCATGAGTGTTGGCCATAAGAGTATTTTAGCAAGATGTGTTGTACTTTTGTGCTAGTTTTTGGAATAGTTTTGATTAGTCCCCCCCCCCCCCCCCCCCAGACGTTCCAGATGTTCGAGAAGGTGGCAGTTCAGGACCGCGAGCGAGTGCTGAGCGAGCTGCAGAGGAGGCAGGAGAGCGCCCGAGTCCCCGCCGCCGTTCAGGAGCTGGAGGTCTCGTCCGAGAACGCCGAGGAGAAGAAGAAGAAGAAGAAGGAGGAGAAGAAGGAGGAGGAGAAGAAGGAGGAACAAGAGGTGGAGCAGCAGCAGGAGGAGAGCTCCGTCACGGACGGCGCAGCTGCGTCTGCTGCTTCAGAGTCGACGTCCAGCAGCGACTCAGCAGCGCCGCCGCCGCCGCAGGATCAGCCGTCTGGAAACGGGTCGGTTCAGTTGAAAATCTCACTTCATCCAAACATTTACACAATTACAAAATAACTCAAAAACATCAATGAAATACGCTTCAGCTGTGAATACATGTTCATTTTAGCAAATAATGAAATAAAAGGATAAATCCATTGATAAAAATGAAGAACAAAAAGTCTTACAAATGAATATAAAAGCCCAATAATTGATTTAATTATAGTTCAGATGATTTAACAAACACATATACACAAATTAATAAAAAAAAATGAAATAAGTTAGATAAATAAAGATGTTTTAAAAAAATTGTGCTTAGTTTTTGTTAGTTTAAATAAAAAAAATTGGTTTACAAAAGAACAAACAAGCCCAATATAGATACAGAGATACTTCATTCCTCCCGTGCAAAATTCACACTATTCACAAATGAGCTGTAATCTGTGCTAATCTGCAACAGTGAAAAAACTTGTTCTGGTAATAAACAAAAATAAATAAAGTGTAAAAATAATTAATATATTCAGATTTTTTCCTCCACATGTGTAAAGAATACTGGAACTTTATCGATTAAAATTTAAACAAATTATAAAATGAAAAGATGAAACATAAATGTCATCGGTAGATAGATAAACTAAGGACAATTAAACTATATATCAGTCCCAACTTAGCCCTATATATATTAATGTTTATTAATGCTTATTGACCTTTGTTCTGCCGTGTTGATATTTTAACTTTTATACTATTTATTTAAAGTTGTTGTCCGTTTGGAGCAACGCTGCAAGAGTTTCCTTCTGGGATTAATCAAGTATTTCCAATGTATAGAGAAGCTATAGTCAAATAAACTAAACATATTTAAACTAAAGATAAATAAATGGACTATAGTTAAAAAAAAAAACTTTTTTTAAAAATATGCTTGCGGGAGGATTTTTTTAAATATAAATTTTTATACTTGAAAATTGTATTAAAAACACGGTTCAGGTAAAATAATTACAAATAACAAATAAACCATTTTGTATTTAAATGTTAAATTTTTACACAAAAAGTAAAGGTAAAATAAGAAATACTGCTGATTCAATAAATAAATAACTGCAGTAGAATACTCTTTAAAATAAAAAATATGATCAGCAAAACAAGATGAATTTAAAAAAAAGTTTTTAATTTGGAGCGAGTTCCTGCTGAGAAACAGTGAATAATCCCATAAATAATCTGCGGCTGTGGGTGGTTGTGTTGCAGCGGTCAGGACGACTTCCAGTCGGACCCGGACAGCTACAACGGGGCAGTGAGGGACAAGTACAGCTGGTCGCAGGACTTCATGGACGTGGAGGTCCGCGTCTTCGTGCCCAAGACGGTGGTGAAAGGCCGACAGGTGAGATTAGATCGATCATCGCGGGGGAGGGGCCGGCGGTGAAGGGGGCGGAGCTAATGCCGGCCGTGCCGTCCTCAGGTCAGCGTCAGCCTGCAGAGCGGCAGCGTGCGGGTCAGCGTGCGGGACGGCGCCGGCGAGAAGACGCTGATGGACGGAGACTTTACGCACAAGATCAACACGGAGAACTCGCTGTGGAGTCTGGAGCCGGGAAGCTGCGTGGTCGTACGTACACGCCGTCCACGCCGTGAGCTGTAATCTAAAAAAAACAAATCCTAATCTCCTGGGTCTCTGTGTTCAGCTGTCGCTCAACAAGATGTCGGAGGTCTGGTGGAACGCCGTGCTGAAGGGAGAGCAGGAGATCGACATCAACCAGATCAACCGCGAGCGCTCCATGGCCACGATGGACGAGGAGGAGCACGCCGTGCTGGACAGGCTGACCTTCGACTACCAACAGAAGCTGCAGGGGAAACCGCAGAGCCACGAGATGGTGAGAGTCGGATTACAGTTACTAACAGATCAGTGATTACTAATAGACTGTAATCTAATCCCTCAGAGTGTCTGTTTGATTATAGTGGGAGGAAGATGCTCTATAATCTGGACGTTAGAGGAGGAAGATGGTCCATAGTCTTTATTGTAATCGTTGTCATGGTAACATGTTGTGGTCCAGCGTCGTGTCGTCATGGAGACGGTCCTCACGGCGTCTCCTCTGCGTCTCCACAGAAAGTCCACGACATGCTGAAGAAGGGTTGGGACGCCGAGGGCTCGCCGTTCAGAGGGCAGCAGTTCGACCCGTCCATGTTCGACATCCCGCCCAGCGCCGTGCAGTTCTGACCCGCCAACTGACGAGTCGGCTCACCGCTTCCCGCCACAGTCCGGAGTTTGTAGCAGCTGCATGTGTGTGGACCGAGCAGACGGACAGGAAGTGAACAGGAAGTGGCTTCGGTTCGACGGTTCGACGGTTCGACGGTTCGACGGTTCGACGGTTCGACGGTTCGACGGTTCGACGACGATAAATATGTTTCTCTCTTTATTTATGACTCTGCAGTGCCTGTGTGTGTGTGTGTGTGTGTGTGTGTGTGTGTGTGTGTGTGTGTGTGTGTGTGTGTGTGTGTGTGTGTGTGTGTGTGTGTGTGTGTTCCAACCCTTCCAGTCCTTTAACACGTCGACGCTCCAGACACAAACACTGTGGAACCAACTGGAACGCGACGTTACTGAGAAGTGGGAAAGTTTCTTTGCTCCCAAACTGAAAAAAAAACTTTGAGTAAATAAAAATTTAGAACTTTTAAAAACATGAAACTTCTGCTCACTTTCTTCTCTAATTGTCAGTATATTTTTCACTACTTCTGGACTTTGGGGCAGATTTTTGTCTCGTTTTGGTGTTTATTTTCTTTGGGACATAATTTTGACAAGTAAATATATATATATATATATATATATTTATATATATTAGTTTTCTTTTTTTTGTCATTAATTTCAGTCGGCGTTTAAACCTGTTTTTCTTCTAGAATTTATCATATTTGTCACCAGTTTTCCATATTTTAACTACTTTTTCCATATTTTTGACAGTTTCTTTTCAAAATTCCTGTTCTTTGGGTAAATTGTAGACCCCCTACACGTACTCGGGTATTTGAAAACAACATTTGACAATTTTTGAGTAGCTTGGGGCATACAGTATATTTGTTAACTATTTTTGACATTGTTTTTGTGGGGGGGGGGGGTCCCCCCAATTCTCTTTGACGAGTTTATTCCATATTTTTTATTGTTTTTTGGCCATAAATGTGACTAGTTTTGTTTATTCTTTACTCGTGTTTTTCTCTGTTTTTTACGAGTTTCTAGGCTCAGTGTGTCACTAGTTTTTCCCATATATTTGACTAGTTTTTTGAGTTTTACCCCCAATTCTTCTCGACGAGTTTTATCTATTTGTTTTTGGGGTTGTTTTTTTTGGGGGGGGGGGGGGTATGGCCATATATTTGACTAGTTTTGTCCATGTATTTTACTAGTTCATTGGCCATATATTTGATGGTTCTTGTCTATTTTTTTTTACTAGTTTTTGACAGATTTTTTTTGACTAGTTTTGTCCATATTTTTGATCAGTTTTTATGGCTTTACTAGTTTTTCTTCCTTTGTTTTTGACTAGTTTCTTGGTTAAGTATGTGCCTAGTTTTGCACATGGATTTGACCACTTTTCTCATGTTTTTTAAGTAGTTTGTGGCATATATATTTATTAACTTTTTTCCATATTCCTTCCATGTTTTGTCCATATATTTGACTAGTTTTGCACATATTTTTATCTTGTCCACATTTTTGGCCACTTTTTTTTTAGTAATTTTTTATTTTATTTGTCTAATATTAGAGTAGTATTAGTATTTGGACCAGGTCGGAGCTTTCACAAGTTTTAGTTTTGGGACGTATTATCAAGCATTTTAGGATTACCATTTAATATTGATTTTGTTTTCAGCACGTTGATGAATAGGTGACGTGGTTTTAAGAAGATTGTGACGTAGTTTGAGCCTTTCTGAACACATTTGAGAGCGATTATTAAAATAGTGGAGGAACATTGTGAGACCCTCACTTTGAATTGTAAAGTAGGAAATCACCACCACTGGTGAGGGAGGACGTGGAGTGCTGCTGTGCTCTCACCACTGGACATGCAGTCTAAATGAATTCACTTAGTTTCCACTGCAGGTGGAACATGTGAGCTGATGATCCACCGACAGGAAGAGGAGGAACAATCAAGATGGAAGAAAAAAGACTCTGAGCTCCAGGAGGCAAACGGCCAAATATCAAGTGCAAATAAACCCTCTGAAAACACCATTTATATAGCAACATTATATTTTAAGGGTAATTTATATATATATGTATATATAGAGAGAGCAGTTTCAGCTATACTAGCATTTTTCAATTTTTTTCTTTTTCATTTTCAATCTTCATTTTTCTTTATTTTCCTCTTTTTCTTCGGGGGGGGGGGGCTCGTTTCAAATTGCAGATAAACGTTGTGTAACTCGGGGTTTCCTCTCTGAAGCCTAAAAATAGATCCTCACTGGTTTCATGATGAAGGCTGCGGGCTTTATCCTCATTATCATCATCATCATCATCATGTGGAATCAAATCCTCTCCTCCTCTTCGTCCTTCCTCCCCAAAATGATTCTGATGATGTATTTTATTCCCTCATGCGCTGAGCTCACATCTCCATGTGGTATTTAAAGGGTCCCTCCTCCTCCTCCTCCTCCTCCTCCTCCTCCTCCTCCTCCTCCTCCGTGCGCACAGGGGACCGACCCACCGTGCGGCAGCGTGCGTGTACGTGTCCGTGTGTGTGTGTGTGTGTGTGTGCGTGCCCGGGCTGCAGCCGTCCGGAGCTCCTCGGTGGGCGGAGCCAGTGATCCGGAGGGGGGGGTTCCTCCTCTTCCTCCTCCTCCTCCTCTTCCTCCTCCCGTCCAGCAGCAGCCGAGCACCGAGCCGCATTCCTCGGGCTTCCCGGCTCCGGTAACACACACCCTGTCCGAGGAGGAGGAGGAGGAGGAGGAGAGGACGCATCATGGCCACCACCACCTGCACGCGCTTCACGGACGAATACCAGCTGTACGAGGAGCTTGGCAAGTAAGACGTGGTCTCCTTCATCCCTTCATCCCTTCATCCCTTCATCCCTCCATCCCCTCATCCCTCCATCCGCTGTGTGGAACTGGAAGTGTCCCAATGCAGTGGTGGAGGAAGCTGCACATTCAAAACAAAGTGTGCACTTCTTGCACGTTTTAGTATGAAGATGATCACTTCTGTGCATCTTCCTCCTCATCTTCCTCCTCTTCCTCTGGCCAAAGGCTAATCAGGGACAAACTGGCCTCATATCAACGCTGATGTGTTGGAATTAAGCTGCTTTTGTGTGTGTGTGTGTGTGTGTGTGTGTGTGTGTGTGTGTGTGTGTGTGTGTGTGTGTGTGTGTGTGTGTGTGTGTGTGTGTGTGTGTGTGTGTGTGTGTGTGTGTGTGTGTGTGTGTGTCCCAATGGGAGGCTCCGGGTGCCACAGTGTGTAGCTGCAAAGTGGACTCCATGTCTCTGTCAGGTTGTGCGTGGGTAGAGCGAGTCTCTCCCTCTCTCTCTCTCTCTCTCTCTCTCTCTCTCTCTCTCTCTCTCTCTCTCTCTCTCTCTCTCTCTCTCTCTCTCTCCTCACAGGAACATTTATTCCACAGCCAGATCTGAAAGAAAAAACACCAAGTTGAGTTGTTTGGTAGAAGCAGTTCACTCGTTCATTTGGCCGGTGTGATTCTGTTTGTGTTTGTGTGGGAAGTGATAAGTGAGACAATAGACGATCCGGAGCAGCTGCCCCTCGCTGATACCGCCGCCGGGTTTCGGCCTCTGATGTCACTTCCCAGGCAGAGACGACGAGCGTTTGATTTAACGGCTAAACACCAGGACCCGTGTCTTTTTTTTAATTCCTTCAATTTGGAGGAAGGAACACGACTTAAACAAGAATTGTCTGATCGGAACCGACTAAACTGATCCCAGCATTAACATATTCATGCTCGCGATGCCAGTTCGAACCACAAGATGGTGTATTGAGCTGTTGGACATCTGTTTTATCTGTATCCAGTCCAGGAATAAGAAAACACAGAAAATATCTTATATACTGCAACTTTTAGGGCTCATATTCTGCAAACTTCCCTTCCTAAAGGTTCTCCAGCAGTACTACTCGTCCCCATACCTGGACTGACGTCCCAGAAGTGAAGACAGTCTGTCCTCTCTGTCCCTGGCTTGTTTCAGGTTTTAAAAAGTGTGTTGCTCCAACCAGCCAATCAGAATCAAACCCTATATAGTGTCATCGGGGGGTTAGCCAATCACAATCAAGGTAGGCTCCTCCCTTTGACTCCTCCCACAATTAGGCAGCTCTGCTCTGGCACATGGCACCACGAGAGGAAGCACTTCCTCCTCTTCCCAAGATGGGCATGTGTGGGCGGAGCCATTCCAGCTCACACAGACACAGCAGATTCTGAATGTAGCTCCTAAGATCCAATATTCAAATGAGGAAAATGAAGGAGGAGCTAGAAACTTAGAATACTGAAGGTTTCTGGAGCGACCAGACCAGGAGGAGGAGAACAGGAAGAGGAGGAGAACAGGAGGAGGAGGTGAACAGGAGGAGGAGGAGGAGACCAGGAGGAGGAGGTGAACAGGAGGAGACCAGGAGGAGACCAGGAGGAGACCAGGAGGAGACCAGGAGGAGGAGGTGAACAGGAGGAGGATCCTCATTACCTCTCCATAATGATACAGAGGTAATGAGGAATGAGGGCCACAAATCCAATGCTCTTCAAAATAATAATACATATAATACATAAATAATACTACATATATAAAATCAATAAAAACACAATACTTTTTAGGGCTTCAAATAAAATGTTCTTTAAACTTTAAACTATCATCGACTGTTGAAGCCTGAACTTTACTTAAGAGCCCAAATGTATCTAGAACCAAAATATATCTGCAACCAAAAGCATATATATATATATATGTATATATGTATATGTATATATGTGTGTGTGTACATGTATATATGCTGACTCCCACCTACCTCACACTTAACCTTTCTTATCGGCCTGCATTCACCATACTTACTCACCCCGTCTTCTCCTAGTGTGTGTGTGTGTGTGTGTGTGTGTGTGTGTGTGTGTGTGTGTGTGTGTGTGTGTGTGTTTCATTGTGTAACGTACCGAGGTGAGATAAATTTAGCTCCGTGGAGCGACAGAGGTGGTTATTTCTGTTGGTCTCTTCTGGCTTTGATGAGCTGACGCGTTCCTGGAAAAGAGAAAATAAAAGCAGCAGATAAACTCCTGCTGCTTCTCTGATCAGGAAGAAACAGAATAATTCTGCCGGGAACATTAAAAAAACATAGATTTAATTAAAACACGACAACTGAGCCACAGTATGACGGAATATCAGCTCAGTCATTTTATTGTGACGCACTGCAGCGACGGAAAGTCGTCAGCCGGTGTCCTCACGTCTCCCGTCCCCCCTTAAGTTGTCTTTAAATCAATTCTTAAAATTTATTAGGAAAATAAAATCAAAGGTGGATCTCAGGGTCGTTTATAAATCACACGGGGGGTCAAGGGTTATACTAGTATGGTTAGCAGTTCACTACTCGTGGTTAAAGTAGTTTTACCCACACAAGCTTTTCTCTTCTTCATTTTCTTCCTTTTTTTCCCCCTTTTTTTCTTTTCCTTTTTATCAGATGTTTTATTTTTTAACCTTTTTTCCCTTTCGCCAAAATAAAAGCAAATAAAGACAAAATGAAAAATGTTTACGTCCACATTGTCTACGATGAGACGAGACTGTCAGACGGTCAAACGTCCACATCAGATGAAGGGACGGAGGGACAGCCGGACGGAGGGAGAGCCGGACGGAGGGACGGAGGGAGGGACGGACGGAGGGACAGCCGGACGGAGGGACAGCCGGACGGCCGCGGCGTCTCTCTGACAGCCCAGATGTCCCTTTCCTGCTGATCAGGCTTTTCATGGCGGCTGACCCGACTCTTCCTCCTGTCCTCTCTCGTTTCCCAGGGGAGCCTTTTCAGTGGTGCGCCGCTGTGTCAAGCTGTGCACGGGTCAGGAGTACGCCGCCAAAATCATCAACACCAAGAAGCTCTCGGCCAGAGGTGAGAACTCGCTGACGTCATCGTCATCGTTATCATTTTCATCATCGTCATCATCAATGCCATGAAAATCATCATCTTCATCACGAACGTCATGAAACTCATCATCATCAATGTCGTGAAACATCATCGTCATCATAATCATTTTCATTTTCATCATCGTCATCATCAATGCCATGAAAATCCTCATCTTCATCACGAACGTCATGAAACTCATCATCATCATCATGAAACTCATCATCATCAATGTCGCGAAACATCCTCGTCATCATCACTGTGATACCCGTGATCATTGTCATCTCCCTCATCAGCATCTCATCTTATTATTATTATCATCATCATATTTATCATTCTATTATCATCATGATCTTCATCTTCATCATGATCATCCTCATTCTTTTTTTTTTGTTTTCACTTCTTTTTTTCTTTTTTTTGCTTTTGTTTTGCTCGTTTCTTCATTTTTTTGGTCTGCGGTGATAAACAGTCACAAGACACTCGGCAACCTGCACTTTCAGGCACGTTGGCATCATCATCATCATCATCATCATCATCATCATCATCATCATCATCATCATCACCAGGCCTCACATTAGCATATTTTAGCGCTTCAGTTCGCGGCGTCACAAATCAGCGTTTTCTCGCCTGAGCGGCGACGAGCAAAGAGACGTGGCGGCGACAGGACCGGCTTCAGAACGCTATTTTAGACGGAGCGGCGCTGTATTTCCCTCTGTTCTTCTTTTCTTCCTCCCAACGTAACACCGGTCACACAATGCTCCTCTCAAAGCCTCCTTAAATAGCCGGTGTTGTTTCTCACTGCACAGAAATGAGACGATGAGACGCAGCGTCGCCGTCGATCTGACAACTAGAACCCTCCAGACACTTTCTGGGTTTCATGACGGATGAGCGAACAACAGGAGCATCAACACTTCCTCATCTCCATCTCAGCTTCTCATCATCTACGAATCTCCTCTGCATCTCCTAATCTCATTCTCACCTTCTTCTCGTCTCATTATCATCTTCTTCTCAGCTCCTCATCTAATTCTAATAATCTTCTAATCTGATTTTCTTATCAGCTTCACATCTCATTCTCATATAATTAACATCTTAGAATCTCGTTCTCATCTTCTCATAGTCTTCTTGTCACCTTCTTCTCATCTCAATCTAATCTTCTTCTCAGCTCCTCATTGTCTTCTTTTCATTACCATCTCACCTGCTCATCTCATTCTCATCTTATAAGCTCATTCTCTTCTCATCTCCACATCTCATTCTCATCTTATTCTTATGTCATTCACATCTTCTCAGCTCCTCACAGTCTATTCATCTTCCTGCTCATCTCATTCTCATCCTATTCTAATACCATTCTCTTGTCAGCTCCTCATCTCATTCTCACTTCATCATAATCTTCTTTTGATCTTCTTCTCATCTTCACCGTCTTATCATCCAGGTCTCATCTTCTTCTAATCTAATTATCATCTTCTCAGCTCCTCGTAGTCTTATTTTCATCTCCTTCTTATAGTCTTTTAATCTTAATTTCATATAATTCTCATCTTCTCATCCCATTTTCATCTTCCTCTCTGCTCCTCATAGTCTTCTTTTCATCTTCATCTCACCTCATCCTATCATTATCATATTTGTATAATCTTATCATCTCATTCTCATCTTCTCAGCTCTTCCTCATCTTATTCTCTGACCTTTTTGTTTTAATCATTGATTCCTGTCCTTGTTTCCTTCATCTGGTTTTTGCCTTTGTTATTTCTCCTGGTCTCCTCTATGTGTGTCCTCTCGTCTTCTGTCTCCTCGTCTCCTCGTCTCCTCGTCTCCTCCTTCCTTCGCTGGTAATAAAACAGTTAAATGAGCATCTGGGACAAAGTTCCGCTTCAGGCTGCGCTCATCTGTCCCGGCGTTCAAGCAGATGTCGAAGATTCTCATGTGCCCTTGTCCGTCACCTTGTTGAGACTCGCCGCCTCCAACTGGAACGTTTTTGCTCTGGAGTCTCATTTCTCATCCCGCTGCCGTTACCTTCCGCTCGTTTCTCACTTTTTCTCCTTGTCGTTTCCTTCCAGACCACCAGAAGCTGGAGAGAGAAGCCAGGATCTGCCGGCTGCTCAAGCACCCCAACATCGGTGAGACTCCGGTGATCACCGACCGTCTCTTCTTGGCCGAACTTCAGCGTCTGATTTGTTTACGAGAAAGTTCTTTTGAAACTGGGCTTCACTTTTTATAACAAACGTATACGAGTCGCAACGCGCTGAAAGTGAGTCCCGTCCATCACGGTGCGGTGGCAATGCCCGGAGATCGATTAGAGACTCTGGATTTCCTGTGTGCAGTCGGCACGTTCTCCCTGCTGAGAAAGACACTGTAAAAACTAGAGCTACACTCGGTAGAGCGCTGGCTTTTCGCCAACGCCACATTTGTTTGCGGAGTGGAGTTAGCATCGGTAGCATGATAGCTCGTATCGTTGCTAACTAGGTAGCAACATCACTGAGCTTTTATTAACACTGGGCAGGGAGCGTCTCCATGGCAACAGACGCTGATCTCCTTTGCTCTCCTCCATGAGGAGCCTCTCTCATCCGCTTTGAATGGGACATTCTTTTCGCCGTTCTTTGGGATTTATTTGGAAACGGTTAGTCGTTAACGTCGCAAAATCTAATCAGTTGGTCCTTGGGCGATGACAAATCATCCGTGAAGATTTCATGCAATTCAGGTTAGCAAGTTTTTGGGAAAAGTAGGTCAAATACATAAATACATACGTCTGCGGATGCACATTTTCAGAAGGTATGGAAGATCCTTTATTGGTTGGTGTTCATCCTCACGGTGGAAAAGCTTGTGCTCCATTCTTTATTTCTACGTTTTTCTCACAGACGGGCAGAAAAATCTCTGCAGAGAATAAAGTTAAACCTTCTTTCTTCCTAAAAACACCCAGTTATCTCCTTGCCTCTCCTTTTTTTTTTCCAGTTCGTCTCCATGACAGTATCTCCGAGGAAGGTTTCCACTACCTCCTTTTTGACCTGTGAGTCCCCCCACCCCCCATCCCCCCCAACTCCCCCCCCGCCGCCCACTGCCTCATTTTCCTCGCTGCATCTGACTTTCCTCCATCGTTTCACATCTCTCCATCCCCTCCTCCCTTCTGAGGCAGTTCCCCCCGTTACATAACAGCCTCCCCCAACCCACACCGTCCCCTCCACCTCCCTCCATGCAGCACACACACACACACACACACACACACACACACACACACACACACACACACACACACACACACACACACACACACACACACACACACACACACACACACACACACACACACACACACACATTATACACCGCTACACTCCCCCGCACTGGAGCCAGTCTCCATGGCAACCCGCTCTTGGTGAATCCTGCAGCCGGGGTTTCCCCCTAATGAGGACATCCCCCTCCTGTTCGTGCATGTGTGTGTGTGTGTGTGTATCTGTGTGTATTTCTGTGTGTGTGTGTGTGTGTGTGTGTGTGTGTATATGAATGCAAGAGTATATTTGTGTGTATTTGTGCAGGTGTGTGTGGGTGTGTTTTGTGACTCTACTTTTGCATACAGATGTGTGCTTGTAAGTGTCTGCAAAAGTGTGTGTGTGTGTGTGTGTGTGTGTGTGTGTGTGTGTGTGTGTGTGTGTGTGTGTGTGTGTGTGTGTGTGTGTGTGTGTGTGTGTGTGTGTGTGTGTGTGTGTGTGTGTGTTGTTTCTAACCTTCATCTCTCACAATCATTCAGGGTGACGGGGGGCGAGCTGTTTGAGGACATCGTAGCGAGAGAATACTACAGTGAAGCAGACGCCAGGTAAAACCAAATCCTCTTCCTCCTTTTCTTCTCTCCTCTTCCTCCTCATCACTTTCTTCCATTTCTTTCCCTTCTCCTCTTCCTCCCCTCCATCATGTGTCGGTCCTCCAGCCTCTACCGCAGTCCTCCTCCTCCCTCCTCCTCCTCCTCCTCTTCCTCCTCTTCCTCTGCAGCCTGAAAGTTGGCTTTACTCTCATTAGCACACTATTTTGCCACTTTGGTGTGTGTGTGTGTGTGTGTGTGTGTGTGTGTGTGTGTGTGTGTGTGTGTGTGTGTGTGTGTGTGTGTGTGTGGCACTGCAGGCTGATGGATAATACCACTGCGCATTTCTTTTTTCCATGTGAACTGAATCACAAAGGGATCACACGCACACACACACACACACACACACACACACACACACACACACACACACACACACACACACACACACATACACACACACACACACACACACACACACACACACACACACACACGAAAACAGTAAATAAATAAATAAATAAATAAAGCACACCCACGGTAGAAGCCCCTCAGGAGGGAGATTTAAATCAATTTGACTGTGGAGGCGTTTGAGCGAGAGAGAAGTGAGGAGAGGAGGAAAGAAGGGAAACAAACCAGAAAAAAGAGGAAGAGAAGAGGTTGGAGCACGATGGACGCCTGCATCAGCTCATTTTATAAAGACCTTCTGTAAAGCGATCGAACTGTCGTCCTTTTAAAGACTGTAAATGAACTTTTTGTTCCTTGTAATTGGGAGGAAACTACATTTTAATGTGATTTTAGAGTAAATTCATGGAAAAGCTGAGCTGAAATACATCGTTTGATTCTCCTTTTAATTCAAATCAGTTCCAAACTGGTGTAATAAATCAGGTGTTAATGTCGCATTGAAAGGCTGGACGGGAGACCGATAGTCGAGCCTCAGATTCAGAATGTGGATTCCGCCCTGGCCGAGGTGCAGCAGACCGACCAGCTCTTCACCCTCTCAGATTATCCAGGGATTATGGGAGTTAGACGATCCAGTCTACATTTGCTTTGTGGTCTTGGAGAAGGTGTATGACGTGTCTAGTGGGAGGAGCTAAATGAGTAAGGAGCTCTGCCGGCGATCCGGTCTTTGAACTCCCGGTGTGAGAGCTGCGTCGGTAGACTCGGCATTTAGACTTCGTTCAGACTGCAGAGAAAGACGACCCAATTCAGATTTATTACTCACAGTGACTCAAATCCGAAATGTTTTGTTGGCCGAGTGAAAACGCCATTCCGATGTTTCCACCCGAGACCCAGACCTCGTTCCTATGTGACACCAGGTCGGATATTTTTCCACATGCGACTGCTTCGTCATCAACATGTGACTGACGTCACTGATAAGAGGAAGCGGCTCCGCCAAAATAAAAGCTGTGCTCTCTTTTTTTCCTCATTCTCCTTCTTTTCCTCGTCATGTTGTCTAGATTATCACAACCACCACTGTAAAATTAATCCACGGGAGCTGACCAGCGTTGCCAGATATGGCGATATCCCCCAGTTGTGGAGTCAAACTGTCTTACCATCATCGGGTGGATGATAACAAATCATCCCTGAAGATTTCATGAGTAGTTTTTCGCAAAAGTTGGCAAAATATGTAAATACATACAAACAAATAAATAACTACAGGCAGACGAACACATAACTCGGCCAACTTCGCTGACGAAGGTACAAAGAGCCAAAATGGTTAAAACAGCCCGTCAATCTCTAAACTCAGGTCCAAATCAGCTGTAATGAAACATCCATCATCCTAAACTGTAATCGAAACTTCATAGATGCAACATAAAACACATTTTATGTTCATATAAACAAAACTATATATGAAACTGTTCGCCTCATTTCATGCTTCGTGGCTCCAGTTCAGTTTGAGTCGGTGGGAAAGTGACAAAAATGCCTCATTTTGGTCAAAAAGGCTGCAGATGAATCAAAGCTTCAGCTTTTAAGACGTTTTTCAGCCTCAGCTGAGCTCACGGCGTCCAGTCACGTTGTGGTTAGATCGTCCTAAATGTCAGTTTTGGTCCAAACGCCTCGTATCGCAGCAGCTGATGCCGTCGACATGTTCGCATATTCAATCAGCTGGAGGAGCTTATTCAAGGAAATAAAACCTGCGTTTGATGGATTCCTCTACGGTCTGTGATTTCTCTCCGTCATCGCTCTCCTGCTGTGTGTGTGTGTGTGTGTGTGTGTGTGTGTGTGTGTGTGTGACTCGCATGGTTTGATTTCTGTCCAACAGAATCTCACTGACGGCTTCCTCTCCGCACTCCATCTGTACACCGAAACGCTCCATTCTCTCTCTCTCTCTCTCTCTCTCTCTCTCTCTCTCTCTCTCTCTCTCTCTCTCTCTCTCTCTCTCTCTCTCTATCTCAACATATTTTTTTTCACTTAAACACCTCTTGGTGTCGAGCCATGTGGACCGTTTCTGTATGGAAGCGTCCATATTGGCGGATTCTGTTTAACTGAGTGCATTTTGCTCCATTATCAGATTGAACAGGATCTGTTGGTGCGACCGGATCAATGACGGAGGAAAATGTTCCACCTGATGCAAAGAAAAACAAACAAACAGCTGCTGTGTTACCTTGAGCATGAGAAATTCATGAATTATACAATCTTTTTCTTTGACGCCGTTGTCACTCCCATAGATAATTATCTGTTACATGAATATGAGGTAAAGCGCGCTCTGCTCGGTCACACCCCCCTGAACCCCAACGCCATCGCTGCAGTTAATAGCTGTTCTGCACATGCTCAGTAGGTAGACAATAACAACAATGTTTCCTCAACAGTGTCATGACTCCCAGTCCATATTCTGCTGGGACTTGGTACTTTTATTTTGACAGTCATTGTAATTACAATCCAACTTGATGGTCTGTCCACTCGAATGTCTGTGTTCTCCCGTTGTTAATGTTTAGAGTGGATTGTTCTCTATTGGTCCCCCGGCTAGCTCAGTTGGTAGAGCATGAGACTCACAATCTCAGGGTAGTGGGTTTGTGTCCCACGCCGGGCGCCACCTTCCCGTGGGCTCACCACCTGCAGGAAGGTTCTTAAATGGTGCATTGTGATCTGGGTGACGGTGCTCAGACTGTCACCCCCGCAACCCGGAAACGGATAAGCGGAAGAAAATGAATGAATGAATGAATGTTCTCTATTGGCGCTTTTCCACGACACAGTTCTAGCATCACTTGGCTCGACTTGGTTTCGGTCGTCTCCCATGACATTATAGTGCCGCCTTGGTGTGGGCGGAGTCGTCAGAGCAAGGTGTCGTCAGCTCGCTGACCTAATGCTTTCTCCTCACAGGTCGCTCTGTCTAGCTCCCACTGAGTCCTCTCATCAGCCACCAGACCATGGCCACCTTGTTAGAGCCCAAGATGTAACGACTCAAAATGTAACGACTCAAAATGTAACGACTCAGAATGTAACGACTCAGAATGTAACGACTCAAAATGTAACAATGACTCAAAATGTAACGACTCAAAATGTAACGAGTTGGGTTCTGTTGTTCTCTATCATTGTAAGAGCGCTTTGAGATGTTTGTTGATGTGATTTAGCGCTTTACAAATAAAATTGAATTGAATTGAATTGAAAATGTAACAATGACTCAAGATGTAACGACTCAAATTGTAACGACTCAGAATTTAATGACCCCCGAAAAAAATAATAAAAGAAATAGAGAGAGAGAAAATCAAAATTCCTTGCGCTCAATAGAAAGATAATTAAAATAAAGAAATCCATTTTAAAAATAATTTCTCCACTCTGGAATGCGTATTTAAAAAAACCCAAAACTTTTGAGGCTCCGAAAACGCTGCGCCGTGTGAATGATCGGACAAAAACCATGTGGTTACATGAGATGACGTTGTGTGGACCCCCCCCCCCTCCGGCATTTATCCTCTCTGTCTCCTTTCTATGTTGTTTCCTCTTATCTGTTTCTCCCCCTGTCGTTTTTGTCTCCACAGTCACTGTATCCATCAGATTCTAGACAGTGTGTCTTACACCCACCAACATGACATAGTGCACAGGGACCTGAAGGTGTGTGTGTGTGTGTGTGTGCGTGTGTGTGTGTGTGTGTGTGAGTGTGTGTTGCATTGTCCTGCCCGTGCTTCCCACTTTGCCTGTTGCCTGCTCTATCGCCTTCTTTCCGTTGCTTTCTTGCTGCACCGTTTCACACCCCAGACAGTCTGAGCAGCTCTCCTCCGCAGACTCCATGAAGGAGTGAGGAAGCTTGAGCGCGAGGGTGGAGGTCAGTGGAGTAGCGGCAGAGCGGCCTCACTTACATTTTGCCAAATAAAATGAGACGGGAAAACATGTGCAGGTGAGACGGAGAGGCTGCGGCTCACTCCTACGCAGCCTGACTCAGAAAATAGCTTCTCCTCACACACACTCCATGTGTGTGTGTGTGTGTGTGTGTGTGTGTGTGAGTGTGTCTCCTGCATGTGTGTGACAGTTGGAGAGGAGGGGGATGAATGTGTTCAGACTAACCTGCTCCCCCTGCTGTTTGCATGCAGTCATTGCATCCAGCAGATCCTGGAGGCCGTGCTCCACTGCCATCAGATGGGGGTGGTACACCGAGACCTCAAGGTGAGTCACCTGCAGGGGCGTGTGTGTGTGTGTGTGTGTGTGTGTGTGTGTGTGTGTGTGTGTGTGTGTGTGTTGAAAAAAGTGGATTTGCATCAAAAAAGTCATCAGACACACTTTAAACTGCTGTTATTATACTTTTACAGTAAATGTAAACCGTGATACGTGTTTTAAAAACTACCTCCGAAAACAAAAACCCATTTTGCCGTTTTTCTGCCCCTAAAATAGAAAGTAAATATTAACATATATTTATATTTATATAACTAAATCTTTTCTGTTAAAAAAATTAGTACAATACTTTTTTGATTTACACAGTTTTTTTTGCTTTAAAATATAAATAAAAGATGTATGACATAATAATTTAAAAATTTTACCAAAATTAGTGCCATTATTGACAAATTTCAAATCAAATTTGATAAAAATTCTACAAAATATTACAGTTTGTTGTTATAAAACTATATATTGAATTACTATTATATTATATTATATTACTCTGCAGATGCTCCACTTTTTTCTCTCTGTGCTCTAACGCGTGTGTGAGTGTTGTTCTTTGTTCTGACGGCTGGTAAGTGCAGTGGAAGTAGTGAGGCGTCCGTGCACGCGCGTGTGCACGCCTGTGCACGTGTGCGACCTTTTTGCTGAGCATGTGCATGGTCTTGTGCGCCGTGTTTGTTCCTCATCCTCTGACACCAGGGTTTCAAACATCAGGCCAAAAGCAGCCAAGATGCTCCAGTCCGCCAAACAAATGATTCAAAAAAAATCCACAGAAAACAAACAGTTGTTTTCCACAAATTTCTTAAATTCAATTCAACTTTATTTATATAGCACCAAATGCAACAGAGAGAAACCCCTTCTAACGGTTAGCCGCTAACCGCTGGCGCGACTAGTACAAACATTGAATCCCAACCACTGAAGGCTAACTGCTAACGGCTAGCCGCTAACGGTACTAGTGTAAACTTTGACCGCCATGTGATTCACAAATGACCCTGTATTTCATTCTAAATCTCCGCGGTGCATCGCTCTGCGGCGTGGATGTTTGTAGACGACTCCACCATCATTATTTTTTTCATCTGAGAAAAAGACAGCTATGCTATCGCTATACTATCGCTATGCTAACAACGATTGACAGTTCCTGCGGCCAAATCAAGGCCGAACATCCGTACCAGTCAAAATATCACACGTAGTCTCGGGACAGGAAGTTACGGTATGAAAAAGGGTCAGAACGAGCTCATGTATGTTGTTGTTTTTTTTTTTTTTCTAATAAATTGAAAGACTTGATTTAGAGACGGGATACTAGGATACCAGCTGATGATTCCTTTAAGAGTTTTGGAAACGACACTGAGACCCGAGCTGAGATAACGCCACCATGAAAGCGAACAAACTAGCATTAGCCTCAGAGCCATGTCGTCAGGGTGACGTTCTAAAATTACCCATAATGCAACAGTATTTTCCAGCAGAAAGTATTAAGATTGTGTTCAGGTTGAAATTGTAGCAAATTTTGGTCAAAAATGTTTGGTGAGAAACTTATACATAGATTTTTTTGAACGTATACTCTGCGCCACAACCCAAAGACTTTAAAGTTATCATGGTACTATTTTACTAGGCGAGAGGAAGTTTGTCTGAATGTGGCTCCGGAACTAAAATGAGATTTTACACCAGGAAGTCTTTGGGAAGAGTCCCCGCCCCTCTGCTGTGATGTCACGAGTGGGCGTGGTCACATTTGGTATAATTATTAGAAATGAAGATATTGAAGATGTGCAACAAATTATCATTATGAAGAGTACATATTTAAATAGTTTATAATTATATGTTAAATTATTATATCTATATATTTCCACTTTTTTACTCATAATTTTGACTTATTGAGTCAAATAACTGACTTTTATCAGAGATTACATTTCTTTAGATGTATATTTTTCAAAACATGAATTGGATTTACTCAAATGTTGTTTGATAAATATATAAAAATGGCATTAATACACCAGCAGAGGGCGATACCTGTGTACGTGTGCGTGTGAGAGAAAGCGCGAGAGATCTGCAAAAGATTTAACAGATAAAAAGACCCACGTAAACATTATAACTATACACAAAAAAACAGCTTTAAATTCCTCATGTAAGCATGAACTTTCGAGAAAAATTAAAAACACACTCAGCAAAATGACACAAAAAGATTTATGAGTGAAATCACAGGCTGTTATTTATATAACAGATTTATGAGGCTCATCACCTTATTCCGTGTCTCTTATTTAATGGAAAAGCAACTTTTTTCCCCACGAATCCTCAACCTGAAGAAACAAAGCTTTCTTCACTGGTTGTTGTTGTTGTTGTTGTTGTTGTTGTTGTTGTTGTTGTTGTTGTTGTTGTTGTTGTTGTTTGGACGAGGTTCACACCGTCTTTGTGCCGCTGCAGCCGGAGAACCTGCTGCTGGCCAGCAAGTGTAAGAACGCCGCCGTCAAACTGGCCGACTTCGGGCTCGCCATCGAGGTCCAGGGGGAGCAGCAGGCTTGGTTTGGTAAGACACACACACACACACACACACACCCACACACACACACACACACACACACACACACACACACACACACACCCACACACACACACACACAGTGGAGCCTCCCTCTGGGGAAAAGAAAAATCACATTTTGGTATTTTTCTCCCCCTAAGATCACAATGTCTTGGTAAAGTTAACAGAATGTATATTTTATCATTTATATTTACACGGATTGTTTTAAAAGTAAACTTTTTTGGTAAATAACCTCGTTATTCTCAACGGGAAAAAATTATAAAAATAGACTTAAAAATATTATTTTGAATAAAATCTGAATTAACATGCGTTTTCAAAATAAATTCTTTAAAGTATACATTTTTTTGCAAAGAATGTTTTTTTTAATCCTGTTTTTTTCCAAACAAAACAACAATATTTACTCCAACATCAATAATGATAACAGCAAAAATAACAAGTGTAACAGAGTACAATAATAACAATATTATGTTATTATAATATTCCATATTATAATATAATTATTATATATAGATAGATAGATAGATAGATAGATAGACAGATAGATAGATAGATATATAGATATATATATTATAGTGAAAAACATTTTCAAAAACAAAAATACAAAAACAACTTTAAGCAAAGAAAATATGATAATAAAATATTAGGAATAAATAAAGGTAATTAGTTAAGACACTAACAAAATGTGAAACTATAACTATATTTAAATGACCATAAACTATAACTACAATATTAAAAACAAGCAAAAACATATCGCATCGCATCGCATCTTAATCATTAAACTACATTGATGAAACTAAGAATCATCCCTCCACTACTTTTTGATAAAGTGAAACTGTCGCTGTATGAAGAATCAGTAAATCTTTGACAAACAAACTTTTAAAGTTGTGTCACATACAGAAACTTGTTTTTTCAGGATTTGCTGGGACTCCTGGATATTTGTCCCCGGAGGTTCTGAGGAAGGAGGCGTACGGGAAGCCTGTGGACATCTGGGCATGTGGTGAGTTCTTTGTGATATCCCCCCCTCTCCCCACCCCACCCCAACCCCCCCCCCCCCCCCCCCCCCCCCCCACCGGCCACTCACACTGACGCCGTCTCTTCCAGGAGTGATCCTGTACATCCTGCTGGTGGGCTACCCTCCGTTCTGGGACGAGGACCAACACAAACTCTACCAGCAGATCAAAGCTGGAGCGTATGATGTGAGTACCCCCCCCCCCCCCCCCCCCCACACCCCCCACCCCCCCATTACGCAGCGTTAGCAGTTATTGTTCCTCGCTGCTCTGGGTCATCCATTGTGCATCGTCGCTTTCGGTCACGAGTCTTGAGTTTTGAGAGCGTTTTGAGAAAGTTCCACCATGGGAACCTTTCTCAAGAATTTGCGTTTTCCCCATTTCCAGGGAGTCTGGAGTGTTTTCAAAAAGTTGTGTTTTCCCATTTTTCCACGGAGACAAAGTGTTTTCAAAAAGTTGTGTTTTCCCATTTTTCCACGGAGACAAAGTGTTTTCAAAAAGTTGCGTTTTCCCATTTTTCCACGGAGACAAAGTGTTTTCAAAAAGTTGCGTTTTCCCATTTTTCCACGGAGACAAAGTGTTTTCAAAAAGTAGCATTTTCCCCCTTTTCCACGGAGATAGACTGATTTAAAAAGAAAAAAAGTTTTCCCGTTTACACGGAGTC
>NC_137641.1:29376432-29501432 GCF_963383615.2 Lipophrys pholis
TTTACTTGATTTTGGTTGATATAACTTTTGTTTTACATTTCTTACTTTGCATTTCTCAGCATATTTGCTTTTATGTATTTTGATCTCTTGTTTTTCCTTCACGTTGTTTTTTTCAATCATATTTTTACACGTTTTATGCCGTTGTTTTTGTTTGGTATTTATTGACATATTCCATATATTTGAGACCACATGTGACCCCACACACACAAAGAACGATATGTCATGGCATTAAAGAGTACATGGACATTCTCGTGGACAGACGACCAAGTTGCTGTTGATCATCTACTGAGCATGTGCAGAACAACTGTTTACTACGGTCGTGTTGCGCAAGAGCAGTAGCAGCGTTTCAGAAAAGTAACATTTTCCCGTTTCCATGGAGACGGAGTCGGAACATTTCTGAAAAGGCTTTGACTTCATATGACTGATGTAACTTCCGCTAACATCCAGATTATGGAGCATCTTCCTCCTCTAACATCCAGATTATAGAGCATCTTCCGCCACTAACGTCCAGATTATAGAGCATCTTCCTCCTCTAACATCCAGATTATAGAGCATCTTCCCCCTCTAACGTCCAGATTATAGAGCATCTTCCCCACCAACGTCCAGATTATAGAGCATCTTTCACCTCTAACATCCAGATTATAGAGCATCTTCCTCCTCTAACATGCAGATTATGGAGCATCTTCCTCCGCTAACATCCAGATTATAGAGCATCTTCCGCCACTAACGTCAAGATTATAGAGCATCTTCCTCCTCTAACATCCAGATTATAGAGCATCTTCCTCCTCTAACGTCCAGATTATAGAGCATCTTCCCCCACTAACGTCCAGATCATAGAGCATCTTCCTCCTCTAACGTCCAGATTATAGAGCATCTTCCTCCTCCACCAACGTCCAGATTATAGAGCATCTTCCTCCTCTAACATGCCGATTATGGAGCATCTTCCTCCTCTAACATCCAGATTATGGAGCATCTTCCTCCTCTAGCATCCAGATTATGACTCATCCTCTCTGACTCTCTTTAGTTTCCCTCTCTGAGGGTTAGATTATGGTAAAAACATGAGAGCTGCAGTAAAGGACAGTGTGACAGTCGGGGGTTTTAGTGTTGAACTGTGAAACGGCTCTGGAGGGTTGGAGTGCAGTCATGTGACACGAAGGAGAGGCTGTGATTATGTAATGATAGATTAATCATCGGCTGGAAAATAATCTGAGATTAGCATCAGGCCAGATAAGGAGAGGGGAGGAGGAGGAGGAGGAGGAGGAGGAGGAGGAGGAGGAGGAAGAGGAAGAAGAGCAAGAAGAGGATCCCTTAAAAATACTTTAGCTTGTCTGCTTTTAGAATAGATTTTTGTTTTGTCAGATTAAATTTTTCTGCACTCTAAATATCACACTGCGTGCTCGGGATTGTGACACAAATATAATTCCATATCCTGGGACTTAGAAAACACAACTTTTTGAAAATGCTGCTCCTACTCATGTGCACTATGTCCGTAGTATCTAGTTGTTCTGCACATGCTCAGTCGCTCGACAATAAGAACAATGTTTCCTCCAGAGTCTCGTGACTCCACATACTCCTGCTACTTGATACTTTTATTTTGACAGTCACCGTGATAACTATTGAACTTGTTCGTCTGTCCAATAGAATGTCCGTGTTCTCCCGTCGTTAATATTTATAACTTATTGTTCTTTGTATGTGTGGTTTCATTACAAGAAGAGACAACAGCACCCACTAGTGGCCCTACTCGAAAACGACAGTTTTCAGCGTCGCCGTTTGAACGGACGCCGTTTTCAAAACTTTGCATTGCAAATGCAAAACTTTTCCCAAACGAAAACTTTCTTGTTCTCCCCGTCTTCTCGTATGTTTTTGTTTTTCTCGGTGAGTTCTTCTACGTTTTTGTGTATTTTTTGTAGCAGAGTTACAGCGCCGCCTACAGGCCCGCCATATGCACTACATCGTTTCGATCTGTGTTCGTGGACACGTCGCTGTGCCAGAGTGACGTCCATGTTTCCTGTTTGCTGTCGGTTCTTTTTCTGGTGGTTTAGGTTTTTTTTGTGTGTGTGTGTATTTTTAGCCTCTCAGTGCTGGATTTCCTACTGCTTTAATTTTTTTCCTGACTTAGAGGTGGGATGCATTAACGGAGCCTAATGGTGGGAAATGGAAGGTTGTTTTCTTTACGTCTGACAGATGTCGCAGAGGCGCACAGATGTTACTCCTGCCGTCTGCAGAGGAGATTGAGAACGACTGTCCACTGCTCGTATGAACATTTTAATGTGATGAAAAAACAAGCACAGGAAGTGAGGAAAACATTCGTTCGCTGGATTATTTCTTTGTTGTAACAACGGTGAGCGACAATAAATGTAAAACTGTAGGAAAGGCTGTTGAGGTCATTTTTACATGTGTAAGAAACATGCGTTCATGGGATTACAAGCACAGGAAGATGCTCTATAATCTGGATATTAGAAGGAGGGGGTGCTCTATAATCTGGATGTTAGTGAGGGCGATGCTCTATAATCTGGATATTATTGAGAGGAAGATGCTCTATAATATGGATGTTAGAGGAAGATGCTCTATAATCTGGATGCTCGTGGAAGATTTTCTATAATCTGGATGTTAGTGGAGGACGATGCTCTATAATCTGGATATTAGGAGGAGGAGGATGCTCTATAATCTGGATGTTAGTTGAGGGCGATGCTCTATAATCTGGATGTTAATGAGAGGAAGATGCTCTATAATCTGGATGTTAGAGGGAGATGCTCTATAATCTGGATGCTCGTGGAAGATTTTCTATAATCTGGATGTTAGTGGAGGAAGATGCTCTATAATCTGGATGTTTGCTCTTCTTAAAGAAACAGATTAATTAATGACAACAAAACATCTGAATGAAACCACCAACATGATCAATCACAGCTAAATGCTAATGGATGAAATCTATGTGATGAAGTTTCTAACTAGATTTAATCTGATTGGTCACAACAAGGAGACGGTTTAAGACGGTGTAACCTGCTGTTATTTTATCACCGTGTGGGTTTGATTTCCCCACAGCGTCCACCCGCCGGGCAGGCCCCAGCTGCAGACTGAATACTAACTAAGACCTCCTCTATACGTGTGTGTGTGTGTGTGTGTGTGTGTGTGTGTGTGTGTGTGTGTGTGTGTGTGTGTGTGTGTGTGTGTGTGTGTGTGTGTGCGTGTTTTTCTTTCTGCACAGCCGCAGACAAACAGCAGCAGAAACAGCAGTACAGTCACCAGCCCCAAAGGCCACGTGGGGTCAGCTGCACTGGTACGCAGCTCCGAGTCCCCCGCACACACACACACACACACACACACACACACACACACACACACACACACACACACACACACACACACACACACACACACACACACACACACACACACACACACACACACACACACGATTAGTTTCCTGCTGATATAAAATGCTGTTCTAATTTGTATTTGCATATTTGCAAGTAGTGGAGGAAAGTGGAAAAATACTGAAAAACTGTTATTGTCTTCACTGTGTTCAATAGATCTATGAAATGTTGATATAAAACGTGTGGTTGTGTGACTCTCAAAAATATTATACAAAAGAAACTATGAAATTGGTAATGATATTGGTTTTTATTTTAGTATAACTCTTAACAGCAGATAACATTAGCGTTAGCTGGTGGCGACATGTTCGTCGTTATCTGTTTGCTACACATTTAGCATTAGCTGGTGGCTACATGTATAGTTTTAGCTGGTGGTGACATGTTCAGCATTAGCTGGTGGCTACATGTTTAGTTTTAGCTGGTGGCTACATGTTCAGCATTAGCTGGTGGCTACATGTTTAGTTTTAGCTGGTGACTTCATGTTCAGCATTAGCTGGTGGCTACATGTTCAGCATTAGCTGGTGGCTACATGTTTAGTTTTAGCTGGTGGCTACATGTTCAGCATTAGCTGGTGGCTACATGTTTAGTTTTAGCTGGTGGCTACATGTTCAGCATTAGCTGGTGGCTACATGTTTAGTTTTAGCTGGTGGCTACATGTTCAGCATTAGCTGGTGGCTACATGTTTAGTTTTAGCTGGTGGCTACATGTTCCGCATTAGCTGGTGGCTACATGTTTAGTTTTAGCTGGTGGCTACACGTTTAGTTTTAGGTGGTGGCTACATGTTTAGTTTTAGCTGTTGGCTACATGTTCAACATTAGCTGGTGGCTACATGTTTAGTTTTAGCTGGTGGCTACACGTTTAGTTTTAGGTGGTGGCTACATGTTTAGTTTTAGCTGGTGGCTACATGTTCAGCATTAGCTGGTGGCTACATGTTTAGTTTTAGCTGTTGGCTACATGTTCAACATTAGCTGGTGGCTACATGTTTAGTTTTAGCTGGTGGCTACACGTTTAGTTTTAGGTGGTGGCTACATGTTTAGTTTTAGCTGGTGGCTACATGTTCAACATTAGCTGGTGGCTACATGTTCAGCATTAGCTGGTGGCTACATGTTTAGTTGTAGCTGGTGGCTACATGTTCAGCATTAGCTGGTGGCTACATGTTTAGTTTTAGCTGGTGGCTACATGTTCAGCATTAGCTGGTGGCTACATGTTTAGTTTTAGCTGGTGGCTACATGTTTAGGGTTAGCTGGTGGCTATAGTATATTAAGCGTTAGCTGGTTGCTACATTTAGAATTGAACTGGTGGTCTTGTAAATGCTTTGTTCATATTTTACACACAGACATACTCTACTCCAGTTTTTATCAACTCTATAAACGTTAATGTGTTTCACCCTCACATCCGACGCAACACAGAAAATAATCCCTCATGAAGTCGGCAAATAAAAATCATTAGGGGCCGACTGAAGAAACTCCTCTCACCACTTTAACAGCGAAAGCCTGAGCTGACTTACACGTTTATTTAAACATGAAAAACACAAAAGTTTATTGACATAGTCGACCACATTGTAACTTTATATAAAACCCCGGTGGCGTTAAAGTGGCGTCGTCTATCGTTTACCATAAACAACTTCTAGTCTTTAGTCTTCGACTTCTTGCTGATCATCCCGATCTCTCATTGAAAACATCCTACATTCATCTGTCCCTCCACTTTCTCTCCTTTCTCTCTCTCTCTCTGCATTCTCCCTCCAGGAGCCTCAGACTACTGTAATCCATAATCCAGTAGATGGGATCAAGGTATACCTCTCCACCCCCCCACCCCCACCCCACCACCCCCCCATCGCTTCATTTCTTGTCCTTATCTTCCCTGTCCATCACCCTCGTCTCCGCCCCCGAGGTTTCCGTTTTACTGTGATTGTCTGTGCATGAGAGGACGCCAGGCGTCCGATGAGGTGTTTCTGTTGTGTTGCGACGCCCCCCTGTGGTGGGATGAGTGGAGCTCGGCGGACTCGGGTTCGAGCCCGCGACCAGGACCGCTAGCGGACTGTGTCTGATATTTGTGGAGTCGTAGCGGGGGCTGCGATCACGTTGCCGTAAACAAACCAATAGTAATGCAGTATGACATGACGTAGCTATCCGCGCGACACTGGAATGCTAACGTATGCTGCGGATATGCTGCTGGGTGATGCGTTCAGGTGCATCAGGTAACTCCACCCTTTCTTTTTTTTTTTTATTTGGTGGGTGCGACTGATAATAAATTACAATAATATATCATCAGTCCATACGACTATCGGGCACTCTCCATTTTGTTCATGTTTATGGCGTGATAGTCTCTACGCACATGTATGTGTGGTTTCATTACATAAACAAGCAACAGCGCCCTCCTGTGGCCCGGCATGCTAACTACATCGTCAGTGTTTCCGCTGCTGCAGTGGAAACGCAACCTGTGTCTTTTACAGTCCAGGTGTTGTGACGTGAAACGTTGTCGTGTAAACGGGTGTGCTGTGGTGTGTGTTCGGTGCCACACACACACACACACACACACACACACACACACACACACACACACGCAGGTGTTGTTGTGTTTTGCATGCGACTGTGCATACGTGTGTGTCTGCGTACGTGCGTGTCTGACTGAAGTGTGTGTTTCTGCAGGAGTCGTCTGACAGCAGCAACACCACCATCGAGGATGAAGACGTGAAAGGTGAGACGGCGGCGAGTACTCCTCCACATACTGCAATATTAATACTCCGTTACAGTTCCTACAGAAGGTACTTGGAAACCTCACGTGTAACTGTTAGACACGTTTTCATGTGAAAATGGAAAACTTTCGTAGCGTTTGTCCGTTTACACAACGGCGCTCGGAGCCACTGAAAACTGAGTTTTTGCAAACATCTCCCGAGGTGAAACTTTTTGAAAATGCCCTGTCTCCGTGGAAACGGGGTAAAATGCAACTTTTCAGAAACAAAAAGCATCTTGTACCGCGTAAACTCCTGTTGCAGTGTCGCTGAAAACCCATTGCGTTTTTAGACTTAGAAGTTGTGTTGCAGTTTTAATGTGCAGGTTTTGTTTTACAATTAAAATTCTATTAACGATAAATGCAAAAAATAAACACACAAAACGAAAAAGAATTACAATAAACAATACTAATTAAAAAATATAATAAGAATAAGAATAAATAAATAAAAAAGGGCTCGTGCTCATGAGATCGGTCAACAAATTTGTATCATAACGTATAAATTATATTAAAGTAGAAACTGTGTGATTAAGAGGAAGAGGCAGTTTATTAACCAATAAATAAATAAACAAATCAAGAGATTTTAAATATTTGATCAGTGTTCATAAAAGTGATTTTATGTTTGTATTACTGAAGAAACTTTTGGAATAAAGTTTTGGGGAAAGAGAGAGAGAGAGAGAGAGAGAGAGAGAGAGAGAGAGAGCTAAACCTTCATCTGTGTGTGTGTGTGTGGGGGGGGGGGGCAGTGGGAGGGAAAGGACAAACTAAATCTCATGTGAAGGGCTCGGACGAGAATAACGTGATGAGCTCAAGCAGCAGCTTCGCATGAGAGATGAAGGATGGATGGAGGCGGAGCAGCAAGTGGGGGGGGCAGCGGCCTCATTCTGTGGGGGGGTGTGGGGCAGATTTCAGGGGCTGATCGGGCTCGACATGAGTAACAAGCTTGTAGGTGAGTGTGTGTGTGTGTGTGTGTGTGTGTGTGTGTGTGTGTGTGTGTGTGTGTGTGTGTGTGTGGTGGGAGCGTCCGGCCTCACGTTGAGCGTTTCTCTTCTGCAGCTCGCAAGCAGGAGATCATCAAGATCACGGAGCAGCTCATCGAAGCCGTCAACAACGGAGACTTCGAGGCGTACGCGTGAGGAACAAACCACTTGTTTTCTGTTTGCATTCAATGTGATGCAGGCGACAGTTTGCTGCATGAGAGGATTAAAGAGTAATTATAGCCGTTGTTTCAGTTGATTAATGTAGGCGTGGGGAGGGGGGGGGGGGGGGTCTGGTGGTGGTGGGGGGGGGTATGTAGGTGGTCCTCAGTAATGGGAACCCAACAGATTGGAACGTTATGCAAGATAAAAATAAACACAAACACATGGCGGGGCAACAGTTCGACAGATCGGAGCAGTGGAGCACAAACTCTTAGAGGCCTTTCAGAGGGGAGAGTCCGGGACTCGGTTCACTTGGGAGGGGGCGGAGCCGAGAATCGGTTCAGGTGTGGCGTTCACATTCACTGTAGGGATCAAAGCAGCTGGAAAACGTCACGCAGTTACACCAGCTGCTGGTTAGGGGGCGCTGTCGCCCCAAACAAACACTGACCAGAGAGGAAGTAAAGAAGACCTAGCAGAGATCGCTCGTTAGCTCCGCGTGGTCACGTCGGATTTTCTCCGACGGCCACGCCGAAGAAATCAACACCTTCCTCGTATTTTTAAAGGCGTCATCAGCCGGAAATCCCATGTTTCCTGGTTAAGACGTGTATATTGGTGTTGGACCTCAGTGTGAGTTTGAAGGTGGCTGAATCCAGAATCGCCCACAAGGGGGCGCACCACCATAACAGGAGATTCTGATTGTGTCTCCTGTGTTGTCCTCGCCACAGGAGACTAATATCATAAACTCACCTCTGATCAATTTAGCCGCTTGACTTTTGAGGGGGCGGGGCATGTGTCAATGTGATTGGGTGTAAATTGAAGACGAGTTTGTTGTGTTGTGTGATTCACAACGCCGTTCAAATATAATAATAACAACAACAACAATAATAATAATAATGATGACTTGCAGGAAGATCTGCGACCCCGGTCTGACCTCGTTTGAACCCGAGGGGCTCGGCAACCTGGTGGAAGGGATGGACTTCCACAGATTTTACTTTGACAACCGTAAGACCGCCCCCTTGTTGTTGTTACTGTACAACCAGATTATATATTCACACACCATGATAACTGGTCCGCACCCTCCGTCAGTCCTCGCCAAGAACAGCAAACCCATCCACACCACCATCCTCAACCCCCACGTGCACATGATCGGGGACGAGGCCGCCTGCATCGCCTACATCCGCCTCACGCAGTTCGTGGACGGGCAGGGCCGCCCCCGCTCCAGCCAATCGGAGGAGACCCGGGTGTGGCACCGCCGGGACAGCCGCTGGCAGAACGTCCACTTCCACTGCTCGGGAGCGGCGGCCGCCCCGCTGCAGGCCTGAGGTACGACACAGACCCGTCTGTCGGGGCTCCGGTACCCACATAAACTCAGGTTTTATTGACATTTATACAATTATTATCACGTCCCAACGTTTTTGACACTTAAATTCCAAATGTGCTCATTAAAATGTGGTACAGGTTGTCTGAGTTCTAATGAAATATTTGGGTTGTTGAATTTGGTAGGATTACAATACGGTTTAGAATAGACTGTTACACGGAAGAGTACTCTAGAATATTATAGAGCAAAGGACAATAAAGGATACTTGTATAGAGTGGAATAGAATAGAATGCTATCAAGTAAAATATCTCAATGTTTTAGAGCAGAGGAGAATAGAGTAAAACGTTACGAGAGCAGAATATAATAGAAGGACAAAGGAATATATTAGAATCTTTTTACAGCTGAAAGTAATAGAATATGATGCGACAGGGGGGGGATAGAATACAATGAAATAGAATGGAATGCTAAAGAGCAAAGTGGAAATGACCGGAACGTTGTAAAGCAGAATGGGAAGAAATAGAACTTGATGAGGTAGAATTGAATGTTTTGTTGGAACAGAAGGACTTTTTAATTGTTGGTTTGCCTCCATCATTCGATCTGTAGGAGCCTGGGAAAGGAGGAGTGGATGTGCTGAGAGAGAGGAGTGGGTGGAGGGGGGGGGGGGGCAGCTGAAGCCCCCCCATTACCCTCGCTCTCCTCAGGCAGTAACTCCGACACTCCTACCGCCATGACAGAGCGCCACAGCACCGTTCCTGGATTTGCTCCCAGTTGGAGACTCTGTTAAAAGCCCCGCGTGGACTACCCCCCCCCCCCCCCCCTTCTCCCCCCCTTCTCCCCCACCCCCACCCCACCTGAACCACCCCGTCCTTCCATGTGATGTCATTATCCCAGCTGCAGTCCGTGGTCGAGCTCCTTCAGCTGTACAGTAAATCTACTCGTTGTGTTCGTCCTCCCTTGTTTTTTCTATGACAAGCATGAATCAACCCCTCTACCCCCCCCCACCCCTCCACCCCCCCCCCCCCCCCCCCCACCCCTCCACCCCCTCCCACCCCCCCACCCCCGACAAACCCCCACCCGTCTGGAACCTTTTACTCTGCACGACTGAAACTCTGCCTGATGAAAACTACCAACCAACCAACCAACAAACTATCCAACCATCCTCTGGAACCTGTGTCGACCCTCTGTATGTCCTTTGAACCCTCTGTGGACCTTCTGGACCCTCTCTGCAGCTCCCATAGACCCTCTGGACATTCTTTGGACCGCCTTGACTCTATCTGGTTTCCCCGCAGTCCCTCTGGACCCTCTCTGGACCCCCTGTAGACGCTCTGGACCCTCTCTGGACGCTCTGGACCCCCTGTAGATGCTCTGGACCCTCTCTGGACACTCTGGACACTCTCTTGACCCCCTGTTGACGCTCTGGACCCTCTGTGAGCCGCTGTGTGCAACACGCTCATATTTCCCTCCTCTCTCATCTTCTACACGCAAGTCAACCTCTCATGGTTGACGCCATCGTCTCCTGCCGTCCATGTAAATTTCCAGTCTCGATGTGGCGACTCGACTGCATTTAATGGTACTCTATTCATTGCATGATAATCCGAGTTGAAAACTTTGGTAATCTGGGTGTAGCTACTCGTGCATTTGTTTTTTTTGTTTTGTTTTTTTTTCTTCTCGTTTTGTTTTGGACTGAACCGCTGGTGAGCTGTAATCTGTGGCCTCTCTTATCCGGGCTTCGTCAGTGCTTCAAGTATATTTTGTGTTTCTATGATAGTGTTAGTGTGTGAAGATACGACAGTGAGGACGCTGACGGAAAAACTAGGGTTTAAAATGGCTTTTACAGTTCCATGGATTAAAATAAAAACATCCCAAAGGATCATTTCTATGTTTTTTAAACAAATAATTATTAAACAGATATGATCAAATATCAGAAACAGTTATATATTTATATAATGTATTAATCTTTAAAAGATATAATAAAATTGTCAATGTGAGGTAAAGTTTACAAAAGTATTAAAAATGTTTAAATTTACATGGAATTTAAAAGAAAGAGTCAAAATGCTGCAATAAAATTTTAAGTTGTTTAAAATTTCATGTATTTTTAAAATTGTCTGAACCTAAAAATGAAAATTGTTTCCAAAAAAAAAAAAAATAAATAAAAATGTTGTGAAAACAACAAAAGTTGTATGATGAACTTGAAAAAAAAAATTACCAGAAAATTGGTCAAATCTTTGTGGAAGATCAGCAGAAGTCATCATTGTTCAACGTTTTCCTTTTTTTTCAAAGTGAAAATTAACCTAAATGTTTCCAAGGTATCACCGATAAAAGTATTTAACAATTTGAAATCGACTAAAATGTAATTTATTTCGTTAACAATCCAGCCGTAATGCTTCTGAAATAATTTCTCTTGCACTTTAGGTTTAAAAAACAGTTTGAACCAATGAAAAAGAAATGTAGATTTTAAGCAGCAGATAAAAAAAACAGGGTTTGAGATGCTTATGTGATTTAATATATAAGCGAAGGGCTACGAGGAAATGATACAGATGCAGATTCACAGTTAAACAGAACTGAACTTGTAAAAAAATAAAACGTGTGGGTTGATACTGGTCCGTTTGAACCTCCAGCAACTCCTCAAAGTGAGAACGACTTCAAAAGAGCCTTTTTATTTAAATTCCAATGTTATGACTGATGATGATGATGATGATGATGATGATGATGATGATGAGTGACACTATCTTTGTAAATGGAAGCTTTTTCTCTTCTCTGCCTGATCTTGTTTTTTTTTACTTTATTTGTTCTCTGATGACGAGTATTGATATTGAACATGTGATCAGATGTAATCAGTGTGTGAACCAATAAACTGAGGATGAAGAGCGAAGCCGCGACCGCCACTCGCTCGCCCATCTGCACCCGGGCGTCCGCGTCGTCTTTACCCGGGAAACGAACGTGCACCGCGGGTCCCCGACGGGTCACGCAGTCCAAAATAATGGCCCAAAAGCGATCAGTACAGTCTTAAAGTAGAACTACACTCGGTAGAGCACAGACCTTCTCCAACGCCACATTTGTCGCCATGGAAACCAACGGATTATAAGGTTATTTGATCCACCACATCACTGCTTCTGTCATCTGTCACGGTCGTTTTGACATTTCTGTGTGAATTCCCCCGACCTTTGACCCCCAACCGCTCATCAGGGTAATGATGTCACTGCATCATGTGACATGTCAGAGGATAGGGAATTAAATTTTTTTACATTTTGACGTTGGTTTGACATCAAACGTATTAAAACCGACTTTGTTTTTTACCTTTTCGTGACTTTGACCTGGACCTTTGAACCAATCGATCCCAAAATCTAATCGGTTGATCCTTGAATGACGACAAATCATTCCTGAAAAAAGATTTCATGCAATTCGGGTCAAAACCTTTTACTGTAAAATACATACAAACCAATAAATGACTGAATAAATACACGCGCCCAACTTGATGCTTGCAAATGTATCTAAGATAACCTAAACTATCACATGTACATAAGTGAGTATATAAATGTTCCCAGTCTTTGCCATGATGTCCTCCATTGAGCTCAGGTGCTTCCTGTTTCCACTGAGATGTTTCTCCAGCTCCACTGGAGTCCGTCTGATTCAGGCCACGTTTACTCGTACCTGGGTTTATAAAAGAACTGATATTTCCTCCTCTACGTTTAGAAAAAAAATCTTCATCCACACCGACCCGCATATACACCCATTTTCCGAGCTACAATGAGCAGCCAAACCTGTAGGGGGCAGTGTAACGAGAGGCGCGAAGCCATCATAGCCAATCGGAATCCTGGAAAAGTAACACTACGTCATGAACTGTGACGTAAAGCTCCACCTACCCGTCTTTAGATGCAAATGGAGAGTCTTTCTAAATCCTAAATCAGGCCCATATGGTAGAATGGCCAGACGGCGATTATCATCCCCATGGTGAAGCACGGCGGCGGCAGCATCATGCTGTAGGGATGTCTTTTTTTTTATGGTCGCAGGAACTGAGAAGATGAACGTACAGAGATGTCATGGTTGGAAACCTGCTCCAGAGGTAGGCGGGCCAAGCTCATGGCGTCATATTCAAAAAGTCTGCGAGAAAGATTGATAGAAAAACTTTTTCTCTTGGGGTTTCGTGTATTAATGGCAATTCTATAATCTATCAGTCACAGAGAAAGTTTTACTGCGATATGAATAAAGGCTACGATTCTGACCCGTTGTTGTGGATCCTAAAACGTGGTGTTGACACAGAATAAACACGTCTTTGTTATCTGACCTGACAGGGATGAGCAAAAGTTCATTAACTTGCTCTTTGCATAATCTGAAGGACAAAGGTCAGCAGATATTGCTGTGTGTGTGTGTGTGTGTGTGTGTGTGTGTGTGTGTGTGTGTGTGTGTGTGTGTGTGTGTGTGTGTGTGTGTGTGTGTGTGTGTGTGTGTGTGTGTGTGTGTGTCAGCACCATAAAGACAGAACATCCTGCACTCCAGCCAGATTATACGTGTTCATGTGGGCGCTGCTCGCTGTCACGTGTTGTTCAAACAGACGCGCAAACTCAGCCAGTGAGACTTAATTTGGATTATTTTTTGGCACCATAAGTCACTATTAAATGTTTCAAGTGAATTAAATTTGTTTCAGGAGAGTTTTACGCGGCAACTTTTTGAAAACAATGTCTGTTTACACAGAAACAGCAAAAACACTGAAAACAATGTCGGAGCTGTTACAGAAATGTAACAACTGGTCTTCCTCCTCTAACATCAGATTATAGAGCATCTTCCTCCTCGAACATCCAGGTTATAGAGCATCGTCCTCCTCTAACATCCAGATTATAGAGAATCTTGCTCGTCTAACATCCAGATTATAGAGAATCTTGCTCGTCTAACATCCAGATTATAGAGCATCTTCCTCCTCAAACATCCAGGTTATAGAGCATCTTTGTCCTCTAACATCCAGATTATAGTGCATCTCCCTCCTAACATCCAGATTATAGAGCATAGTCCTCCTCTAACATCCAGATTATAGAGAATCTTGCTCCTCTAACATCCAGATTATAGAGTATCGTCCTCCTTTAACATGAGATTATAGAGCATATTCCTCCTAACATCAGATTATAGAGCATCTTCCTCCTCCAACATCCAGATCATAGAGCGTCTTCCTCCTCTAACATCGGGAATATAGAGCATCTTCCTCCATTAATATCTAAATCATAGATCATTTACCTCCTCGAACTTTCAGATTATAGAGCATCTTCCTCCACTAAATATCAAAATGTGTTATTGTAAATAAAATATAATTTCGTGACATTATTGATTCCGCCATGTTTTATGTTTTATGTGTTTATGTGTTTAACAATTTAGGAAAATACACACATTCTGAAAAATTAAAAATATAATAAAATAATATGTACTGTTTTATCATCAGTTATATACTATAATAATAATAATTATTATTATAATTATTTTTATGTATTTTGTATTATTATTATTACTATAACAACATTGCTATCTGAAATTTCAAAACTGGAGTAAATAAAAGTTTGAAAAGTGAATAACATCTTTTTCTAATGTCAAAATCTTTTGTGAATTTTTTACATTTATATTTGTTAATAATATGTATCAATATCTGTACACATTAAGTCATACAATAAAATGAACGAGTATTTTCATTTCTTTCTATCTTTGCTGTCTCTTTTCTTTCCAACATTCTATGACGCAACCGGCGTTGACGAAGTCAGCGCGCGCGCCCTGCGTCGGGCGCGCGCATGGCCCTCTCGCTCAGCGTGCTCGTCATTCGTGACACTCGAGGCTGCGGGGGGAGAGCTGCGCGAGCACCGGCGACTCCAAAACACAGGTAAACCAGAAGAAAAACACTGATTAAACTGCGTTAACGGTTCGACTTTGAAGTTAAAGTTCGAGCGCAGAATTCACGTGGGCAGTAGGAGTTTTTTTTTTTTTTGTTTGTTATTAATTAATTTCTTTTTTTCCTACTTTTGGCAGCGTGCGTGTTGGCGTGCGCTCGCGGAGACTTCAATCCCCTTGTTACGTCACGTTTTGCGACGAGCTCGTGCAGACTTATTTCTTGTTTGTTTATTTTATTAAAACGGCACTTGCATTAAAATAACATTTACCGTTTTCTGGAAACTTCTTTCAACGATCAGACTATTTTAGATTAGAAATACTGCGTGTAAATTGTCTTAAAAGTGAAAGTTTGTCGCTTTGAACTTTTATCAAGCATATTAAGCAACATTAAATGATATCAATGGGCTTTGAGCTCACTTTTACTTTTATGGGCACAATAAAATGATTTATAAGATAATTATCACAGAATTGCTGACAGGTCTGTTGTAATTGATTAGAATGAGCTTAAAAATGATAGAAAAATAGTTGAATGTTTGAGGCTGTTTATGATGATACAGTATCCAGATTTTGAGTTTATGATGGGGGGGGGCTGGGGTTATATTTAGTGTGTACAGTACCAGCTGTACTGTGGTAATGTAGACTGACTGAGATAAGGTTACTGCACTGAGAAGGTTAAAGCTCTTCTTTATCTTTTCAACTGGTTTTAGGAATTTGCCAGCGGCGACTGTGGAAATGAAAGAAAGCGGAACTTCAAGAGATTTATTGAGTTCATGAGGCTTTATCTGTATTTATTATTGACTAATGGCTTTAATCATTGACCAACTCATTATATTGGATGTAGTTTAGTGCCTTTATGTAAGGAAGAATTTACAACATAATTTCCCCTTATGAGAAGAAATCCTGTATTGATTTTCCAGGTTTTAATCTTGGATTAGTTGTTTTTTTTCTCAGAGATTGTGGCATATTAATCATTAGAAGTGCCGGATTCTGAGAATCTTTAAGTGTCAGGGTTACATAGTGACATCTCTCTTTAATATTCCTACAAATAATTCATGTCAATCTCCATCTTGTTACTGTTAAGATAAGATGAATAAGCTGCCCTGCAAAACAACAACACTCCTCCGCTGTGTAGTTTAACATATATGTCAGTTTTTACAGTAAAAACAAACACAAATGTCCTCAAAGTGAAATTTGTCTCTTGTTTCAAAATATAGTTGCAGAAATGTAATTCTGTTTTATAGGACGACAATTGTCTTGGTAGAAATGACGAATACGTTTCAAAACTGCAGCGGTTGATTAAATAAGAGTGGATATTGAGATTAATTTTCTCCTCTATGGTAGCGCGCTCTCTCTCCATGATTTTCATTTTATTCGTTTCAGCTCCGATTGACTTTGGACCCGGCGTCATTAATCCTGGAGTTTTATGAGTTGAGTTGTTAAATATGTAATGTGAACTTGTTACAGATTCATAGGTTATTTTTGGTTTCTGCAGCGTTGTACTACTTATGGAAATATTTTTTTGGTGTATTTTTTAATTTTTTTAGTATACAAATTTTCAGACACATTCAACAAATTAAAAAAATATTTTTAGATTTTTTTTTATTAATATTTCTGACAAGATTATTTTTTTAAATTTTAATAAAAATTTAAAATTTCTTAAACCAACAGCTGTACCAGTTAAACACAGGCATTTAAAAAAAAATATTTTTGAAACAAAAGTGAATTTGAATACCAATTCTACTTTAATATAATTTAGTATTACTAAATATACATAAATAAAACATTAGATTTTTTTTTGAGGACTCTGTTGAAATACCATTTATGATTTGTGATAAATACCATGAAGAAACTGTTAGAGGATGTGGATATTGTTGAAAACACAACCTTTTGAAAACGCTCCGTCGCCGTCGAAACGGGGAACACGCAACTTTTCGAAAACGCTCAGATGCCGTCGCCAAACAAAACGTGTGAAAACGCACCTTTTTGAAAACGCACCTTTTTGAAAACTCTGAAATTCTGTCTCCATGGAAACGGGAGAGGAAACGCAATTATGCAAGTAATGCTCACTACATCGTTGAAAGCGTTTCTGACGTTTCCACGGAAATCGTTTTCAAAAGGCAAAAAGCGATGCGTTTCCGCCTTAAAGTTCCCTCATCCTGGTGAGTGTTTCTACTAATCGGATGTTTGATTCAGGCCGGAGACGATCCAGCGGACGGTGCGGAGACAGGAAGTGGGGGATCAGGACGTGTCCGTAGAAGAGCCGCCGAGGAGCCGTGAAGGATTTCGCCGGGAGCGCCCGCGTCCGGAATACTGCTGCTGCGTCGCTGCCGCTGGGCACGGATTCAGGAAGGACTGAGGACTTGTGGCTGACTTGCAGCCATGCATCGCTTAAGGACTACAGTGTCGAGGCTTCGGCCTCTGGCGGCGGCTCAAGCGGCTCAGGCGGCTCAGGGCCTGCCGCAGCCCCGCCCCCCCGCGGCCGCCGACGGCGGCCAGAGGACGTTTCAGCCCGCGAGGCTCCTGAACACGCCGGCGGCCTCCGAGCCGTTCCTCAACGGAACCAGCTCCAACTACGTGGAGGAGATGTACTACGCGTGGCTGGAGAATCCCAGGAATGTTCACAAGGTAAAAAAAAAGGGAGGTGGATGTTTTTGGACTTCACCTTCAGGGCGACACTCAATCACTTTCAACGTCACGGCGCTTGTAATTTTCTGGGAACTGGAAGAACATCACCAAATAAACATAAAGAACAGTTCAAACTGAGGCCCTGTTGGAATGACAAACACTTGTGAAGAGAACAGAAAGATGAAAACCTTCAAGTTGGTTTAAACTGACCTTCTTTCTGTTTGAAGAGGTTTTGTGCCTGTATGCAGACGATGTTCACCTGTTCAACTGTTCAATTCTAAGAAATGAGCAGTGCAAACTCGTTTGTTGTTGCTTCACACAGCAACGGTGCTCAGACTCGCTGAAAACACAACTCTTGAAAAACGTTCGTACTCGGCGTGGGCGACGGAAACGCCGCTACCGGTCATTAGCGCCACGGCCGGAACAAATAGTTGCTCTGCACGTGTGCGAATAGGTGGACAATAACAACAACAGCGGTTGTTTCATTACAAAATCAAACTAGAGCTACACTCGGTAGAGCGCAGAGCTTCGCCAACGCCTCATTTCTTTTTGGGGAACCGAGTTAGCATCTCTAGCATGTTAGCCATTAGCTCATATCGATGCTAACTAGTCACTGTGTGAAACACTGAGCGGTGGCTCATAGATAAACCACTACCTGGGTCAATGCGCTCACGCCGGTGTTTCTGGATACTTTCCAAATGTCGATATTAGCTTCAACCTCCAGAGCGGAGTTAGCACTGTGCTAGCAAGCAGCTAACGGCAACTTGACAAATCATCCCTGAAGATTTCATTCAATTCAGGCCAACGGTTTTTACGAAAAGTTGGTCAAATACATGCAAACCAATAGCATTCACCCCGACTTTCGGTAGCGAAGGTAACAACAGCACCCACCAGTGGCCCAGCATGCTAACTACATCGCTTTCAGCGTCCTGGCAGCGCGTCGGAATTCTGAGTTTTCATTGTTTTCAGTCAAGGAGTAGATGTTCTTAAAGTTCCAACACTTTAAAGTCGGAATTCCGAGGTTTCAGATGTAGAAAGCAGAAGATTTCAAAGCCCCACTTCATTGATGCTTAAATTCCCAGTTTGAAGTGGGAACACTTCGCATGTCTTCACATGTCTGCAGTATTTTCCAACTTAAGTTACCGTCCGTCGGAATGCTCCAACCCACCAACAGAACTGACATAAATCCAAGTTATGTATTTTCAGTTCTTGACACTAAACACACCGATGAACAATCGTACCAAAACTTTAAACGTTGTCGTCAACTGGAACGCTACGACATTTATTTAAAAAGTTTTTAGTGAAATGAGGATTTCTGAGTTCACTAAACAGAGAGAATCTCTATACAAGCACAGCTTTTCTTTTCTTTTCGATAAGAGATGGAACTGAATCGTGTCATTTTCTCCACCTGAAGAAACTCAAAATGAAAGTCGACTTGTTTTATTATTCCCGCAATCAAGGTAACCGAGCGCGTTGTGAAAGTACTGACGGAAGAAAATCAGTATTTCTGCCCACAGCCTGCAGAGCTTATCTGGAACTTTAAACTTTGCTTTCGGTCCAAGTAGAACAACCTCAGATTGACGGTCAATAAAAAGAGAAAAAAAAACCAGAGAGGAGGAGTGTCAGGAAACCGACTGGACGCCGTTAATCACTGGACGTTTTCCAGACTGTAAGACTTAAAGATACAACTTCACATGGGAAGTTTTGAAAAACTCACCAAAATCTCACATTTTAAACCATTTCAAGATAAATTCAGCTTTAAATCATCCAGATTATAGAGCATCTTCCTCCACTAGTGTCCAGATTATAGCGCATTTTTCTCCTCTAACATCCAAATTATAGAGCATCTTCCTCCTCCAACATCTAGATTATAGAGCATATTCCTGAACTAACAGCCAGATTATAGAGCATCGTCCACCTACCATCCAGATTATAGACCATCTTCCTCCACTAGTGTCCAGATTATAGCGCACTTTTCTCCTCTAACATCCAAATTATAGAGCATCTTCCTCCTCCAACATCTAGATTATAGAGCATCTTCCTGAACTAACAGCCAGATTATAGAGCACCGTCCACCCACCATCCAGATTATAGAGCACCGTCCACCTACCATCCAGATTATAGAGCATCTTCCTCCACTAATGTCCAGATTATAGAGCACCGTCCACCTACCATCCAGATTATAGAGCATCTTCCTCCACTAATGTCCAGATTATAGAGCATTTTCCTTCTCTAACATCCTGATTATAGAGCACCTTCCTGAACTAACGTCCACATTATAGAGCATCTTCCACCTACCATCCAGATTATAGAACATCTTCCTCCACTAACCACCTGATTATAGAGCATTTCCCTCCTCTAACACTCTGGTTATAGAGCATCTTCCCCCACTAACACCCTGATTATAGAGCATCTTCCTCCTCTAACATCCTGATTATAGAGCATCTTCCTCCCTGTCCTGCTGTGAGTAACCCTGCTCTTCTTCCCTCCTCAGTCCTGGGATGTATTTTTCCGTAACGCTAACGCCGGGGCTCCGCCTGGCGCCGCCTACCAGAGCCCACTCTCCCTGGGCGGGACGCTGCCGTCGCTCCCCGGCGCTCAGAGGACGGTGGGCGCTCAGGTCGACACGCAGAAGCTGGTGGAGGACCACCTGGCCGTGCACACGCTGATCCGAGCCTACCAGGTGAGCTATACGAGCCGCCGAGCCGGAACAGGAAATCGCCGTTCGGGTTAGAAAACTGCTGACTCGGGCTGACGTGGTTGCAGGTTCGAGGGCATCACATCGCCAAGCTGGACCCGCTGGAGATCAGCTGCGTCGACTTCGACGACACGCCGTGTGCCGTCGGCTTCCAGAACGTCGGTGAGGATTTACTTCCTTTACGTCAGTGATTTCAGGATTCTGCATCGGCGTTGATCTTCAAGGATGAAAACTAGACGAACAAATTCATCGAATTAAAGAGATAAAAAACTGAAAAACTCTTCACTTGATGAACAAATAAACATTAAAATTAATCTCTGGTTTTAACGTTTTAAAAGACTTACAGGAGTCGTCACGGGGAAATCCCACGTTTCCTTGTTAAAACATGTATATTGGACCTCAGTTGAAGCTTTCCTGAAAATCTGGAATTTGAAAGTTGCTGAGGTTTTTTTTTTTGGTTTGGTTTTTTTTGGGCTCTTTGTTCAAACCAGAATCCCCCACAAGGGGGCGCACCTCCAAAACAGGAGGTTTCGATTGTGCTCCGTTGTTGTTGTCAACCCAGGAGGCTCGTATCATGAACCCACCTCCTCAAATTTAGCTGCTAGCCATTAGCATTAGCCGCTAACAACTAATGTGACGAGTATAAAGTTCCATGTGTTTTACAAACGGCTCAGTATTTCATTTTAGATCTCAGGCTGCGTTGCTTGTTTTTTATTTTTTTATTTTAGCCGCTAACTGTTAGCAGGAGAGTTCATTCTCTGAGAAGAAGCCGTTGACAGGCCACGCCCCCTCGCGGCCGGCCTGGTGTGTTTTTAACTTTTCAACTGCACGGCGTATTTCTCGCTTTTCACAAATACATTTCGTTGAACCGTTTCCGTGATAAAAGAGAAAGTTTGAGTCCGGGTCGCCATGTTGGTCCTTCGTTTAACAACAGGAGCTGACAGCTTTAAGTGATGCGTTCAGGGGCATCACGTAACTCCGCCCTCCGACATGTTTAACGAGCTGCGAGGCTCGTTGAACATGTCGGATCTCGGAGTGGAGAGGATGGATGAAAGGAATCATCCAATAATATATGAATAATCCAATTCAGCAAAACCAGATCATTCCCACTATTTTCCAACCTGCAGTTTCTTCAAATCCATCAGACCGAAGGCGATTTGTTTACCAACAAGCTGGAATTTGTCTCAATCAAACTGTGTTTATGTTTCAACAACTACAACATTTGACCGATTCAGCCCGGAAATAAAATCCAGACTTTCTCAAAGAGAAAGAGTCTTTAAGCCGCCAGAATAATCTGAAATGTGAAAACGATGGTCGGGTCTGGACAGGATCTTGTGACACGAAGCCTCGGGGGGAGTTCAGGAGTTTCAGTGACGCCAGGAAGACGACTGGAAACTCGTGGAGGAACTTTTAAGTTCATGAAACTAATTTTCACTGTCGTGGTTTGACGGTTTTCACCGACCGTATGATTGTTCTTATTTATTTTTATTTTATTTTTCATGAACGCGTCACGAGGTCTCAAAGAACCTCCTCTGGTAAAGTCGCTTTGATCTTGAAGACGGTGGAAGTGATGGAGCTGTTTTTTAACCTTTCACCCCTCCGCTCTTATCAGGCCGCACAGCTCTCTGAGTTATTGTGTACCAGAGATAAGACGAGCGTGAAAGTGTCTTCGGTTGAGAGGACGGCTCGTGTTTCCGTGAGCGTGGCGTCACCACCCCCCCCCCCCCCCCTTCACCCCACCCCCCCACCCCCCCACCCGCTTCACCCCCATTATTGATTGTTCAGCTGATTTTCCGCTGCAGTCGTGATTGTTTGTCGTCTCAACGCAAACTGGGGAGAAAGTCCGAGCGAGCGGCACAAGACGCCGCTCCCATGTCCGCCTGCATCGACCCGGCGTGGAGGTTTGAGTCCCGCCCGGCGTGTCGGGTGGAGCAGAGCGCGTTTCAGCCGGCGGCCGGCCGCTCATTGTTCCCCATGAAAAGGTTGTGGGCCTCCGATTGTTGTGGCCTCGTGCGCCGGCGTTTTCACCGTTAATATCTGTTTTGTTCTGCTTTGTGCTGGAGGTCGCCGAGGTCGGACCGCCATCGCTACGCTCCAGAGAGAGAACTGCCACTCCGTGCACTAAGAATAATAGTCATAATAATAATGATAATAACGGGTTTTATTTGTGTTGCACTTTACATTAGTGAATCTCAAAGTGGTTAAAACAATATGAGCTAAAGCAACAATATAAAACACTTCAAATATCAGCAATAAAAATCAATCTCAAGCAAATATAAAACACATTTTGAAAACGGTAATACAGTAACTATACGAAACAGCAGTGAGTTACATAAACAAACAAATACACCCTTTCTATACCGATTTGTTGGCTAAAATAAAAAAGCTATAATTGTCTTCCCATACTGAAATACATCACTGTACCCGTATGAAGTATTTAAAAAAAAATTTCTAATCTAGTATTAAATCCATTTGAACTTTTTGGAAAATAATAATATAAAAGTCTTCCTTACATTCAGAAATATCATAGTATTTCTGCCAGGCTGAATAATGAAAATGGTTGGACCAACTAAATTGAATTGCTTCAATTGATAACATTGAATTCTTCCAGCTTTAGTTAATTAATTAGATTAAGTCGGAAGAACTTGATTTATGTAGATGTTACCAATAAATAAAAAAAAAACCAACATGTTTTTGATTGTGTGTTTTTCTTAAAAAAGAATTCTCCTGGGAGTTGGTAGTTTTATTTTGACAGTCACCGTAATAACAATCCAAGTCGGTCGTCTGTCCAAACGAAGGTCTGCGTTCTCCCGTTGTTAATGTTCAAGCCTTCTTTAATTGTCTTTTATGTGTTTCTTTTAAACCCAATAATACCTACAATATCAAGTTTTTCTTTTCTTCGACGTGCCTTTAAAATTTTTACTGCAGCAGTTTAAGATTAAGATTCTTTAAATGTAAAGTGCTTTATAAATAAAATGAATTATTATTATTATTATTATTATTATTATTATTATTATTATGCTTCTTCTTCTGTTTATAGTTTATTGTTCTCCCGGTGTGTGGATTAATTCCATAGATAAACAGCACCCACTAGTGGCTAAACATAGAAAAGTACATAGTTCTCACAGTTTCTGTCGTTTCCATGTAAACACACGTCGTTTTCAAAATGTTGCTGAGTGAGTGTGAAACTTTTTTTTTTTTTTTTCAACAATGTATTTCCACTTGAAATGTGGAGTTATAAACGTGGCCGTCCAAGAAAAAAGGTGTTGTGGTTTAATTTCAGGCGGGAGGTGGAAGTCGGTGTTTTTAGCTCGGAGGCACTTCTCAGCTCAAAGTCTGAAGATTCTCTTATGTAAGGCGGAGCTGCATAGAAACTGTCCCGTCCTGTGGGGGGGGGGGGGGTGTGGTGTGGGGGGCTCAGCTCAGCCACTTATCTCTGTTGGAGCAACCAGGATGTCCCCCTGCAGATAAGCTTAGGCCCCGCCCACCTTCCCCTCCAAGTTCAACAACCACTAAACCACTACTTCATGTTAACTCACATAAAATTCAACACAGTGTGAAGCGTAAAAGAATAAATAAAAATTATTATTATAGGACAAATTTTATTTTTTTACATTTCATATGAGGAATTTGGGCACATTTATGAATTCATAAAAATTCAAGTAAATATGGAAAATATTGAACATAATTTCATAATGAGATAATTAAAAGTACAAATTTTTTAATATTTTAAATAGGTTAGTAAATAAATCATAATCATAATAATATAAGCAAATCAAGTGAAATAATATTGAAAGTGCAAATACAGAAGTGAAATTGATTTAAAAAGGATGTAAAAGAACCGTTAAACAGATGATATAAAAAATAAGCCTGAAACAAATAATAAATTTTATTATGTAAAAATTTAAATTGTAAAATGATTTAACGAGTGGAAGTGTGACGGAGAACTATAATAGTGAGTGTAATGAAAATAAAACGGTAAAATATATAGACAGTGGTTTGATGAAGTAATATGAAGTGAACTATTGAAAAAAATGAATACAATAATGGATAAACTCAAGAGTAAAAAATGTATATAGAAAAATAGGTCATATCTTAAAGACAGTGAAAATGTCAATAAAATGTAAAGAAAATACTACAAATGTTTTCAAGTATATTATTATCAGTACGATAGATACTGGACATGAAAGAAGAACGTAGTAAAATATTTGTGTGAAAACATTAATGATGTTTTACCATTTTAAAGCTATATAATAAAATAGATTTGATACAATTTAGTTTTTTCAACGACAACAAGACGATTCTTATGATTGTAATGTCAATAGAAATAATAAAATAATTTTGAATATACTAAAAAAAATTTAAGAATGAAGAAAAAAAACTGTGAAATATACTGGTTCTCTTTTATTTGGTGTTATCTTTGGAATCTAAAGTAAAATAATAGTAAATTTCTATTGTCGATGCCCTCCGTGGTGCTGTTGTTTGTTTTGATACTGAAACCACACACACACACACACACACGCACACACACACGCACGCACGCACGCACGCACGCACGCAGGCACGCACGCACGCACGCACGCACGCACACACACGCACGTGTGCGCTGAAAACAAAATGCTATAAACATTAACGACGGGAGTACACGGCCGTGCTCGTGGACAGACGACCAGGTTTGATTGGTCGGTGCGGCTTCTATTCATTCGCGCTCAGTAGTCAGCAGAGGATGAAAATAAAAGCAGGGGATCATAAATTCCTGGAAAGTTTCTCGTCTCTCTGCCGTTTTCTTCAGGATTCCTTCATCACCTCCTCTGATCTCACGGGGTTTTTTTTTCCTCCGTTTCCTCCGTTTCAGGTTTTTACGGGCTGGCCGAGAGCGACCTGGACAGAGTTTTCCGGCTTCCCAAGACCACGTTCATCGGCGGCGATGACAACGCGCTGCCTCTCCGGGAGATCATACGGCGCCTCGAGGTAAGACGCCGCCGCGCGAAAGGCCGCGGCGGTGGGACTTCCTGTTTTGAGTAAAAGGCCTGACGGATGAACGTGCGTTTGTCCTGTAGGTGGCGTACTGTCAGCACATCGGCGTGGAGTTCATGTTCATCAACGACATGGAGCAGTGCCAGTGGATCCGACGGAAGTTCGAGACCCCGGGAGTCATGCGGTTCAGCCACGAGGAGAAGAGGACGCTGCTGGCCAGGATGATCCGATCCACTCGGTCCGCGACGCTCCGCCGTGTGGCCGCCGCACGCCGAGCGGAGAGAGTCCTAACGTTCCTCCCGTCGCCTGGTGTCTCCGCAGGTTCGAGGAGTTCCTCCAGAGGAAGTGGTCTTCGGAGAAACGGTTCGGCTTAGAGGGATGCGAGTCGCTCATCCCGGCGCTCAAGACAATCATCGACAAGTCCAGCGAGAGCGGAGTGGAGAGCGTCGTCATGGGGATGTCTCACAGGTCCAGTTTGTTCCTGTTCAGTCGCCTCGCCGTTGGGTTTCTTTTCCCATTTCAGTCGTACGGTGGCCCAGAAGGGCCAACAGCACAACACAACAGTAAAAACAACAACACAACACAAGCTTTTTGTTGTTGTGTTGTGACTTTTTGTTGTTGTGTTGTGACTTGATGTTGTGTTGTGACTTTTTGTTGTTGTTTATGACATTTGTTGTTGTGTTGTGACTTTTTGCTGTTTGTGACTTTTTTGTTGTGACTTTTGTTGTTGTGTTGTGACTTGATGTTGTGTTGTGACTTTTTGTTGTTGTTTTGTCTTTTTGATGTGTTGTGACTTTTTGCTGTTCATGAATTATTTTGTTGTGACTTTTTGTTGTTGTGTTCTGACTTGATGTTGTGTTGTGACCTTTTGATGTTGTTTATGACTTTTGTTGTTGTGTTGTGACCTTTTGATGTTGTTTATGACTTTTGTTGTTGTGTTGTGACTTTTGCTGTTGTGTTGTGACTTTTGTTGTTGTGTTGTGGCTCTTGCTGTTGTGTAACTGTGTTTACCTCAATGGAACAGACTGATGGACGTCTTGGTTCGTTTCTCTCCAGAGGACGACTCAACGTTCTGGCCAACGTCATCCGGAAGGAGCTCGAGCAAATCTTCTGCCAGTTCGACTCCAAGCTCGAGGCTGCAGACGAGGTCTGGATCTTAAATCACACGTCTAAAGTCAACGTGGAACTTTTTCATTTTACATTCTTGTCCACATTCTTTATCAGGGACGTCAAACAAGAAAAAACCTTCCAGCTGCAATATAGTATTTGACCACCAGGGGCTCTCTTTACTTCATATTATCAGTGAATCAGTTCAGACGATCTGGATTCTTACTCAGATGTAGAAACGTGGCAACATTAGAGACAGTTTCTACAATTTGACAAGTTATTTTGATTATAATAAGAAGCTTTATTGAGCTCCAGCTACATTTGGCCAAATGTTTTATGCCTTTAAAGATGTAAATAATGAAATCCACGGTGATGTGTGAGTTGTAAAGTTCATGGCAAACTGAGGCGTTATATTATTATATTGATGAATTTTCACTCCTTTTGTTCAAATTTCAGGTTTGTGATGTGTTTTATCATTAACTGTAAACTTCTTAATGATATGTTTGATACTTAGAACAAAGACGGAGATTTCCAGTTTTTGTTATTTATAAACTTATTATTTACCGGTCCGGCCCACTTGAGATCAAATAACACAGTATGTGACCTCCGGCTCCCTCGATTTAGACAATATTTGATTAGATCCTGTCAAAATACTTTGTAGTACTTAAGATAAATGTTTCCACCGTGCGTGTTTTGATGTTTGAACGAGGCGCTGACCCACTGATCCAAACAACGTGACCCATCAGGGCTCCGGAGACGTCAAGTACCACCTGGGGATGTACCACAAGAGGATGAACCGGGTGTCGGGCCGCTACATCACGCTGTCTCTGATGGCCAACCCGTCTCACCTGGAGGCCGTGGACCCGGTGGTGCAGGGGAAGGCCAAAGCCGAACAGTTCTACCTGGGAGACACGGAGGGCAAGAGGGTACGCTGGGGGGGCGAACTTCGTCTCCATGGAAACAGGGAAAACACAACTTTTCTGTAAATGCTGTGACTCTGTCTACATGGAAACGTTTCTGAAACGCTGCTTCTGCACACGCTCCGGAGATAAACAACAACAATGTTTGCCTCCCGTCGTGTCATGACTCCCAGTCCATATCCTCTTGGGACTTGGTACTTTTATTTTGACAGTCACCAGAATAACAATCCAACTTGGTCATCCGTCCATTCGAATGTTGTGTTCTCCCGTTGTTAATCTTTACAGCAGATTGTTCTTTGCACAGGTGTGGTTTCATTATTTCATTACAACAAACAACAGCGTCTGTCGTTTCCTTGTAAACGAACCTCATTTTCAAACTGTTGTCCTCTCAAGCGAGGCCTCAGAGCCGCTTCTCCTACTAAAGCTGCTCGTCTCTCAGGTGATGTCCATCCTGATCCACGGCGACGCCGCGTTCGCCGGTCAGGGCATCGTGTACGAGACGTTCCACCTGTCCGACCTGCCGTCCTACAGCACCCACGGAACCATCCACGTGGTGGTCAACAACCAGGTGACGCCTGCAGACCCTCACTGACATTCAGTTCATATAATAACCATTCGTATAATATCTGCTTCTTTTTTTTTTAAATAATCTTGCGATAATCTAAACACCGTTAAGTCTGAGTTCTTCTTGTTGTTTAGTAATTTCCATGTCGGTTCCTCACAGATCGGCTTCACCACCGACCCCCGGATGGCCCGTTCCTCGCCGTACCCTACAGATGTAGCTCGAGTCGTCAACGCGCCCATCTTTCACGTCAACGCCGACGACCCGGAGGCCGTGATGTACGTGTGCGGCGTGGCGGCCGAGTGGAGGAACACGTTCCACAAGGACGTGGTCGTGGATCTGGTGGGTCAACGGTTGGCAGCAGATGTTCTGAATCATTTTTTAAATATTTGTGTTTTTAACTCTTTCTTTGGGTGTTTTGTCCAGGAGGGAGAGAGCACAGACTGTAGGGGAGAGAGAGCACGGACTATAGGAGAGAGAGAGAGAGCACGGACTGTAGGAGAGAGAGAGAGAGCACAGACTGTAGGGGAGAGAGAGAGAGCACAGACTATAGGAGAGAGAGAGAGCACGGACTGTAGGAGAGAGAGAGAGCACAGACTGTAGGAGAGAGAGAAAGCACAGACTATAGGAGAGAGAGAGAGCACAGACTGTAGGAGAGAGAGAGAAAGCACAGACTATAGGAGAGAGAGAGAGAGCACAGACTGTAGGAGAGAGAGAAAGCACAGACTATAGGAGAGAGAGAGAGAGCACAGACTGTAGGAGAGAGAAAGCACAGACTATAGGAGAGAGAGAGAGAGCACAGACTATAGGAGAGAGAGAAAGCACAGACTATAGGAGAGAGAGAGAGAGCACAGACTGTAGGAGAGAGAGAGAGCACAGACTGTAGGAGAGAGAGAGAAAGCACAGACTATAGGAGAGAGAGAGCACAGACTGTAGGAGAGAGAGAAAGCACAGACTATAGGAGAGAGAGAGCACAGACTGTAGGAGAGAGAGAAAGCACAGACTATAGGAGAGAGAGAGAGAGCACAGACTGTAGGAGAGAGAGAGAGCACAGACTGTAGGAGAGAGAGAGAGCACAGACTATAGGAGAGAGAGAGAGCACAGCCTGTAGGAGAGAGAGAGCACAGACTGTAGGAGAGAGAGAAAGCACAGACTATAGGAGAGAGAGCGAGAGAGCACAGACTGTGAGAGAGGGAGAGAGAGCACAGACTAACAGAGGGAGAAATCAGAGATATTGAGTGTGAGAGGGCACAGACAATGGAGAAATAGTGAGCACAAATTGTAGGAAAGAATGAGAGAGAGAGAGCACAGACTGGGAGAGAGAGAGAGAGAGCATAGACTATAAGAGAGTGTACAGACTAAGAGAGCGAGTACATGCTATGAGAGAGAGCGAGAGAGAGAGAGAGCACAGACTGGGGAAGAGAGAGAGCATAGACTATAAGAGAGAGTGTACAGACTAAGAGAGAGAGCACAGACTATAGGAGAGAGAGAGAGAGCACAGACTGGGGAAGAGAGAGAGCATAGACTATAAGAGAGAGTGTACAGACTAAGAGAGAGAGCACAGACTATAGGAGAGAGAGAGAGAGAGCACAGACTATAGGAGAGAGAGAGAGAGAGCACACAGTGACTGACCAGAGCGCTTTGAAGTGGCTGAACTATTAAAACGTGAAATAAAAGAGTTAAAGTGAAAATCTTCCGATCCTCCTTCAGGTTTGCTACAGACGAAACGGCCACAACGAGATGGACGAGCCGATGTTCACTCAGCCGCTGATGTACAAGCAGATCAAGACGCAGAAATCCGTCCTGCAAAAGTTTGTGGAGAAGCTGGTCGGCGAAGGCGTCGTCAGCATGCAGAAATACCAGGTGAGGCAACGCGGCAACGTGGCAACTCGGCAACGCTGCCCACAGCGTCTCAACGTCCCTCGGAGCATCGCTGATGAAGACCGATGATTCTCATCTTTCTGTTCCACTCAGGAGGAAGCAGCAAACTACGACAGAATCTGTGAGGAAGCCTTCGCTCGGTCCAAAGACGAGAAGATCCTGCACATTAAACACTGGCTGGACTCGCCCTGGCCCGGTAGGCCGCCTGTCATCCTCTCCGCTTCGCTTTCAGAAAGCGGCTCAGGGAGGAAGTTTAAAGTCTCATGAGCGACGTCTGGAGTCAGAACCTGGAAAGTTCAGGCTCAATTCAGGTTTTTCATTTGGAAACAAAGAATCTGTGATTAGTTTAAGATTAAGATGCTGACTTGAGTTCCAGTAGAAGGAAAACACATTTATTTATCAAATCACTTTTTCTTTCTTTTATTTCTCATCTTATATAAAAAGGTCAAGATGGTTTTTCTTCACTTGAGAGAGAGGGAGAGCATAGAATAAAAGAGAGAGCATAGACTATAATCAAGAGCACTGACTAAAGAAGGGAGAGAGCACAGACTATAATAGAGAGAGCACAGACTATAAGAGAGCAGAGACTAAATGAGAGAGAAAGAGAGAGCACAGACTATAAGAGAGACAGCACAGACAAAAGGAAAGAGAAAGAGAGCACAGACTAAAAGAGAGCACAGACTAAAGGAGAGAGATAGAGAGCACAGACTATAATAGAGAGAGCACAGACAAAAGTAGAGAGAGAGAGCACAGACTATAAGAGAGACGGCACAGACAAAAGGAGAGAGAAAAAGCAGACTAAATGAGAGAGCTAGAGAGCACAGACTAAAAGAGAGCACAGACTATAAAAGAGAGCACAGACTATAAGAGAGAGATTAAAGGAGAGAGAGCACAGACTATAGGAGTGAAGCACGGGCTAAAGAAGGGAGAGAGCACAGACTATACAGTAAGAGAGAGAGAGAGCACAGACTAAAAGAGAGCACAGACTATAAAAGAGAGCACAGACTATAAGAGAGAGATTAAAGTAGAGAGAGCACATACTGTAAAAGAGAGCACAGACTATACGAGAGAGATTAAAGTAGAGAGCACAGACTATAAAAGAGAGCACAGACTATAAGAGAGAGATTAAAGTAGAGAGAGCACAGACTATAAAAGAGAGCACAGACTATAAGAGAGATTCCAGGAGAGAGAGCACAGACTATAGGAGTGAAGCACGGACTAAAGAAGGGAGAGAGCACAGATTATACAGTAAGAGAGAGAGAGAGAGAGCACAGACTAAAAGAGAAAATGAAAGAGCAACTAAAGTAAAAGCTAAAACTGGTAGAAACGATGATAAAAAATAGATAAAATAACTTAAAATTTTCAAACTAGAATAAAAAACTTGAAACAAACAGCTCTTCTGGCTAAAACGACTATAAATGTTGTGTAATGGATAAAACAACACAGCTGGATTAAAGAGGTCAAACTTAAATATATATATACAGTTTGACATTGTAGTTATTAAAATGTGATAAATGTTTGCAGGTTTTAGATAAATATTAAAATGTATATTGAGTTTTATGACTCTTCTGTGTCTCGTGGCTCCAGATTGAAGGTTCCAGACCTTCGACTGTTTCCTAAATGGTTTTAAAACCAGCTCTCGTGTCTTCTGCCGTTCTGTCTCCAGGTTTCTTCACCCTGGAGGGTCAGCCCAGGAGCATGAGCTCCCCCTCCACCGGCCTCTCAGAACAGGACCTCGTCCACATCGGCAACGTGGCGGCGGCGGTCCCGGTGGAGGACTTCAGCATTCACGCAGGTGCGGCGCCATTCCACCTCCTCCGTCCCCTCGTGACCCGGACCTGTCTTACGCCTGTCTGTCTGTCTGTCTGTGTGTCCTGCTGCAGGCCTGAGCCGCGTCCTGAGGGGCCGAGCCACCATGGTGGCCGAGCGGCTGTGCGACTGGGCGCTGGGGGAGTACATGGCGTTCGGCTCGCTGCTCCGGGACGGGTTCCACGTCCGGCTCAGCGGGCAGGACGTGGAGAGAGGGACGTTCAGGTGAGGCCAAGCAGACGGATTGTAGGACGACTCGTCCACGGAGCACATTTCACAAATAAACCCTGTGCAATGGACTTATTGTTATTTCTAATTGACATTGAATATATTTTTCATACATGTAGTATATTTCCATATATATTTAGTGTAGTATATATGGCTTTGTTTACCATTATCTTAATGGTAAACAAGTGCATATAAATACATTTTTAGGAATTTCTTTTTTAAAAGTTCAGTTGGAAGCCTCATATAAATATCCTGAAGTCAAAATTACCAAAACAAAAATATATATTGGTATAATGTATAAAATCAGATCAGTAGTAGATCAAAATTCACTCAATTTATTATATAAGTTTTGTGTGATATCTGTGTAGTAGTTGATTATTTTTTATTTATTTTTCTACTTTCTACTTGTATGTTGTTGTTTTATACGGACCCGTGTCTGCTGTAAAGATTCTAATATCACGCCCTCATTCTTCCATATCTGAGTTATGGTGTAGAAATATGGGCAAATATTTAAAAAACTAACATTGATCCTATTTATTTTTACTTCAGAAGAAGAATTAGACTCATAAATCAAGCTGATTATTTTTACGCTCCAACAAATCCTCTGTTTTCCGAATCAAAGACGCTAAAAATACACGATATTATCGACCTTAATACACTAGCATGTTTTTGTGTCAAATATACTTAATTATCCTTCCAAATGTGGCAAATATACTTTGAAGTCCTTCAAATCAAAAATGCTGATTTCAAAGTATATTTGACACAAAAACACAAGATATATATATATATATTTCATTATGGTCCCCATACTAAATATATATGGACATATACTAGATATATGAAACATATACACCATCTCAATTAGAAATAACAGTATGTAAAAGTACATTGTACAGGATTTATTTCTATATTGTGTCGGTGACGTTTCCTTCCCAGCCACCGGCACCACGTTCTCCACGACCAGAACGTCGACAAGAGGATCTGCATCCCCATGAACTACATCTCGCCAGATCAGGCTCCGTATACCGTCTGCAACAGCTCGCTGTCCGAGTACGGCGTCCTCGGTGAGCCTCGCCAACGCCCCACAGTCTGCATAAAAAAATAACTGGCTGTACAAACGTGTTTTGTTTAAACGTGTTTTGTTTAAAGGGGACATATCATGCTAAATCCACTTTTTTAGCCCTTAAATGCATTTTGTTGTATATTTAGAGTGTTTAGAAGTACAGAAAAGTTCAAAGTAGTCTCTTCAGGTGCTCCGTTGATATCTTTATATTCTGTTTTGGTCATATTTTGCGATCGGTTTCGATTTTTCTATTCTCTATTACGTTTTTTTTTTTTTTTTTTTGCCCTTGTCCTGTTCGGCAGCTTGGGCCAACAATATGATGTGATTGAGAGCCTTCGGAGTCAGAACAGTTTTTGGTCTTGCAACAGGGAGAGACCTGGAGTCTCCTCCTGTTGCCTTCTCCGTCAGAAGCTGGCATGGCTGCCGTACACGACCGGTTACGTTTTTTGAACAATGACGTCACAGTATTCTCAGCGGAACTGCCAAATTAGGACATCGACATTTCGAGCAATCCGCCATTTTTGTTTCTCGCTGCGATTTTGTAGTCCAACCGAAGTTACGAGAGGATAAGTCGAAATGTTCGGTTGTTGGATGTAGTAACCCACAAGCTTCGTTACACCGTCTCCCAGCATCAGAACCTTTTCCAAGTGCCTGGTTGAGTTTTATTTTTCACAGAAATGTACCCACATCTGTGGGTAAGGTCATTTTTGTGTGCGCGAAGCACTTTAAGGACGACTGCTTCAGCAACCTCCGCCAGTATAAAGAAGGATTTGCCGAAAGACTTGGTCTGATTGAGCGGTCAGTTCCTTCTATCTATGGAGACGACGAACAGAGCACTTCGGTAAGCTGTATATAACGCTAAAAAGTGTGATGATAAGACGTCCCTGTCATTGTTTTGTTAGCATTAGCAGTTGCACCGTCTTCATATGTTAGCGCTGTGTGCTCGTTTTAGATTAGAATGTAACTTCTGTGTTAAATAGTCGTTGTAATACAGGCAGTATTGTAGTAGTGGGCATGGATGGAGAAGTTAGTGTAAATATAGTAACACACCATTGCGTTACATCCATATGAAGACGTTGTTCTGCAGGTGCATCATCGTCATTTTCATCTGGCTCCGCCGGGTCCGACTCTGGCTCCAACATGTATGGCTGGATGGACAAATCTTCCCTTGTTGACATTTTGTAAATAATGTGTGAATATAAAGTTTCTGCGCCGCTAGATAATTCTATCTGTTCTATCAAACTACAAAGATGGCCGAACAGGGTGACGTTGAACCGAGTATCACCTCTGCAACCTGGAGAGGAGGAGGGGTATGAAGTGTCTCATTTGCATTTGAAGAGACAGCCCCAAAACGAGTTGCTCTCAGAAGCACATCAGAAAAGGGGTTGAAAAGGGGCCTGTGGAGCTCTAATAATGAGGAATTCAGACCCAAGCATTGCAGTTCCGCGTTGTATAGACCACAACTGTATGATTTATATGTAAAAAGGAAGGATTTAAAAGCATGATATGTCTCCTTTAAACAATGGACACGTGGCCGTGTTACTGTAGTACACCGTCTGAGGCAGAACTGGACGTTTTGGGTGTTTTTCACACAACAATCAGGGTGTCTAAAATATATTTGGACAGCGCTGTTCAAACAAATATCTTTTTGTTATTACTATACAATCATGAAAAAAAAAAAAAAATCGTTTCAACTTTTTCTTGGAAATTAAAAAAGAAATAAACCTTGAATTGTGTCTTCTAATGCATTGTGGACGACTAAATACTACATTGTGGATTACTAAATACTACATTGTGGACGACTAAATACTACATTGTGGATTACTAAATACTACATTGTGGACGACTAAATACTACATTGTGGATTACTAAATACTACATTGTGGACGACTAAATACTACATTGTGGATTACTAAATACTACATTGTGGACGACTAAATACTACATTGTGGATTACTAAATACTACATTGTGGACGACTAAATACTACATTGTGGACGACTAAATACTGCATTGTGGATTACTAAATACTACATTGTGGATGACAAAATACTACATTGTGGACAACTAAATACTGCATTGTGGATTACTAAATACTACATTGTGGACGACTAAATACTACATTGTGGATGACTAAATACTACATTGTGGACGACTAAATACTGCATTGTGGATTACTAAATACTACATTGTGGACGACTAAATACTACATTGTGGATTACTAAATACTACATTGTGGACGACTAAATACTACATTGTGGATTACTAAATACTACATTGTGGACGACAAAATACTACATTGTGGACGACTAAATACTGCATTGTGGATTACTAAATACTACATTGTGGACGACTAAATACTACATTGTGGACGACTAAATACTACATTGTGGATTACTAAATACTACATTGTGGACAACTAAATACTACATTGTGGACGACTAAATACTACATTGTGGATTACTAAATACTACATTGTGGACGACTAAATACTACATTGTGGATTACTAAATACTACATTGTGGACGACAAAATACTACATTGTGGACGACTAAATACTGCATTGTGGATTACTAAATACTACATTGTGGACGACTAAATACTACATTGTGGATTACTAAATACTACATTGTGGACGACTAAATACTACATTGTGGATTACTAAATACTACATTGTGGACGACAAAATACTACATTGTGGACGACTAAATACTGCATTGTGGATTACTAAATACTACATTGTGGACGACTAAATACTACATTGTGGATGACTAAATACTACATTGTGGACGACTAAATACTACATTGTGGATTACTAAATACTACATTGTGGACGACTAAATACTACATTGTGGATTACTAAATACTACATTGTGGACAACTAAATACTACCTTGTGGATTACTAAATACTACATTGTGGACGATTTAATACTACATTTTGACTTGATAAATTGCAACACCAAATATGTCTATTTAAGAAATGTATAAATAAACATAGAAATGTATATGTGTATATATATGTGTGTATAGATATATATATATATATATATATATATATATATATATAAAATGATCCACATACAGTCCAGTTTCATCTTGAGTGGGCCGGGCCAGGAAAATATTCCCATAATAACCTTTGAATTGACACCTTTTGCAGTTTTGCTTTGTTGTGGCCGCAGCGTACGTGATGAAACTCAATAATTTTACAAGATCAAACAAACAAAGTCAATCTTAATTAAACATTCTGTTATGGCGACATTTAAAAATTTCTTTAGTCTAAAACCCATTTTAATAAAAACCCAAAACATTTTCAGAATCCCATCACGAAGCCTTTCCATGACCCGGTGTTGTGGGAGCTGTTGGGCTCGTTTGACGCCCTGCTGGTGCTTTTCTCTCCGTCTTGTCGTGTTCTAGGTTTCGAGTTGGGCTTCGCCATGGCCAGCCCCAACGCCCTGGTGCTGTGGGAGGCTCAGTTCGGAGACTTCCACAACACGGCTCAGTGCATCATCGACCAGTTCATCAGCTCCGGACAGGCCAAGTGGGTCCGCCAGAACGGCATCGTGCTGCTGCTGCCGCACGGCATGGAGGGAATGGTAGGAGCGCCCGACACCGCCAGCCTTGGTGGACTTTCTAAGTAACTCCAGGTCCGTGCATTAGGTGGCAGTAGTGAGTCACAGCGGGTCGTATCGGAGTGCGGTTCCCCGGGTCTAAGCTGAGAGGTGTCACTGCCGTTGAGGATATTTCTTAATGTGTATCGCGCTGTTTTTAAAAACAAATTAGAAATAGACGTAGCACAACAGGGAGACCTGGAACTGAACAGCAGGGGGCAGCAGTGAGAACTAGCGAAGTAGCATTAGTGTGAGGTTAGATTTGTGTCCAACATCAGTCATTAAATGTATCAATCGAATGATCAAATAATAGTTTTATTGTAATAACATGATTGTTTAAGTTTATTTTATTTAATTTTATTTAATTTAATTAAATTTAATTATTTTTTATTTTTATTTTTATTTTTATTTTTTAAATAAGTTCTGTATTACTCGTTTTGTTTTATTACTATTATATCACTTTTAAAATGTACGTGGGATTATTACATAATTATGTAATACAATTACATGTAGTTATTGTCATTTTTTATTCTGTTTTAACTTATTTCCACTTTTCTTGCACTACATTTTATTTTGTCTCAGAGATTTTTAAGTGATTTCATCTCGGGTACTTTTTGTGTGTTTTATCGTTGACCCTGCATCTCTGATGTAAATGATCAGAATGACAATAAAATCCATCCTTCCATCTATCCATCTATCGATCCCTCTATCCATCTATCCATCTATCCATCCATCTATCCATCCCTCTATCCATCCATCCATCCATCCATCCCTCCCTCCCTCCCTCCCTCCCTCCCTCCCTCGTCAGGGTCCTGAACACTCGTCAGCTCGACCGGAGAGGTTCCTGCAGATGTGCAACGACGATCCCGATGTTTTCCCGGTGAGTTCCCGTCTTCACACACAAACACCGAGTCGCTCACCATGAGTTACCAGCCCTAGTGGCTTATATCCGTCGCTCTTGCGTGTCGCTCATTCCCTTCAGGATCTGACCGAGGACTTTGCGGTGCGTCAGCTGTACGACTGTAACTGGATCGTGGTGAACTGCTCTACTCCCGCTAACTACTTCCACGTCCTCCGCAGACAGATGCTGCAGCCCTTCAGGAAGCCCGTGAGTCGCACACGGAAAATATACTTTATATATATATATATATATATATATATAACAGATTCACAAGTTCAGAGTACAGAGGTCAGATACAGGTTACATCAGTTAGTGGAGGAAGATGCTCTGTAATCTGGGTGTTAGTGGAGGAAGATGCTCTATAATCTGATGTTAGTGGAGGAAGATGCTCTATAATCTGATGTTGGTGGAGGACGATGCTCTATAATCTGATGTTAGTGGAGGAATATGCTCTATAATCTGATGTTGGTGGAGGAAGATGCTCTATAATCTGGGTGTTAGTGGAGGAAGATGCTCTATAATCTGATGTTAGTGGAGGAAGATGCTCTATAATCTGATGTTGGTGGAGGAAGATGCTCTATAATCTGGGTGTTAGTGGAGGAAGATGCTCTATAATCTGATGTTAGTGGAGGAAGATGCTCTATAATCTGATGTTGGTGGAGGAAGATGCTCTATAATCTGGGTGTTAGTGGAGGAAGATGCTCTATAATCTGATGTTAGTGGAGGAAGATGCTCTATAATCTGGATGTTAGAGGAGGAAGATGCTGTATAGTTTGAATGTTAGAGGAGGAAGATGCTCTATAATCTGGATGTTAGAGGAGGAAGATGCTCTATAATCTGGATGTTGGATGAGAAAGATGATCTATAATCTGGGTGTTGGGAGGAGGATGCTCTATAATCTGATGTTGGAGGAGGAAGCTGCTCTATAATCTGGATGTTAGTGGAGGGGGATTCTCTATAATCTGATATTAGAGGAGGAAGGTGCTCTATAATCTGGATGTTGGATGAGAAATATGCTCTATAATCTGGATGTTAGAGGAGGAAGCTGCTCTATAATCAGGATGTTACCGCCTCCTAAAACAGAGATTTGTGAACTAATGACAATAAGAACAGTTGTGATAAATTACCAGAGACGTAGACAGGAAGTCACAGAAACTCCAGCGACTCTGGTGGCGCTCCATGTTTTCAGATTTGACACGGTGTTTCCAACGCGTCCTTGTTTTCTCTCCCCAGCTGATCGTTTTCACTCCCAAGTCTCTGCTGCGCCACCCAGAGGCCAAGTCCAGCTTCGACGACATGCTGCCCGGTGAGGAGGGAGTGAACAATCACAAAATAAATAAAAAAAATGAGATGTTCCCCGTTTGTGATTGAGACATTTCGGTTTCGTCCCGCAGGGACACATTTCAAGCGCCTCGTTCCGGAAGACGGCCCGGCGGCGGCTCGGCCGCAAAGTGTGAAGAGGGTCATCTTCTGCACGGGAAAGATTTACTATGAACTGATCCGGGAACGCAAGACCCGCGGCATGGACGACACCGTGGCCGTCGTCCGCATCGAACAGGTAACAAGTACCTGGAACGGGTAACAAGTACCTGGAACGGGTACTTTATCTACACATTATGAGGTTTTTCCAATTCCTTAACTTCAGTACTGAAATGCTTCTTCTCACTTCGTAACAGAGATTCAAGCACTTTTTTTCCGAAGCAGAAAAGACTCACTACAGTCACAACGCATCAGCAAAGACTAAGAGACGCAAGAGATTTAGTTCTTGTCCACACGAGGACAAAACCGTCCCAAAAGTTGTGTTTTACTCGTTTTCCAGAGATGGAGTTGAAGCGTTTTCAAAAAGTTGCGTATTCCCCCGTTACGATTGAGACAGAGCTGCAGATTTTTCAAAAAGTTGTGTCTCCAGCCCCCCCCCCCCCCCCCCCCGTTTCCACAGAGACTGAGTCGGGGTGTTTTCAAAAAGTTCCACCATGGGTGCCCTTTTCAAAAAGTTGTGTTTTTCCTCTTTTCCAGAGATGGAATTAAAACATTTCTAAAAGGTTGTGTAACCCCCCCACCATTTCCATAGAGTTGGAGAGTTTTCAAAAAGTTACGTGCTCTCCCCTCCCGTTTCCACAGAGACGGGGTGGAAGCGTTTTCAAAAAGTTTCACCCCCACCCCCCCCCCATTTCCATTTCCAGCCGTCGTTCTTTACAAAGAAAATATAAAAATTCAAACACGACGTGGTGGATCATATAACTTTGTAATCTACTGGTTTCCACGGTGACAAATGTAGCGTTGACGGTTTGTGCTCTACCGAGCGTAGCTCTAGTTAGCAGTGAATTAGCACCAGAGTTTCAGCCACAGATTGAAGTAACGATGAGCGTCAGTGAAGCTGCTAATATCCCCGTTTGATTCGCAGCTCTCTCCGTTCCCCTTCGATCTGGTGAAAGCCGAGTCGGACCGATACCAGAACGCAGACCTGGTGTGGTGCCAGGAGGAGCACAAGAACCAGGGTTACTACGACTACGTGAAGCCTCGCATCCGAACCATCACCAGGCGCACCAGGCCCGTCTGGTGAGTTCCCCCTTCTTGCTTTGGACTTTTAGTTTAGTGTTCAGTGAAATCGCGTCTTTTCAAAAAGTTGCATTTTCCCCCCATTTCCATGGAGACAACCCCCCCCCCCCCCCCCCCCCACACACACACACACACACACACACACACACAGTTTCCATGGAGATGGAGTCGGAGCATTTTTGCCCTTTTGATAGAGACAGAATTGAAGCGTTTTCAAAAAGTTGCACTTTCCCTCATTTCTACTGAGACCGAGTCGGACCTTTTTGACAAGTTCCACCGTGGGCATCATTTTCAAAAAATTGTGTGTGTGTGTGTGTGTAGGTACGCGGGTCGTGACCCCGCCGCGGCTCCGGCGACGGGGAACAAACACGCCCACCAGGGGGAGCTGCAGCGGCTGCTGGACTCGTCCTTCGACTTGTCGGCCTTCAACTTCTCTTGACTCGTTCGCCTCCGTCGAGCCTCCAGCCTCCATTTTTATATTCTGCATTGATGTGGGGTTTTTTTCTTTTCCCTCCACTCTTTCAGTTTATTCCCACATCAGAGGAGTAAAGAGACCAAACGCACAACAACTCACTGACTTTTTAAAAGCTGCACAATCGACCTGCGGTGAATGTACCAACTCTTAATCTGAAGAAAAAAAAGAACTTTTACTTTGCATGCGACCTTTATTTTTGCTTTTATCTGCAACAAAACACACAATCAAGAAATGTTTTTATTTTCAAGTTAATAATCTGCAGATGATGTTCATATTTAAAAGACTTGTTTTGAGAAATGACTTGAGTTGCTTCTGTTATTCCATGAGTGAGAGAGAGAGAGAGAGAGAGTGAGAGAGAGAGAGAGGCTGAAAGCTCCGCCTCCAATTCTGCTGCTAGACAACCTAGGAACCTCCAGGGGGCAGCGTTCTGAGAATCAGGTGTTCTTCTGGGAAGCGGCGGCTGGTGATACATCTCTTAGTGGGGCTCTTCATTATTATTCTATTTCAGCCAATGTTCATTTAAATACAGCGCGTTTATAAACCGCATTACAACAATCTGGCCTTTTTTAGATTGAGAGAGCCCCCTAGTGGTGAAACATTATAGTTATTTTAAACACTTAGTGAATAGAGCTCCCCCTAGTGGTGAAACATTTTAGTTCTTTTAAACACCAGGTGAATAGATCCCCCCTAGTGGTGAAACATTTTAGTTCTTTTAAACACCAGGTGAATAGAGCCCCCCTAGTGGTGAAACATTTTAGTTCTTGTAAACAGCTGGTGATTGAGTGCCCCCTAGTGGTGAAACATTTTAGTTCTTTTAAACACTTAGTGAATAGAGCTCCCCCTAGTGGTGAAACATTTTAGTTCTTTTAAACACCAGGTGAATAGATCCCCCCTAGTGGTGAAACATTTTAGTTCTTTTAAACACCAGGTGAATAGAGCCCCCCTAGTGGTGAAACATTTTAGTTCTTGTAAACAGCTGGTGATTGAGTGCCCCCTAGTGGTGAAACATTTTAGTTCTTTTAAACACCAGGTGAATAGATCCCCCCTAGTGGTGAAACATTTTAGTTCTTTTAAACACCAGGTGAATAGAGCCCCCCTAGTGGTGAAACATTTTAGTTCTTGTAAACAGCTGGTGATTGAGTGCCCCCTAGTGGTGAAACATTTTAGTTCTTTTAAACACTTAGTGAATAGAGCTCCCCCTAGTGGTGAAACATTTTAGTTCTTGTAAACAGCTGGTGATTGAGAGCCCCCTAGTGGTGAAACATTTTAGTTCTTTTAAACACCAGGTGAATAGATCCCCCCTAGTGGTGAAACATTTTAGTTCTTGTAAACAACTGGTGATTGAGAGCCCCCTAGTGGTGAAACATTTTAGTTATTTTAAACACCAGGTGAATAGAGCCCCCCTAGTGGTGAAACATTTTAGTTCTTTTAAACAGCTGGTGATAGAGAGCCCCCTAGTGGTGAAACATTATAGTTATTTTAAACGCCTAGTGAATAAAGCTCCCCCTAGTAAAAATGGTGAGTACACGGACACTCGTATGGACCTATGAGAATATTGGATTGTGATTACAGGTAGTCGACGCTCCGACTCGTCAAAGTTTCAAGGTGAGGACGGAACAAATAAAAAGCAAATATTATAATATTGTTCAGTCTTTAATTTGCAAGGTCAATGCAGGTGTTCATTCAGATTACAACATGAAGATTTAAAGGTGATGGATTATCAGTTAATACAGCCTAATACAGTAATTCACAAACTTTGCATAACTTTTACTGTAAAACTAAAGCATGAGAGTGAAAACACCAGTTTATTATCTTAGATCATCTTACCAGATAGTTTAATAATAAAGAGCTTTTAGTACATGAGTGGTTCCCAACCGGGGGTCTATAAGATTGGGGGGTGGTGGACGAAGGTGCATTGATTAAAAAAGCAGATTAAGATACTTTCTAGAATCAGTTTGGGAACCACTGAACTAAATCATCCACATTTTAATATTCACTAAGTTACTCTAATGTTATTTTAACAGTTTCTCATTCCTTTTTGGACGGTATGACTCAAATCAACATTTTTAAACAGACGCAAAGATTCGATTTCTTGATTCTATCATCCCCGTTTAGTCTCGGCATGTTTTCCTTCAATAAATCTCAACAGCAGCTTTTTTTTTTTAAATATTGTTCAGGATTTCGGCGACATAGTAAAACAAAATCACAAAGAAATCAAAACGACAATCTGGTCGTTTTCTGTTCACGCAACGTCACAACTGACTCCGCCCACTTCACAGCCGATCCAACACACTATACCAGACCCACGCCCACATCTCCACTGGCTCCGCCCACTTCACAGCTGATCGGAGACAACCCCGCCCACTCACTAGACGACTCCGCCCAGTCTAAAGTGACCCCGCCCACTTCGCATGATCACTGATGCCATGCCTAACTCCTCCCACTCCCCAGTTGACCACGCCCCATCTACAGATCACCAAACCAGACTCCGCCCACTTCTGAATTGGCCACGCCCATTTCCAACCCGCCCCCGCCCACTTCACAGGCAGCTGTTCTGGTGTTTCTTCTGACTCTCACTTGCGATCGTCCTCCAGAGGAAGTCGAACAGCCCGAGCTGAGCTCTTTGCACCTTGGTGCAGTAGTCCTGCAGGAGCCCGTACAGTTTGCCTGCATAGAAATGTGAAGCAGCTATGAAACGGCAAACAGTGAACGGTTAGAAATTCTGCTGACTTCCTGAAATGAATGTGTGGAACTTTTAAAAAAAAAAAAAGAATCTCTGTGGATGTTTGGTAAATGGCTAAAGTGGCTTTTGTCACATAAACAATTGCAAAGAATAAACAAATTTACCAATTGTTGAGAGTAAAAGTTTGATAAACGTCAATTCATTACTTGTTTAACTTCTAAAAATGTTTTTTTTCATGAATATTTTGATCAAAGTCAAAAACATTGTGAAAAGGAAAAAAAGGCATTTAGTTAAATAACAAAAAATTCTGGAAAAGAACAAATAAGTTGATAAAAACGACAACAGAAGAGCAACAGACAACACAAAAGAAAGTAACGTCTCAACTGAATTAAAAATATTTAAATATACCAAAAAATATAGTTAGAAATTGTGATATGAAGTTAGAATGAGTTCTAATCATTACCCCCCCCCCCCCCCCCCCAAAAAAAGAAACAAATCCTGATGATGTTTGAAGAAATTGAAGTAAACCTTTTTTAAATGAATGAGCTGAGAGAAGCTGCTCACCGACTGTAATATCCTTGCTGACCAGCAGGTGGTGCATTCCCTGCAGGTCTCGCTCCAGCTGCTTGTTATTGAAGGTGAAGAAGGCCAAACCTCGGCCGGCCTTCCCCGCCGCCATCAGCTGGATCACGGCTGGAGTTACAGCGAAGAACCAGGACATTAAACCCCAAAAATAAAGTCGAAAATTAAAGTATAAAACCAGTCAAAGGCTAAAACTGTTTCAAAGTTTTGCTAAAACTAGCGTTAGTTAGTAGAAACTTAAGATAAACGTGTTAAAAATGTATCTGATAATTAAACAAATCAACATTTCAAGTGAAAACGCATCGCTTTTGCATTTTCATTTTAGTTTTTAAAACGATGTGCGTTTCACATGGAAACAACAGAAACGCTAAAAACGGCGTAGTTAGCATGACAGGCCACGAGTAGCTACTAAAGTTTTCAGTTTTTGTTGTGTAAACTGATTAGACCAAGTCTGAAACGGTCCAAAATTTTATATCAAATAAACCTAAATGAGTCTCAAGTTACATTTAAAGCTAGTTTTTAAATAAAACTTAAACTCGTATTAAAGGGAGCTCATAGCAAAATTGGTCCAACACCTAAATCTACATCTAAAACGCTCAAAGATTAATCCAAAATATGTGTTGATTGTATATAAATCAGTTTTAGGTCAAGTTTAAAAATGATTTATAGTCAAATCTAAAAAAATATCATCAACTATCTAAAATTGGACCAAAATTTGACTAAAATTAGCCTGAAAATAAGACCAAGAAGAAAAAAAAATCTGAATTATGTTAATCTAGTTGTTTCTAACTCAAGGTTATTGTTTCTTTTTAAGTTAACAATCAAAAAATAAAAACTTGAATCCAAAAGTTGAAACTAACCTAAAAGAAGCACCATTGAATCCAAATCGAATCTAAAATAATCTAAAACTGCCCGAAATAGAATCCAAAATTAATTCAAACTGAGCTTAAAGTGAAGCTCAAAACTCGTCTTCAATCAAATCTAATTTAACCTAAAAGTTCATTTTAAAACGAGGCCAAAAACAAAGAGTGAAAGCAGTTTTAAATCAGCCTAAAATCTCTTAGCAATGAGATTAAAATGAGTCCAGATCAGCTTGAATCTCGTCCAAAATGAGTGAAAAGAAACCCGAAGGCTGATTTCCTGTCTGAGTTTTGGTCCAGAGAGGAAGAGGAGGACGACGAAGACGTGAGCAGAATTCAGCGAAGCACTGAATTGTCGTCACCTTTGAGCTGAGGGTCTCCGTTAAAAGCTCCGCAGCCCCACTTTCCTGTGGCGATGTCGGGGTTGTCGTGGTGCTGGCGCCCCTTAAAGCCGCAGTACGCCTGCGGGGAGACGAGCAGAGTGGGTGAGAATGTGTGTGTGTGTGTGTGTGTGTGTGGGGGGGGGGGGGGGGGGGGTTAAACGCTGGGATGTGGACGTCTCACCTTGTTGAGCTCCCGCTTGATCTTGTCCATCCTGTACTGCTCCTTCCAGTTCCGGTAGTGAAGAGCGTCGATGGCCACGATCTGCCTCTGGAGCCGAGCCCATTCGTCTCTGAACACGACCAAAGGTCAAAGGTCAGGACCTGTGGCCTCTTTCCTCTGGTACCGACTCGACCCGACTCAACTTTTTAGGCTTTTCCATTACGTGTCAGTACCCGATACCAGATAGTCTTCTCGTACCCTCAAGCGAGCCGAGTTGGAAATGTGACGTTGTCAGACGGCAGCAGGCCGCTGATTGGCCGGAGCATGTCGTCACCAGATGAGCGAGAGTTCACGAGAGTTCACGCCGCCATCTTTAAAACCCGATCGCAACACGAACGCTTCACCGACAGGGATCGTCGGGCGGTCGACCAGAGGATCCAGACGCAGCAACCCGCTACGAGCATCGGGATGGCTGCCCGCCGAGCCCACCAGTGTTTTGGATTAACTGGTTTCCCTGTTAAGTGGTGACCTCAGTCCTGGAGCGTCACCCGTCACAGCAGATGTTAAAAACCCGACCAAAACCCAAAGCTGTCCTGGAGAACGCCGTTTGAGTATCAGACTGTTTGTTTGCCCTATTTGAACATCAGCTGCTGCTAACAGCTGGTGACAGAAGTCGGCCACCAGTTAACAGGGAAACCGTTTAAACCAAAACACCGGACAGTGAAGCACACTTTGACAATAATGCAGGATCTTAACAATCCGCATGTCGGAATGATTTGAGCTGATATCCAACGGGTGGCACGATGTTGTGATGGAAGAAAGCCAGTAAAAGTGAGTGGAGGCGAGTCGTGATGGACAGAACCGTCGTGGGAAAGAAGCAGGAAGTCACACCTTTGCAGTTTCTCCTCATGAGGTCCGAGCCACACGAAGGTGTCGCTGTAACCCGAGTAAGAGCTGAACTGCTGCGACCCTGAGAGCCACAACATCGAGCCCGGTTAGGGAAGATAGAGGGAGGGGTGTGTGTGTATGTGTGTGTGTGTGTGTGTGTGTGTGTGTGTGTGTGTGTGTGTGTGTGTGTGTGTGTGTGTGTGTGTGTGTGTGTGTGTGTGTGTACCCATGACGACGAGACACTCGTCGTCCTGCAGTCTCTCGGTGAAGAGTCGAGACACGATGAGTTCTGGATTGATGAGGAACAAAATCTCCTCCTGAACAAGACCAGAACCCAGAACTCCTCCACCGATCCAGCTGTTGGCAAAGTCCACCTGCACACACACACAAACTCATTTAAATAATTATATACACGCACACACACACACACACACACACACACACACACACACACACACACACACACACACACACACGCGTGCACACACACACAGATATATAAACACACACACACACACACGCACATATTTAAAGAAATACACAGACACCCACACACAGATGAATGTAAACGCATTTCCACACATTTTTACACATATACACACACATATAAATACACACATGAACGCACAAACATTAAAATAACTACACAAGCCCACACAGATATATTCATGCACACATTTAGATAATTAAACACACAAATGCATACACACACCCACACAAACAGATGTACATGAACACATGTATGCACACATTTAAATACACACACCCACCCAGATAAATATAAACACACCAACACTCACACATTTAAATAAATATACATAAACACACACACACACACACACACACACACACACACACACACACACACACACACACGACTCTCACCTGCAGCAGACCGCTACCTTCCCTCTCAATGCAACCGTCTGATGAAACGTAAAGTTTGTTGATTTTCTCTGTGCAGCTACACACACACACACACACACACACACACACACACACACACACACACACACACACACACACACACACACACACACACACACACACACACACACACACACACACACACAGGGTGTCAGAGTTCCCCGTAGTGAGATTCATGACGTCATTACAATGAGGTTCAGTGAAGAAGTGATGGCGAGCTTCACCTCCTCCACTCAGGCTGATCTGCTCCTCGGAGGAGGCGCCTCTCAAACGTCACCAGGCCGTTCAGGTTCGTCGCTGCCAAGAGAGAACAGAGTTTCACCGACAGTCGTCCAGGAGACGAAGACGGGATGTTTTCAGAAAACTCACTCCTGTCAGTCACCACTTTGAAGTAGTGCATGATGGCTCTCAGCTTCTCGTTCTTCCGCTCCAACCTGTTTCCAAACAGACTGAAGCCCCGGAGACAGTTGAACCGGAATAGAATGACAGAAGAGCTCAAACACAGAAAGAACAGACGAGGATAGAGCTGGATCCAATAGAGCTGGATACAATAGGGCTGGTTACAATAGGGCTGGTTACAATAGGGCTGGTTACAATAGGGCTGGTTACAATAGGGCTGGAGACGTTAGAGCCGGAGACGTTAGAGCTGAAGAAGTTAGAATCAGAGACGTTGGGGCTGAAGATGTTAGAACTGAAGATGTTAGAGCCGGACACGTTAGAGCTGAAGACGTTATTGCTGTACACAATAGAGCTGGAGACGTTATAGCTGGAGACGTTAGAGCTGAAGACGTTATTGCTGTACACAATAGAGCTGGAGACGTTATAGCTGGAGACGTTATAGCTGGAGACGTTAGAGCTGAAGACGTTATTGCTGTACACAATAGAGCTGGAGACGTTATAGCTGGAGACGTTATAGCTGAAGAAGTTAGAATCAGAGACGTTAGAGCTGGAGACGTTAGAGCTGGAGACGTTAGAACTGAAGAAGTTAGAATCAGAGACGTTAGAGCTGGAGACGTTAGAGCTGGAGACGTTAGAACTGAAGAAGTTAGAATCAGAGACGTTAGAGCTGGAGACGTTAGAGCTGGAGACGTGTTAGAGCCGGAGATGTTAGAGCCGGAGACGTTAGAGCCAGACACGTTTGAGCTGGAGAGGTTATTGCTGTACACAAAAGAGCTGGAGACGTTAGAGCTGGAGAAGTTAGAATCAGAGACGTTAGAGCTGGAGACGTTAGAGCCGGAGAAAGAAGCTGCAGAGACCTTAGAACTGCAGAGGGAAATTAAAGCTGCACGAACATCTGTTTCTCCAACTATTTCTCTAACTGTTGGCTGTTTCTCTGACAGTTCCTTCGACTGTTTGTCCGACCTGCTGAAGTTGATGCTGGGGTAGTTGTGGTACTCGGCGTTGGGTGTGGACGTGTTGCGGTGGGGAAACGTGCAGAAGAAGGCGTTAGCGAGCAGGCAGGCGATCTGCGCCTGCGACAGGGTGATGGCGGCGATGTGTCCGGCACGAAGCAGAGGGATGGCCTGAAAATAACGAGGAAGACAAGAGTTCCTATCAGGAGCATTGAAACTTACTGGAACTAAATGGAAAGATTTTCCATTATAAATGGTGATTAGAAGAAACAAATGAATAATACATCCACATTCAATACATACAGTCATCTGTGCAGCTGATGTATTACTATATATTTTCTTTTGAAAACATTTTTTTTTACATAAAAGCTTGAAATGCTTCAAACTAAAATACCATCTGCACTTCCTGCGGCAGCTTCATGGCCAAGGCAGCGATCTTTGGAATCAACCTGTTGATGTAATTGTCTTCTTTGGGGAGGGACTGCAGAGAAGAAACGTGGATGTTTGACCAATCGCAGGTTCAGAAAGCGCCAGAGAGCATGATGGGACGCCTTCACTGACCTGAGTGAATTTGGACAGAGATTCAAACGACCACTGGCCGCTGTACTTGGGGTTGAAACTGATGATGGTCTCCTGGTGAAGGAAACAAGAAATGTTTGGAGTTTCCTTGTGACGGGCGGCTAAACGCTGAGCGTGCGTGGACGTACCGCCACCTCTCGGACTCCTGCTGTTTGCCTGGAAGCCAAAAGGCTCAGTTGTTTCTTGATCTGCTTCCACCGGGAATCCTGATTGAATCCGCCTTGACCCGTGTTCTGTGAAGTTATCGTTCAAAATGTTTCCTCGTTACATTTCCCATCGTTTCTCGACGGCAACATTGCACATCCCCACACAGAGAACAAACTAGGCTAATGCTACGGCTAACAAAGGGAGTGTGACCTTGGCGCCTGTCCACTGGATACACAACTATCTGTCGTTCTTTTTTTTCTCACCCATCCACATAAACCACCATAAAAATAACCCAAAGTGATGTAGTACATATGCCAGGCCTGTAGGGGGTGCTGTAACGCTTTTATGAACAACAAAAGTAAGAAGCCGAGACTTAAGAGGCTTTGCACACGTAAATCACCGCCTGTGTTTCTAATGCTGTCATGCGTCCTTCACGTTGGCATGATCGTTAAATCAATACATCCAGTAGGGGGCAGTGCACACTGATGGTTTTCATGTTTCTAATCCAAACGGGTTCAAAATAAGTATTTGTGTCCCTTGTCGTATTTAAAATTTGGTCTAGGGAGGATAATTTGATGTCTTATGTTTTAAACTTTAATAGTGAAGACGCTCTTAAACTGAGTGAGCTCTGCCACACAACACTGCCCCCACAGGTCATCAGTGGTATTACTCTCTTTGCTCCTATCCATAATGAACGCAGCAGATGGGACAGAAGGCTCCGTCTGTATTTGTCGAGCAAATGTTGGCCACGACACCCTTTAATTACAGGTGTCATCTGTGGAACCATCAAGTTGATGAAGACGAGCTGATACTCACCTGGGCGCACGGCAGCTTCACGAAGTTCGGCTGCCAGACGTGCATTCCTCCAAAAGGAACGATCCGACGGTCAATGTTGAAAGCGTCACTCTGGAGGGTAAAGAGGACAGAGCGTCTTTATTGAAAGATTCAAACCACTCAAAAGCAAAGTTACTTTTAAAGGACTGAAGTTTGCGTCATGCACACCAGGTGGCAGTGTTGAGTCACCGCAGTGACATGCGTCTTGTTTCTGGTCGGTAATTTGATTGGGTAATCTCATGTAGACGACGCCACAGTGTAGAAGACATTGTTGTGTCATAGTGCTATTCAACCGGCTGCTTCTTTTATGGACTCAGTACACCACCTTGTGGTCCGCAATGGTACTGCAAATCTAAACGAAGACTATTGCACGATGGAATCTAGTGGATTTTGTCAGATTTACCGAATCACATCTTTGAGGTGACCACATGACTGTTTTTTGTCTCAAGCTGGTAATTCATCATAATTTTTCAATAACTAATTGCATATTACAAAAAAAAATTCATTATTTATTGTACAATCGTAAAAACGCAAATGGAACTGCTGTTTACTGCCTCTTGAATGAACGAGTCTGTCTTCATGATTGCAAGATGAAAGACTGTAGGAAACATCAGCCTCAGCCTACAGTCACCAATATTCACACAGGATGTTACTTTTTTAAGAGAGTAACTAGTAACTATACTCCAGGCGCTAAATGAGTGTGAATATGTTTTTAACAGAGTTGATCCTGAACACATATGGTATCAGAGGAGGACAGAAAAGTTCCCTCTGGAAGTAGTTTTTTTTTTTTTTTTACAAAATACCTTTGACATGTTTCGACTGGATTCTACCGTCTTTGTCAGAAATGTCATTGACGACGGTAGAATCCAGTCGAAACACGTGAAAGGTATGTTGTAAAAAACCAACGTGTCTGGAGTGAAGAAAGAGAAAATGCTGATGAGCAAACTGACAACGTGATGAAATTAATTCAACGAGAGCATCCTGCAGTTCGTGGCTTTCACCAGTAGAGGGCAGAGGAGAGTCTTACATCAACGAGGACAGTGTGCTTCTTGCTGGGCTTCAGTTGTCCCAGGTCGCCCCTGCAGTGCTGAATTCGCTTCAGCTTGGTTTCGGGGCAGCACGATGAAGCCCCCTCTTCCTTCCACTCCTCGTCCATCCGTTTTCTGTTTTCCCATCCCCCACTTTCAAACTGTTGGAGTGGCGGAGAAGATGGGGGTGTCTCGTACGAGCTGGCAGGACTTAAACCGTCTCTCTCACCAGACTGTGTCTTCATCTCCAGCCTTCCTGGACCCTTCCCTCCCAACCCCTGATTTCCATACTGGGTACTTTGCGTTGATGAAGAAGATGGAGGAAAGGAAGAAGCGCTGGCATGACCAGAATGGTCTCCACCGCCAAACTCTGTCTTCGTCTCCAGCCTTCCTGGACCTTTCCCTCCCAACCCCTGAAATCCATACTGGGTACTTTGGGTTGATGAAGAAGATGGAGGAAAGGAAGAAGAGCTGGCATGACCAGAATGGTCTCCACCGCCAAACTCTGTCTTCGTCTCCAGCCTTCCTGGACCTTTCCCTCCCAACCCCTGATATCCATACTGGGTACTTTGGGTTGATGAAGAAGATGGAGGAAAGGAAGAAGAGCTGGCATGACCAGAATGGTCTCCACCGCCAAACTCTGTCTTCGTCTCCAGCCTTCCTGGACCTTTCCCTCCCAACCCCTGATATCCATACTGGGTACTTTGCTGTGTCATCATCTTCTGGTGCTCCATGTCTTTCCCTTCCCAATTCTCTTTTGCGTTGCCAGTACCTTGGTACGGTACGGTACAATAATGAGAGCTAGAAGACATGGTGTGACTGAAATCACCTCCACTGCCTGGCTCTGCCTCCATCTTCTGGTTCTCTGGTCTATTGAGTGGAACAAGAGCCATTGACGAATGTGAGAGGAAGCCAGAACTCTTCTCACTGGAACCTTGTCTTCCGCCGTGCTCAGTCTTCATGTTCTGGTTCCTGTACTCCAGGTCTTTCCCTTCCCAAACCTCTTGTACATTGTAAGAACATTGGCACGATGAGAAAGGATTTGGTAAGGGCGAAGACCTGGTGTCCTTGAAATCACCTCCACTGCTGTGCTCGATCTCCATGGCCTGGTCCTCCAGGTCTTTCCCTCCCTGTCTAGCGCCTTCATTTGAGGTAGAAGACGAAGTCGAGGACAAGTAGGATGAGTTGCTCTGACTAAAAACACGTCTTCCACTATACTGCCTCCTCATGTTCTCAGTCTCACTGGCGGTAATTGGGTGCGTGTCAGGTTGGAGGGCGGCTGCCATGTTGCGGCTGTCTTCATGGGGCTTCTTGGCCATCTGTGGGAGACAAGAGTTCAGAGAGTTTAGTCTGAGGGACTTTAGTCTGAGGGACTTTAGTCTGACGGACTTTAGTCTGAGGGACTTTAGTCTGACGGACTTTAGTCAGAGGGAGTTTAGTCTGAGGGACTTTAGTCAGAGGGAGTTTAGTCTGAGGGACTTTAGTCTGACGGACTTTAGTCTGAGGGACTTTAGTCTGAGGGACAAAAATCTGATGATTTGTGAACTTTTGGGGGGGTCTCTAAAATATTGGTAAAATGCAGTTTTATCCGATGCATTTAGTTTTTGTTGTTTGTTTTTTTTTTCATGATCACGTGTAAAATTATGCTATTTTTATTTATGCATGAGGATGAATCTTCACTCTTTCACGTTAATAAAGCTGCCGGCCTGCATGCAGTTCTTGTTCTCACCATTGAAGTGTGGGGGGCGCTAGTCTTAAATGTCACTTTTAATCAGACAGTCGCTCAATTTCAAACAGGGAAACCTGGTAAATATTTCCTAATAAAAATACTACGTGGGACTCTGAGGGGGCTTTTCCACTGGAAAGAACCAGGCCATAGTTCTGGTCCAGGGCCAGACTTAGCACCAGTTCTTTGTCTTTCCACTGCCGAAGCCCCGGCCAAACAGGGGCTAAACTGGTGCTACAGACTGGGACCCGACGCGTCATCAGCTGGGGGCGGAGTTATCTCTGGAGTTATCTCTGGAGTTATCGCTACCTAAAAGGCTGAAGTGGGGCTGTACCGGCTTTCTGAAAACTCCAGCGAACACGGAGCCCCAAAGTGGTTATAGAGGAAAAAAAAGAAAATAACGCGTGGGAACAATATAATAAGTCGTTCCCTGAAGTTAATAATACGAGGGAACGGGATTATTTAATTCGCGGAGCCGCAGCTCAGTCAGTCAGCTACGTCGGATATAATTTGGAAGCAGTTTTCCATTGTGGTTTATTTTCCACACTTTTCATGGTGACATGATTCTAACTAACGTCACGTCCAGGTCTTGTTTCACCTTCTGACCGCCGGCTGAGGAGCTGCAGCCGCTGAGCAAGGCAGTGTGAGGCTGTAGGGGGCGCTCCGCTCCACTTCGAGACGCTCCAATATTATTTTCTAACCCACAGAACTTCTTTATAATGAATACTTTGGGTTCATCAGCAACTAAAAAACAAACTACAAACTACTGTAAATGAAAGCTGGAGTTTATAGACATAAAATGATCCTTTTAACGGCTTAAGGTGAAAGAGAACTTTAATCAGAGTGTTTACGTCGGTTGCCATTGGAAATAGTTTCAGAGCAGCGTTCTATCATTCTACACCTCCATTCCTCCATGTTGAAGCGTTTGATTCAGACACGCCCAGGAATAAAGTGAAAGGAGCAGAATTCACTATGTAACGCCCAAATGATGACAAATAAGACCCAAACTCATCCACGGTTATTTGTTCCCCTCTATGTCCACTCCGGGGCTCCGGACTAAAACAGGACGAACGTGAAAAAAACACCAATAGAGACATGAGAGACGTGATGTCTTCTGGCTCTTTGGTGCATCTGAGGTTCAGACCAAACTAGATGGAGCGACCCGGACTAAACCACTGGTACCGTCCGTCTCCTGGTACCCGTATGAGCGCTGTCAGTGCGAACTTCTTGAAATCAGAGACGTATCACGTTTTGGAGTGACGCAGTGACGTAGCTCTCACTTGGCTCCCGCAAAAAGGTGGAAAAAAAACCGGTTCTTTGGTGGTGCTCATTTAAGAACCGGCCCTGAACTAGAACCTGGTTCTTTTTGGTGGAAAAGCCCTATGAGGAGCAGCAACAGGAGCTGATCCAGGTCTGAGGAGCGTCTGTCTGAAGGTAATGTCCATAAACTGTAGTATTAATATTCAGCACTGTGCTGTACAAGGTGGTGCTGAGGACTGGATCTCTGGTAGTCTAGGTTTTTTATTGGTTTGTTGATGCGTGTTAAAGTATTTCAGAGGATATTTTGTGCGTGTTAATGTGGATTTGATTCCCGGTACGTTTTTTTATTTGTATTTTTTCATTGTCGTTTGTATAACTTCCAGACAAGACGTCCACACAATGTCAAGTAAATTCATCCGTCGCCCTCGGTCATTTTTCAAGTACGAGGACGAGCAACGAGTGTTCTCCGTGTCTTCTTCTCTGTTTCTGGTGCGTCAGACCGCCCTCTGAAGGCCTGGCATATGTACTACACCGTGTTGCGTCGTGTTCACAGTGACGTGTGGACGTACATTTCTTTAAGGACACCAGGGAGAAAAACAGATCGTCTCAATAAGACAAGAACTAGTTCGAGATAAAATCAGACAAGACTTTATTGTATGTCGTGTTATTGTATGTGATTTAATAGAAAAGTATGAGAAAAGCAGAATATTGTAGTTTTAAAGCTGTTCCAGATACACTGACCCACCGAGTGTTTGTGTTTACGCTCCGTACTCGACGGTGTCACGACTTGACCTTTGATACAAAAGTACAACCATTTACCTGCGTCAGTAAATCATTAGTGAACCTCAGAGGAGCAGATTCTGTTGAACGTCGCCGGCTGAAACACTCAAACACCACGGAGTGGCGGGGTGGGCGAGTGCGGGGTCGCACCCACAACCTGTAATCAGAAGCCAACCGCGCTGTGCCCACTGACCCACCGGCATAAAGAAATATAAATGAAAAAAAATATGTTGAAACAATTATTGATAATAATAATAATAATAATAATAATAATAATAATAATAATAATAATTGGACAAATCACTCAAACAATAAAATACAGTATATTTTAAATAAAACACTCAATAACTCAATTAGAAAACCGGACACACAAAAAACATAAATAAATAAATAAAAATGTAATAAATGATTAAATAAACCACATTAAAAACACTAGAAGTACAAATTAAATAAATAACACTACAAATAATAAATCACTCTAAGTAAATAAATCATATATAAGTGTGTGACCTACATATACATATATATATAGTTCACACACACATATGTATATGTATACACACATATATAACTGGTTTAGAACAATTGGGGCCGTTGTTACATTTTGGGTCCTTGTTCAATATCGGGCTCTCCCAGTGGCAGGTAGTTAACCAGATGTGTTCAGGTACTACTTTACCTCCACTCCAACACCATCAATGTACCCAACATGGCCTCTGTAGTACGCCCTCTGCTCCTCGGCCCTGGCCGCCACCATCTTCGGCCGCGCGACAGCTCGAGCCAGTCGGTCGGCTTTGCAGAAATCCCGCTTGAAGCGAATCCTCAGTTCTTTGCAGACCCTGGAGTTCTTGCAGATCTTCCAGAAGGCGTCCCGGTGGCGTCTCGTGGTGAACCACACCACGACCCAACGGATTCTCCCCTCGTCTCGTCTCCCGAGGCGGCGAGCGGCGTCCACCACGGCCTCCATCGACGGAGCCCACTGTGGAGCGACCGCGGACAAGATCTCCACGACGACGTCTCGAGTGCGTTCGCCGTCGTTTTCCGTCAAGCCGTGCAACTTGAGGTTCCAGCGCCTCTTGTGCCGCTCCAGCCCCAACACGTTCTCTTTCAGCTCCTCGTTTTCTTCTTCCAGCCGTTGGACTTTGTCTCTGAACTCTTTTATCTCCGCCGTGTTCATCTCGCCAAGCCCGGTAAGGCTGACCACCGAGGCGGAGAGTTCCTGTAGCTGAATCCTGAATTCATCAATTTTAGCAGTGAGCTTGTTTGCAGCGTCAGGCGGCGCCTCGTTCCAGCCTGCTGCCGACTCTTGGGGGGCTTTTTCTTTGGCAGGCGGCATGGTGTTCTTTGTTGGAGTGTCAGGAGGGGTTTTTCTTTTGGTACTTGCTCTGTCGGAGGGCGGAGTTGGCTGAGCTTCAGGCTTTCCAGATGACATGTTGGCTTAATGTGGAACCCCAGACAGAACTCCCAGAACATAAAGTCACTCTGACATTAACTTCCTTTTGTGGTGAAAAAAGATCCAAGTTTCCATGTAAATTCCAGGGCAATAGTGCGAGCGCTCAGAAACGGCAGCCTGTCCAGTCCACCATCTATTATATTCTATTTCAGGCCATGTTAGTCAATGGTGATGTGCGAGTCATGAACGAATCGTTCAGAATCAGTGAATTTAGTGACTCTAAATTGGAGGTGGGTTTATGATCTTAACCTCCTGTGATGACGACAACACGGGAACACAATTAAAACCTCCCGTTTTGGGGTGGCGCCCTCTTGTGGATGATTCTGGTTTGAACAAAGAGTCCCAAAATACAAACAAAGAAGAACTTGAACGGTCAAACTCGAGATTTTCAGGCAAGTTTTAACTGTGGTCCAACACCAACATGCTTGTTTTAACACAGAAACATGGCATTTCTGGGTGATGACTTTTTTTATATATATATTGATTATTATTATTTGCCATTATGAACATTTGGTTAATTGAATAATTTATTTAATGTTTCGTGAAGGTGCAGTAGAGGAGCACAATGAGCTCAATCCACCTGGAGTGGGTGAAAATGGGGCTCAAATGATTCAAACACCCAGTTCACTTTAATGAATGACTCATAAAAAGAAATCGCGTCAACAAAATGAACCGAGCATCGCATCGCGGGCGTCATGACGTCACGGGAGTTCGACGCGTTTGTCCCTACAGCAACACAATTCGTCACAAAAAATATACACAAAAACACGCCAGAAAAGGCAAAATAACTGGAGTCAATCCTAAAAAGTACTTTAGTTTTGACATTCAGCGGCACTTTGAGGTTGTTTTAGTGAAGTTTGTGGGATTGACGGCTGAAGAAGAGCTTGAGAGCGGCGTTTCGACACTGCGCGCATTGCGGTGACGCACAGACTCCAAAACACGCACAAAAGCGCAAAAACTCCCCGGGAACACGACGCATATGTTCTCTCACCTTCTCTCCGGACACCGGGGCCCGCGGCTCGGCCGGTGATCCTGCCGTTTGGGTCGGAGAAACGCTGAGAATCCGTCGACAGCAGCCAGTCGGACCCACGCAGTCCAGCTTAGTTCTGCTGTGAAGTGAAAGTGAAAGTTCATCAAGAAAATCATTGACTTCAGGTCGCAGTTACACAGTTACTGTGTTAACTACTTTACTTTTTTACATCAGTACACGGTTATAAACTACTTGTTTCAATGAGGAAAACTAATGTATAACTTACTATTTTTTGAATCAGGCAACAATATGTATATGTAAATTATTTGTTTTGCGTAAATATAGTTTCATAAAATGTAAAGTTTATATAGATTATCTACAGGGGGTTTAAATATGGATATGCATAGGTATGCGAGTATATGTATATTTGTGTACCTGTGTGCGCAGGCACAAATGTTTTTGACGTGTTTGAGATAGTAGTGGCAGTGGTATTGTTAATAATCATAATAATAATAATCATCATCATCACAATAATAATGCTTTTAACACCTGCTAGATTAGAGAAATGTATAAACCAACTGTTTATATTTTGTTTTAATGCTAAACTACATTATTATAACGTTTTTTTAACATAACCAAGGTTAATAGAATAGAATAGAATAGAATAGTTTATTAATCGCAGAGGGATATTCTTTTTCTGGCTCTAAATCCCATTTTTATCTTCTTGCAAATGTACATGTATATTATATTTCATCTAATAACAAATTATTTAACATTTAGATTTTTCAGAATAATATTCTCTGCGCAAGAGAAAACAATATGACAAAACTACAAACTGAATGAAAAATGAACTTATATTAAAGTTAATCAAGTAAATGATTATTTCATCATGTTTAGTAATTAAATATATATACAGCAGATATTAATATTTGGATACATAGAAAAATTAGTTTTATATCTAATTTCACGTTGATTATATTGGTGTGGTCATTTTTTTACTCTTCATAAATACCGAAATATTGAAAAAAGATTTACAGTCAATGGTATTAATTCAATTGTTTTCTGCTAATTAATCTTTTTTTAAGTTGATTTAATGTTGTATGCTTGTTAACCCCCCCCCCCCCAAAATTTAAAATACAAAATGTGTGTAACAACAGTAAATAATTGACTTATTAGACATGATTGTCTTCAATCTTCAGTGAGGAGACAAGAGACGTAAATATGGAACACAATGCACCACTCTTACTAAATCCAGTCAGCAGGTGGCGCCATTACCTCAATAGAAATCTGAAAACGCTGACCCTGTAGAAACAATTGTGTAATTTACAGACAGATCAGTAAAATTGTGTTTTCAGATGATTATTTCGTGGCATCACACTTAAAGATCTGATTTATTTTCATAATAAAATCATAAAAGTTCTTATTTGTGTTCAACGTGGTCAGTATTGATTCATTTATTGAAAATACTAAATGCATGGTTTTGAATTTAAACAAGTTCCAGTCAAACACAAGTTTTTTTATGACAGTAGTTCCGGATTATTTGATTTATTGGTGAGGATTGTTATTTTACAGGCTGTTGTTTTTTAGTTTTTTTTTATTTTAATCTTATTTTATGATTTTTGCTGAAATATTTTGATCTAAAAAGTAACTAAAGTCATTAAAAACAATGTACCAAGAGGAGAAGTAGGCAGTTGGAGGCAGGAGAAGGCTAATATCTAACACGATGCACCACCATAATCTCATTGTAACAAGTTCAAACTAGGAATTCCCACCTCAAGGAGCGGAGCTTTTAGAAATCCGACTCATTAACTCCAAAAACAACTGAAAAATCTGTTGACATGAGCCTCATTGGAAGTTCTTATTTCCGTGGAAGCCAGCATTAAAGGGGACATATCATGCAAAATCCACTTTTTTAGCCCTTAAATGCATTTTGTTGTATATTTAGAGTGTTTAGAAGTACAGAAAAGTTCAAAGTAGTCTCTTCAGGTGCTCCGTTGATATCTTTATATTCTGTTTTGGTCATATTTTGCGATCGGTTTCGATTTTTCTATTCTCTATTACGTTTTTTGAACAATGACGTCACAGTGTTCGCAGCGGAACTGCCAAATTAGGACATCGACATTTCGAGCAATCCGCCATTTTTGTTTCTCGCTGCGATTTTGTAGTCCAACCGAAGTTACGAGAGGATAAGGGGAAATGTTCGGTTGTTGGATGTAGTAACCCACAAGCTTCGTTACACCGTCTCCCAGCATCAGAACCTTTTCGAAGTGCCTGGTTGAGTTTTATTTTTCACAGAAATGTACCCACATCTGTGGGTAAGGTCATTTTTGTGTGCGCGAATCACTTTAAGGACGACTGCTTCAACAACCTCCGCCAGTATAAAGAAGGATTTGCCGAAAGACTTGGTCTGATTGAGCGGTCAGTTCCTTCTATCTATGGAGACGACGAACAGAGCACTTCGGTAAGCTGTATATAACGCTAAAAAGTGTGATGATAAGACGTCCCTGTCATTGTTTTGTTAGCATTAGCAGTTGCACCGTCTTCATATGTTAGCGCTGTGTGCTCGTTTTAGATTAGAATGTAACTTCTGTGTTAAATAGTCGTTGTAATACAGGCAGTATTGTAGTAGTGGGCATGGATGGAGAAGTTAGTGTAAATATAGTAACACACCATTGCGTTACATCCATATGAAGACGTTGTTCTGCAGCTGCATCATCGTCATTTTCATCTCACTCCGCCGGGTCCGACTCTGGCTCCAACATGTATGGCTGGATGGACAAATCTTCCCTTGTTGACATTTTGTAAATAATGTGTGAATATAAAGTTTCTGCGCCGCTAGATAATTGTATCTGTTCTATCAAACTACAAAGATGGCCGAACAGGGTGGCGTTGAACCGAGTGTCACCTCTGCAACCTGGAGAGGAGGAGGGGTATGAAGTGTCTCATTTGCATTTGAAGAGAACGCCCCAAAACGAGTTGCTCTCAGAAGCACATCAGAAAAGGGGTTGAAAAGGGGCCTGTGGAGCTCTAATAATGAGGAATTCAGACCCAAGCATTGCAGTTCCGCGTTGTATAGACCACAACTGTATGATTTATATGTAAAAAGGAAGGATTTAAAAGCATGATATGTCTCCTTTAAATGTTAATGAGTGTCAGCTTTCCGGTAGAGTTTGCGAGGAGGACAAAAATGGCACCCATTCGTAGTTTAAGACGTCAGAGCTTTCTGCCTGACAAACAACCACCGAAACAGACATAATTACTGCAACTACAGAGAAAATAACCACAGAAACAGAGAAAACGATCACAAAAGCTGACAAAACTCCCACAAAAACAGATAGAAATTCCCACAACTACAGACAAAATAACCACAAAAACTGAGAAACCGACCAAAAAACAGACAAAACTCCTACAAAAATAGACATAAATGCTCCAAACATGGACATAATTACCGCAATTATAGATAAAATAATCACAAAAACAGTGAAACCAAGAAAAAGAACAGACAAACTACCACAAAACCTCCACACTAAAACAGACATATGTACCACAACTACAGCCAAAGCAACCACAAGACAGACAAAATGAATGGTCTTGTATTCCAGCAAGTCCAAAAGTCCCTCTACTGAGCGCTACTGAGAACAGGCTGTTTCTGTGTCTGTACCTTTAAATGTGAACGAGCTGCATCAGCATGCGAGGAGAGAAAAAAATGGCGCTCGCTTGTAATGTTAGAGGTCAGAGCACATTGACCTGACAAAATAACCACAACTACAGACAAAATAACCACAACTACAGACGAAATAGCCACAAATCCCGAGAAAACAATCGTAAAAGCAGACAAACTACCACACTACCAAAAATCCCAAAACACCTCCCAATAAAAAATAAAAAAAACACTTCCCAATTCAAAAAACACTTTTTTTGAATTGAGAAATGTTTTCTAAAGTCTGTAGTGTTTTGCACTTCCAGGCCATCGTAAAAAACGGATTAAAAAAAACACAAAACAAATGGTCCTGAATTTCATCCAGTCTTAAAGCCCCTCTAGTGAGCTCTATTGAGAACAGGTCGTTTCTACGTCTGTACCTTTAAATGCTAACAAGTGTTGTCTGATTTCCTGTCACATCTGTGAGAAGAAGAAAAAAAGGCACCCAGTCATCTGCCTGTGGGAGTGTGAAAGTGTGTACCAACAACCTGGAGGGAGTGGTTGTTTTTCCCCTCGTGATGTCATGAAGGGAAAATCTGTGATTCGCCAGTTTGACACGTTCCCCAAAAATGTGAATTTAACCAAATGAGGGAGATGACAGACTTTCTTCATACGCAGGCTATTAATGAGACACATTACTCTTAGAAAAAAACATTCTAAAGGGAATTTTACATAATATGGGACTTCAAGAAAAAAAAAAAGGTTGAATGAGTGTAAAAATCAATGATGAAAGCCGCAGGAAGAGAATGAGGGAGGAGGTGAAGCCGCAAACGAGTGTCAGGATCCTCTGAGGACATGACGGTGGAGCCGCAGGCCGAGCGGCAGTCATGTGTTCTGGAGATGACAGTCATGTGTGCCGCTGCTGCACCTCTTTATCCACCTCTCTCCCTCTCTCTCTCTCTCTCTCCCTCCCTCTCTCTCTGCCAGGACACGGCGGTTGCAGGCGGAGGGTGGAGGACCTCGCCGCCTCCCTCGCCCTGCGTCCCTCGCCGCCTCTCCGTGTTATTGTGGGTCGGCCGTTCCCCAGGAATGTGCAGCGGCGGCGCTGCCAGAAGTCCCTGCAGAGGAATGAACACAGAACAGTGCAGAAACGGCAGGATGACTTAAAAAGGCCTGGAAGTGAAGAGACGCCGCCGCCGCCGCCGGGCGACACGAGCCTGAGCGCTCCTCTGCTGCAGGGCACTGCCAAACAACAACAACAACCTGCCGCCGTCATAATCCACGTTAGATTACAGTTACTACTCGTGGCTTTTAAACTCATTCAAGTTGCTTTGTTTGTTTCAGTTAGTTGGAGGAAGATGCTCTATAATCTGGATTATCTGAATTTAGTGTAAGGAATATGCTCTTTATTCTGGATTATCTGAAGTTAGTGGGGGAAAACGATCTATAATCTGGACTATCTAAAGTTGGTGGGAGAAGACGATCTATAACCTGGATTATCTGAAGTTAGTGTAAGGAATATGCTCTTTATTCTGGATTATCTGAAGTTAGCGGGGGGAAACGATCTATAATATGGATTATCTGAAATTGGTGGGGGAAGACGATCTATAATCTGGATTGTCTGGAGTTAGTGTGAGGAAGGTACACTATAATCTGGATTATCTGAAGTTAGTGGGACTAAAATGCTTTTTAATCTGAATTATCCTAATTTAGTGGGAGGAAGATGCTCTATAATCTGGATTTTCTGAAGTTAATGGGAGAAAATTGATCTATAATCTGGATTATCTGAGGTTACTTGGAGGAAGATCTACTATAATCTGCAATATCTGAAGTTAGTGTGAGGAAGATGGTTTGTAATCTGGGTGTCAGCTCCTCTTTGAGGAAACAGACTCATCATGACTACGGTCAGAAACGGCAGCAGAGCAGCCGAAGATAATCTCCCAGCATGCTGACAGCTCCTCACGTCGCGACTCGTGAGATAATCTGAAGAAGAATCTCCTCATTTTCTCTCCTGGAGGTCACACTGCTGCAGCAGAGACGGAGAGTCAAAGCAGGGTCAGCCATGTGCAGCGCTCCCCTGTGTGTGTGCGCGTGTGTGTGTGTGTGTGTGTGTGTGTGTGTGGTTATGTGGTGGTTAAGTCTGTCCTGTGACATTGTGAAATGACTGCAGCACGCTGGAATTGTGTGTGATTGTACTCTGCGGCAGGTCGTGTTGGGTGTGGGGGGGGGGCAGCTGCAGCAGTGTGTGGAGTGGAGTACAGGAAGCTGTGTATATGAGTGTGTGTGGCGATATGGATAGTGTGGCGCGAGAGGGGGGGGGGGGGGGGGGGGGTGAAGAAACGGGAAATCTCTGGAACCTGTTTCCAGGGCAACAGAGGTCTGAAAAACACAGGCAGGTTGGGTTTTTTTTTTTTTCCTTCTTTTTTTTACTCTCCACGCTGCACTGCCCTCTGGCAACACACTGCAGACACCTCTAATGACTCCAAACACACAGGCTGGTCCTGCTGCCGACGATCAGCCCTGTGGATCAGTCATCCTCTCCGTTAATCCATCACCGAGCCTCCATAACGTCAGAAAAATGGTCAAAAATCGCCCGAGAGGACGATTAAAAAAAACGACTGAAACAAGCGGAAGATATTCATATTTTAAAGCAGCTTCGAGCTTCAATCTGCAGCATGAGTGACCCGTTTGAAACGGGGATTATTTGGGTGTTCCGTCCATTTTGCCGTTTGCGTCTCCAGCTGGAGCTCGTTGAGGAAGTTTGCACGGTCTTCCCGTGCGTGCACGAGAAATCTCCAAAACACGGCTGTTGTCTTGTTTTCAGGATGAAGTGACTCTGAATCAGATTCTCGTGGTCCATCGCTGCTTGAAGGAAACACTGGAAGTTGAAACAGATAAAAACCGACACTCCAGTGAGAATCATGACAGTCAAAGTGAAGTTCAAAGGTTTTGAAACGCTTTGATGTTTGTCAGGTTAAAGACATAAAAAAATACACAATATATAATAATTAGAATCTTCTAACTTATATCCAGCAGACGTTGGCACATAGAGAGTCCCTACAGCCTCGGGGGGTAAACTGGGATGTTTGTTATAAACGAGGCACCAACGAATAAAAAAAGGTAGATGCACTTTTGTAAAAGGGGTAAGTTTATGGAATAACCTGGATGATAATGTACAAGGAAAAAAAATCACTAAAAACATTTAAAAGGTGGTTTAAGTTCACTATTTTATAATAATATTGAGCTCAGGAATGACAAAATTGACTGTTTTCCCTTAGAGGACAGTTTAATTTTGTTTTTTCATGAACGGCAAAGAAAATGTAAGTTTCCTCTAAAATTGACTGTAATCAGTTTTGAGAAATAATTGTTTCTTCTTTTTTGCATTAATTGTAGGAGCTTTACTTATATATGTATTGTGTACAGAGTTAGGACAAGAATAAGTTCAACTTCAGCCGAAACCCTTCGGTCGCAAATTATAAGAAGGATGTTGTTTCATTGGATAGAATAAGGTGACAAAAATGTTTTTTGTTTGTTTTGCTTTCCTTTTCTGTTTTGTTGCATCATGTATCTGGTTGACGGAATATACTACTACTACTACTACTACTACTACTACTACTACTCCTACTACTAAACATTAGCACTGGGAGAACACGGGCATTGTAGTGGACAGATCACCAAGTTGGATTGTTATTACGGTGACTTTCAAAATAAAACTACCAAGTTGGATTGTTATTATGGTGACTTTCAAAATAAAACTACCAAGTTGGATTGTTATTATGGTGACTTTCAAAATAAAACTACCAAGTTGGATTGTTATTACAGTGACTGTCAAAATAAAACCACTAAGTTTCTAAATTATTATGTTTTCCCCCATTTCCACGGAAGCAGAGCATTTTCTAAAAGTTGTGTCTCCTCCATTTCCACGTAGCAGGAGCGTTTTCAAAAAAGATCCACCCCCGGTAGTCCTTTTCAAAAACCCGTGTTTTCCCCGTTTCCACACAGACGGAGCCGGAGAGTTTCCAAAAAGTTCCACCATGGCCATCCTTTTCAAAAAGTTGCGTATTACCCCGTTTCCATAAGGACAGAGCCACAAAGTTTTCAAGAAGTTGCGTTTTCCCCAACGTTTCCATGGAGATGGACTCGGAACGTTTTCAGAATTTGTGTTTCAACCCCCCCCAACGTTTCCACGGAGACTGAGTGGGAGCATTTTCAACAAGTTCTACTTTGGGCACCCTTTTAAAAAAAACTTGTTTTTCCCCTGTTCCAGATACGGAGTTCAAGTGTTTTTTTTTTAAAAAGTTGTGTTTTCCCTTGTTTCCACTGAGTTTAAAAAAAGTTCCACCTTGGGTGTCCTTTTCAAAAAGTTGCATTTGCCACCATTTTCATAGAGACTGAGTTAAAGCATTTTCCGAACGTTGAGTTTTCACTGGTTTCCACAGAGACTTAGTCCGGGTGTTTTCGAAAAGTTCCACCATGGGTGCCTTTTTCAAAAAGTTGTTTTTCCTCTTTTCCAAAGATGGAATTTAAAGCGTTTTTAAAAGGTTGTGTTTTCCCCATTCCCATAGAGTCGGAAAATTTTCCAGGAGTTGAGAGGAAATGGACTGGGAGTCATCGTTGTGATCGTCCGCCTACTGAACACGTGCAGAAGAAGTATTTACTATTACTGCGGTGTGCAGTAGCAGCGTTTCAAAAGTTGTGTATTCCTCCATCGACATGGCCCAACACAATTTTGTTTTCAGCATTTCTGCCGTCTCCTTGTAAACGAGCATAACTTTCAAGACACGTAAACTTTTCTGAAAACAATGTTTTTTCACTTGAATCGTTTAAACGTGTAAACGTTGGTTGTTGTTTTTAGACTTTTGGATTAAACTTCAGCAGCTGCAGGAGAGAAAAAAACTAAAGAAAGAAAAAACCCTGCATGCACAGGGAGAAGGTGCAAACGCCACACATGAAAAGCTGCGCATGTAGTGAGGCAGAAGAGACTCGTGTGTGGAATTAAAATGCAAATTGAATGAATTTCTCTCTGTTTGCAGGAGGCCGCACATCTGACATACATACACAATGTGTGTGTGTGTGTGTGTGTGTGTGTTTGTGTGTGTGTTTTAATATACTGCGCTTGGCGGTGCATCCAGGTTGCATTCATCACACAGATTCCTGCATGATCTGCTCCTCTGGTCTGCAGTCAGACGTGCAGGAGAAGCCCGGGGATCAAAGATGGATTGAGAAAACACATGTTGCCTGTTTCGGTTTGTTTCTCACCGGGTTTGCAGACACGTGTGCTGCTCGTACAAACACATAAAATAAAAATAAAAAATCAACATTTAATTTAATACTGTGTGTTTTTGCAGACATGTCTGCTGCACAGGAAGCTGCACTCTTTGTTGCATGGATCGTTACAACGCGGATCCGATTTCGTGCCGCGTACGATGGAGGTCTGGGTCTTGCCGTGCACAGAAAAATCGGAATTGGGTCACGGTGTGAACGGGGCTCAAAATAAACGTTGTTTCGCAGGCATGCGTGCCCCACCGGAGGCTGCACGTCTGCGCTGCAGGTGCATGCTTTGCATACTTTGTTATTGTTCCTCTCTGAAAGGCTCGAGGTGGAGGAGGGGGGGGGTGGGGGAGTCATAAGAATATTTAAAGAAAAGCTTGTGCCTTTTTGTTTGTATGTTTATGCAGGCGCGCTGCAGATGCATGCTTTGTTGCATGTTTTGTTGCATGGATCACACACTTCTTGTTTTCTTCTAAAATATCTTGTGCAGAGTCAGACTTGTAGGGAGGAAGGAAACATATATAAAATGCAAACATGTGTCTTTTGTGTGTGTATGTGTGTGTGTGTGTGTGTGTGTGTGTGTGTGTCTTGCAGTGTTTTGCAGGAATGTGCGCCCGGCATGAGGCTGCACGCCCCTGCTGCAGACACACACTTATAAGACTTGTCAGGAGGGACAACATGTATGTCAAATAAAAACGTGTCATTCTGTGTGTTTTGCAGTAATGTGCTCTCCACAGGAGGCTGCACGTCTGCAGACACATGCTTTGTTGCATGGCTCTCACACACGCCTTCTTGTTCTCCTGTACAAATGCTCTGCTGGTCGGGTCTGTAACACTTGTAGGAGGCAGGGGGAGGAGCCTGCGATTAAAGATGCATATGAGGAAAGATCTTTTTTGTGTGTTTTTATTTTTTTCGCAAGATTTTGCGCTCCACGTGATTCTGCACACATCTTTGTTGCAGACATATGCTTTTGTTGCATGGATCTCACACACACACAACAAAAACACACAAAGAAAGACGTGTGTGCGTGCGTGCGAGTGTGTGTGTGTGTGTGTGGGCGCGCGCGTGTGTGTGTTTGCAGACGTGCAGCAGCTGCAGGTGCATGCTTTGTTGCATGGATCACATGTAATGTAATGATCTGCTGCTCTGGTCTGCAGTCGGAGGAGGAGGAGGAGGAGGAGGAGGAGGGAGAGGAGGGAGGGAGGGACAGGAAAATGCCTTTCTCTGTGGGAGACATTAGCCCTGTGATCTCATGAATACATTACACAGAAGGATCGTTGAGCAATGAGGAAGGTGCGCGCAGCTGCCAGGTTTTGGCCTCAGACAGGCTTGTTATGGTGATTTTATTTTTTTAAACCACGTCAACCAGTGACTACTAGCAGTTTATAATAAAACCGTACCTGGATTATACATTTTTTAAAAGTGTTTTTAGATCATTTCCGGGGAATGTGAATTTAAAAAAAAACCCACAGCTGTGCTCGATAAAGCGGCCATCCAGCAGCCGCGTCTTGTTTTAGCCTCGACTGCGACACCACCAGCGGCGGCTAACGGCTAAAGCTAACCCGTCCCCACACCGACCCACCGAGCGAGCGGCTTCAACCGGCGCCGGCACGAGCAAGGTAAGCCTCCCTCCACCGCCTCGGTAGTCATTAATGTCACCGCGAAGGCCGGCGTCGACGGCGGGGAAGTTTACGTCCGAGCCACCGTTGCGCAGAACACCGCTAAAAGGTGAGCTAAGTAGCCGCTAGCGGCGGCAGGCAGCCGGCCAGCGGCACAGAAACCTCCCCGCGTCACCGTCCACCATCTAGCCAGCGGCTCTGCCTCCCCCACACACTCACACACACACAACCTACACCTTTTCATTTCTCACAAACCTGCGTTCACACAGGTAACTCGTTGGAAGAGAAAAAAAAAAAAAAAAAAAAAAAAGCCCCGGCGGCGTCCGCACCGACACCGACGCGCCGCGGCGTGCACATCCCCGCTGCGGCGCTTTGTTCCCGGCTGGCGGCGATCCGCGTACGCACCCGGGCTATTTCTGGGTTTTTAAACAGTATATTTATTTAATCTTTAATCTTGGGTGCTTTGTGCTTTTAAACAGTGTGGAAGAATTGTGTATTTAACGTGTGTGGAGGTAGACACCAGCAGTCTGTTGGATTTTTTTTTTTTCTCTTCCCCCTCTTCCTCCTCCTCTTCCTCCTCCTCCTCTCCTCTGGTTGTGACTTCCTGGAGCGACCATTGGCCACAATAACATGTTGTCTTGGCACGAAGCCGCTCACTTAGTGCATAAAACAAGCAGAAATCGCCCAACTCCAACACAACACCCTGAATGTGACACTACCACTGTCCCTCTTGTACTGACGGATTTAAAATTCTACACCTGTTTTCAGGCACATTCTGGGGAATATGTTGGTTCTGGGTCATGGTGACCGGGTTAGTCATAAACAACGTTGCTGTGAAGACAGATCTGTCTGTTGGTTATACTGTGATGACAGCAGGGTCGATGAATGGCTAACTTTCAAACAAAAAAAATCAAGTGTAGCTCATGAAATGTCTGTAGTTTTGAGGGTTTAACACAGTTGAACTTGGTGTAATAGGATGGACATTTACAATAGATGTAAAATGACATTTTAAGGTACAGTCCAACTTGTCCAAAATACAGACCAGTTTAGTCAGTAAAATGTGGTTTCAAAAGACAACTCTGTACTGTCTGTCGGTTATATTTGCGCCACACCATCGCAGATGGATAGTAAACCTTTTAAAATGTGGACTTACCCGTGATTCTGTCTTTAGTTTAAAAGTGTACGAGCGTGGGACTTTTTCGGTACATGGTCCAAAATGTCTTGTTTTGACTAGACTAGACTTGCTTATGATCAGTTTAGTCGGAAAAATGTGGCTGTGAAGAAAACTCGTATCTGTTGGTTATGCCAACATGACACCAGGGTCGATGACTGGGTAACATTCAAAAATGATGTGGAGTTCCATGAACTGTCCCGAGTTTGAAGGTAAAACAGAGTTGAGCTCTTTGTAACAGGATGGGAATCGTGAGTATTTGGTCCAAAATGTCTTGTTTTGGCCAGACGAGGCTTGGTTAGGAGAGCTTGCTCAAAGAAATGTGATCATAAAGGCGACTCTGTAGTGTCTGTTGGTCTTAACCGACATGCCGTCGCCTGAAATGGATATTAAACCTTTAAAAATGATGTAAACTTGCATGTGAGTTTGTCTTCAGTTTGATGGTACAGCAAGAGTTGAACTTGGTGGGACGGAATAGAATTCACGACAAATATTAAACGGATTGGTACACAGTCCAAAATGTCGTTTGGTAAATTGATATGAGATCATATAGACAACTCTGGTTCTGTCGACATGACACCGGGGTCGATGGACGGTAATCATTCATTAATGATGTGGATTTACATGTGAAGCTCGTCTTGTTTAGTCCGCACGACATCGTGAAAACGCATCGTTTTTGTTTTATAAAAGTTCCACATTTAGACGAGTTGATCGTGTCGGTTTACACGGAAACGGCAGAAACGTTGAAGCGGATGTAGTTGCACGTGGGGCCATGACGTGGCGCTGTTGATGTGTCGACGCTGGAGGAACCATTGTTCTAATTTAACATCTACTGAGCATGTGCAGAAGAACTATTTAGTACGATGCGCGGAAGCAACGTTTTAGAAAAGTTGCGATTTCCAGGGAGTCGTAATGTTTTCAGAATAGTTTTATTGTCATTATACGCTGTGTAATGAAATTGTCCATGACTTTTCTTTAAATAAATATCGACAAATAAGCACAGTACGTGTTATTTGAGAGTCGCTCCAAACACCGTTGTATGAGCGACAAAAGTTAAAAAGTTGTTGACAGCGAGTCCTGGGCGTTTATGTTTGGCTGTTGTTGTTTTTTTATCTTTACTTTGAACGTACAACAGAGTTGAACTCGGGTCTTACATGATGGGAATTTACCACGGATATAAACGGACAATCAATATTTCAATTTACAGTCCAAAATGTCAAATTATGATCAGTTTAGTCTAAAAAATTGTTTTAAAGTCAAATTGGGTGTTGATTCAGACATTGTTCAATAGTCAACATTTAGTTTGAATATAGACTGATGACAATAAGTAGAAATTTTGAGTTTTAGCGTTTAAAAACTCAGCAAAAGTGGTTTCCTGGCTGAAGGATGAATTTATAAAAGGGTTGAAAATGACACCAGTTTTAAGGGGATGCTTAACATTCGTGTAAAATAAATGATAACATATAATTCAAAGAATTTCCCCCAGGGATTAATAAAGTACTTCTAATTCTGGTACAGTCCAAAAGGTTTTGGTTCTACTTGTTGACACGAGATAAGACTCTATTATGGTCAGTTTAGGATTGAAAAAAAACATTTTAGTAAAGACGGAAACATGTTGACCTCGGTGTGACAGGCTGGACTCTTACAACATGTTTAAGTTACGATCAATATTTTGGTTTAAGTCCAAAATGTCTTGTTTTGTCACGACTGAAAGTCCACCCCACCCAGAAGAAGCTTGATTATGGAACATCTTGTGATCTTTATAGAGACAAAAATCTGTTGGCTTCACAGTCGAGTCAAAGAGGATTGATTGACAACGTTTCAATCCAATGTGGATTTTAAAATCTTAGTGTGGTGATTGAAAATGTGAATTTGACACGAAAGTAGTGTCTTGGCTTTAGGGTGAATGTGTCTCATTACAGTGTTGGAATCAGTTTAACAGGATATATGAGAGTCAATCAGCAGGACATGGCCTGAGATACTTTCACATTAAAGCTTCATTTCCATCTTTATATAACACAAGATAATTTCTTGACTTTAAGATGGGTCTTTAATATGGATACAGGGACAATTACTATTTGGGTATACACTCTTTTCTACATCTCATTTCTACCCTACAGGATAGCCGAGACTGAATAAGGCTTGATTATGATTAGTTTATTTAAAAAAAAAATGGGTTGGTAAATCATCAAAAAATTTGATGTGATTATCTGGTTAATCATAAGGCCCGACCAAAATGAATATTTTGGGGCCGATTTTTATATTAGGGAATGAAAAGGAAATCGGATTATATATCACTTATTTTATTATTATTAGAATTATTATACTTTTTTTTTTTTTTTTTTAGTTCTGGGGTGACACATCGATTAGTAATGTCTTGTGTCGATGCGTCACATCAATGATTCCGACGTCCAGTCAATACAGGCTCACTTATCAGTCAGGTGTGGATGACACGACGAGGCACGCCCTGGGAAATGAGACTTATTGGGTTGTGGTTTATTTCACACACACACGCCACCATTGAGGTAATCCATTCAAGTAAATGTACCGTCGGCTTTTCATTCTGCTGTGGGGTGACTGGCTCATGACATGAAAGGAGTCGGGGTGTCCTCCACTGGACACGCAACATGAGGACGTCAGAAAAACAACAAATTCCCTGCATTTTAATTAATGAAAAATAAGTGTGAACATCAGCGTCAATTGGCCAACGTTTGGCCTATTACCAATTATTCTCTAATGATTATAACTGGTCGATTAATCAGTCGGGGCCGAGTTATTTACATGTGAAACTGGTAACGTAAAAATGGGAATTCTGAGTTTAGGACTAATGTTTTAGTTTAGACCAAATAAGCCTCGATCATGGTGCATTTGTTAGTTTAAAAAAAAAAAGTATCACACAGACAGAACTTGATGAATGGTCAAGGTTTCAAATAGAAATGGACTCATTCTATTTGGTATTAAAAATGGGTTCATATCATTACTGTTGGTTGGTTGTACAGTCAGGACAACAGCGTGGATGTATGGACAGCATTTCAATACAATATGGATTTTATGTAATTATTCTAGGAACTAATTCCAAATTCAGTTGATCTGATAATTGGAATCTGGCGTGGTGGAAATATTTTGAGAACTCTTGAACTAATTTTACATATATTGCAGAAGTGAGTGTAGCAGTTGCACTGAACAATTTGTACAACTGCTTCACTCCCTTCTGCCCTACTTATAAATACTTCTTGGTTGTACATATTTTAAGAATTTGATTATATTTTTCTACGAGTGCAGTTTTTTTTTCTATTGCTGTCACTGAGGATGCTGTCTCAACGTTTCACTGCTGCTAACACTGTTTTAACATTGATAGAGTGACGATAACGGACTTTGATTCTAATGACTTTTTAAAAAAAAAAAAACTGTTCCACTTGAGCTGGTTTTCCTGGAGTGTTTGTGTAGTTCAGTTTTGAGCTGGTTTGGAGGCTAGTTTCGGCCCGGTTATGTAGTTTTATTGTAATTCTGGGCTCTTTTGGGCTAATCTAACCCTGGTTTGGTTGTTTGGGGCTCATTTCAGGCTGGTGTGGGTTTTTTTTTTTGTAGTTTAGTTCTGAGGCTAATTTGTTCTTATCTCTTTTTGACCTGGTTTGAGCCTGGCTTTGGGGGGCTAGTTTGAGCCTCAGTTTAGGGGGAGAGTTTGAGCCTCGTTTTAGGGGGAGAGTTTGAGCCTCGTTTTAGGGGGCTAGTTTGAGCCTCGTTTTAGGGGGAAGAGTTTGAGCCTCGTTTTAGGGGGAAGAGTTTGAGCCTCGTTTTAGGGGGAAGAGTTTGAGCCTCGTTTTAGGGGGAAGAGTTTGAGCCTCGTTTTAGGGGGAAGAGTTTGAGCCTGGTTTAGGGGGAGAGTTTGAGCCTGGTTTCGTTGTTTGAGGCTCATTTCAGGCTGGTTTTGTTGTATTGTTGTTGTTTAGGTGTGGGGCTAGTTCGAGGCTGGTTTTATTTTTTTTGTAGTTTAGTTCTGGGCTAGTCTTGGGGCTGGTCTTGAGCCTTCTTTTTGGGCTAACTTGAGCCTACTTTTGTTGCGGTGCTATTATACAACAACTGACATTGCTCTGGGGCTACTTGAGGCTGGTTGTGTTGTACTATTGGGGTAGTTTAGTTCTGAGCTGGTTCTATGCCCTTTTCGGGCTCGTTTCTGACTTTGTTTAATGCCGAGTTTCTCTGTAAATATATACTGAAAAGGACTTTGTCACGTTAAAACTGACATAACTGAAGCGCAGTGCGTGTTTTCTTTGTATTTTTACTATTTTTGAAGCGATTTGTATTTTGAAGCCACGACTGCTCCTCCAGACTTCCATTTATCGCTCTGTCTTTTGTCACAGCGAGAGTCTTTAATCCCTCTGAAAAATAATATCTTGTCTTTTCAAGCGAGCTGACACTCGCACCCTGCCGACGACTGTTGCTCGTCTGCATTTAAGAGCCCATTAATCGGTAATCTCCCGGCTCCCATTGAGACTGTTAATTAGTGTTTTTATGAAAGGGAGGTTCAGCGGGGGTCAACCAGCGCAGCTCTTAGGTATCGTACGTGATGTTTTCATCAGGTTGACGCTTCAGCAACCCATTAGCTGACGTTGTGAGCAGATATTAAAGACATAAATGGCCAGCAGTGCAGCAGGAATGGTGTACAGTATTAAAACTACGCTCCTCATAACCTGAAGTTGGTGTCATTTCAGAATGAATTGCTTGCAATTAGCTCAACTTGTGGGATTTCTGTTAAAGGTTTATATTTATGTATTTCAACCAGAGCTGCATGAACATTGGATAATATTGCTTAGTATTGTGATAACGACATGACATGTGCCAAATTAAGAATGGATTTATTAAACGGCGTTCAGTTGGTCATTGGCGATTTGTAGTTGACATATATTGACGTTGCCATAACGATACATTTGCAATTTCTAATAGTTTTGGATTGGCTTCAATTAGGACTGGGCGATATATGGAATATACTCGATGTGCCGCGGCTTGTTCTCTGTGCGATATAGAACGTGACTATCGTGAATATTCCAGTTTCACACTGTAGCTTTTAGCCACAGGTATTCAGTGGCCGCAGCCTCCACTGGTGTGTGAACGGGTGAATGTGATTAATGATGTAAAGCGCTTTGAGGCTACTCACGCAGTGGAAAAGCGCTATATGAGTCCATTTATCATTTATTTAAATTCTCGTTTTGCAGATAGCAATGCTAATATCAAATATTCAATACAAATCAACTAAGCTACAAGGATATTTTTTTTAATGTAATGTAGTTGGTCATGAAAAACAAAAACACCCTGGTCTGAATGAATGAAGGACTGGCAATGAAGCAAAAACACTAGTATCATCGTTCTCTTTTTCGAGCATTCATTTATGTCATTTATATATATTTGTGTGTGTGTGTGTGTTATAATTCCAGCTATATTTTTTCCCTTATATTTTTTGCATCTGACTTCTAGCCTGTTGACTTGATGTTACTACAATATCGACAGCTGCAACATATCAGAAAAGACTCAGTGAAGTCTGATGTAAAATCCCTGAAATATTTTGTTTACTGCCACCACAGTTTTCACTTTCACAGAGATTTATAGTCATTTTAAGACTTTAAGATAGCGGCGGGCAGTTCTGCTGCGGCTTCTCGGCTCCCAGTTAGCATACGCCCTTTTTGTACGTTCGCTAGGAGTTTGCGTTATGACCTACGTCTTCTCAGAACTGGAACCAAACATAGAGGTAGCGCTAAGTGGATTTGGTCTCAATAAAGGATTTAGGAGACGTCGATGCGCCCGACGGCAGATGAGTGGGAAGAGAGCCGGCATGCTAACCAGGCTAAGGGCTAACAACAGACTCTGTTCCTGCAAAATGAATTTTCACGACCGAAAACCTGTGCTCCATCAGAACGTATTGAACGGCGCAAATTGAGAACCGTAGCATCATTAACGCTAACCCTAAAGGCCAATTCATACTGCAGAAGAACGTTCTGACACTCAAAAAGTTTCTCCTGCTGTTGGTCCGTGAACTCTTGCGTGATTGGTCAGATTTTTCTCGCATACTTCTGCATTCCGCCACAAGTCTGCAGCAAGGCTGTGTGCGCCGTCCAGCTCGCGAGTGACTATCGATCATATTTTAATAATGTTAGCAGGTCGCCTCGCTACTGTGTGAGCCCCTGAGCTTGTTGGCATGTAGCACGGAGTTACGCGATGCCCCTCAACGCATCACTCAAGGCTGTCAGCTCCTCTCCTCCAATTAAAACCAGTGGTGGCTGGTCAATCGAGGGCGCCAGGGCTCTTTCTTCTTCTTTTGGAGTTTGCAGGAGCCTCAACAAATGGAAGCCAACTTGCGGTGGTGCGTCAGTCAGTCAGTCAGTCAGTCAGTCAGTCAGTCAGTCAGTCAGTCAGTCAGTCAGTCAGTCAGTCAGTCAGTCAGTCAGTCAGTCAGTCAGTCAGTCAGTCAGTCAGTCAGTCAGTCAGTCAGTCAGTCAGTCAGTCAGTCAGTCAGTCAGTCAGTCAGTCAGTCAGTCAGCTGTGCTCATGGTTACTGACCTTACCTGTATCGATGCTGCTTCAGACTGTTGCGTCGACTCTCTGCCAGCGGATAATTCATGTGTGTGTGTATACGCTTGTTTTTTTTTTTTGTTTTTTTTAATTGATTAAGTAGCAGAGGGAATATTTAATCATCTTTAGCGACTGGCTGCCAACACGTCCTCCCCTCCAGCAACTCGTACATACATGAACATTAATGGCCGTTACCGCAGAGTTAAATTGATGATCGGTTTAATTGAAGCTGATAGAAGCTCTTTGGCTGCTGATATAATCAGCTGCTGTAACAATGGCTGCATGTTTTAATTAAATAATGCAGCGGGATTGATTGTTTGTAACAGCGAACATCAGGAGCTGCTCTTTCAGTCTGAGGTAATTGAAGTGTTCCAAGCTTTTTAGTGAAACTCATCTTGGCTTGTGGGAAGTTAAATCAGAGGTTATCTAGAAAATAGAGAGGTTTTGTTTTTTGTTTTTTTTAACAAACTTTAGTTTTGGCATGAATCCTGATTGTGTCACGATAACGCCGTACTGTAAGCTTCATATCTTGTGTTGTGAATTATTGTGATACAGTAATTCTATTGCAACTTGTATTACATTTTTTTATATACGAGTGCCAACGCTGTGACTTGTGTTGTATCGTGACGTTAACCATCCTGTCCTTTTGTGGAACTACAAATTCAGAGTTCAGGATATTGTGATACATGTGTTGATACTCTCTCACAGAGAGTTTATTATGCTAACATCATATTATGACATAGGCTCTGTTTATACAACAACATTTTCAAGTGAAACTGGAAAACTTGTGAAAACGGTTTCTCTGAGTTACTGAAAAAAACCCAACTTTTTTAAAAATGGTGCTACTGTTCATGCGCATCCCGGCCGTGGTAAATAGTTGCTCTGCACACGCTCAGTCGACGAGACAATAAGAACGTTTTCCTCCAGAGTGTCCATATTCTCCTGGGACTTGGTACTTTTGTATTGAAAATCCAACTTGGTTGTCTGTCCACTCGAATGTCCGTGTTCTCCCATTGTTAATGTTTATAGCATGTTGTTCTCTGCACACCCATGTGTGTGTGACTTCATTACAAAAACGACTAACGACACCAACTTATGGTCTGCTATACCAACTACACCGTTTTCAGTGATTCTGCCGTTCACGCGTAAATGGACATCAATTTCAAGACGTTGCGTTTTCCCCTTGAAACATTTTGCGAACTTAAAAGTGTTTGAGTTCACTTCCTTATCCTGCAGAAAATTGGCAGGTGTGACAGTTGTAACGGGAAACATTGGGTGAGAAGATAGGCGCCGGGATTATTTAAATCCCGACGTATCAGGATACCACTGTTTTTGCATCTTGATTGGTGGCTTCAGATGTCTTTGTGTTCCATCATGTTTTGATTCTGGATTCTTGATTTTTTTTTTTGTGACAATTTGGAAAGCGAAGGGACAGATTGACCCGAAATAAACCCCAGAAATAAATACCAATGCAGTTGTTGGAACTTGAACTCCGACTTTCTGGTTTCTCTGCCTCGTCGGACTGAAAACGGCTCCAACAAAGCTGCAGCTTTGAGGATCGGCGGGTCGTGAGAGGGTTGATGGAGCGCCTCGGGTGCTTCTTTTAGCTGCCGGTGCCACAGCAGGACGAGGAGAGAACAGGGAGCGAGGGGGGGGGGGGTGAGGGAGAGATAGCAACTGTGGGTGAGGAAAATGTCAAGCAGCGGAGGTCAGAGGAGGCGAAGAGGCAGCGCGAGAGAACACACAGTCACAATCATTCCTCTGCAGGTACAGTGTGTGCCGACGCTGCCGCTCATGTTCAATTTCAACCTCTGATAAAGCCAGACGCCCTTCTTCCTCCTCCTCTTCCTCCCCCTCCTTTGTGTGACTTGGATGCTCAGCTGTGATGGAAGGTACTCTCTGCCGTCTGCAGAATGACGATGCCGTTTGATAATTCAGGTTTGGTGGTATGAGCAGCACCACCTCCTCCTCCTCCTCCTCTCACTCTTTTTATACAAGATGTTTGGTGTGTGTGACCCAAATCTGTAGTGGAAATCAGAAGAGAAAGTGAATGTTTAAGGCAGTCATACCGTCACATTCAGGCATTATCGTGATATATCACAAACCCTAAAGCCAAATGAATAAGTCATAAAACAGCTGCATTACACAACAATCAAGGTGTATTTTCCAATAGGAAATTCTCATCAAAATAGGTTCCAGTACAACATAAGATATTTAAGTCATAACTATCATGAAACGATGTTAATATGATATTTCCATTTCATGAACGTACAAATTAATGTACCCTATCCAAATATTAAATCTCCAATATGATATGTAATCTATGGAAGTATTGGTAAAATGACCACAAGTCACATTATGATTTGATGTAATCGCGATACACTAGTCACCAAAAAAAAATGGTAGCAAATATGCGAGTTGTGATGCAGTTTTATCTAAAAGTACAGGTAAATAAAAGGTAAATATACAAGTCATGATACTGCAGTCTTGCATTAATATGACAGTCATGGAGTGATGCTAGTAAATATGCTGATCATGATGGAATGTGATTGAAGCAATTATGCAAGTCGTCATGCTGGATGAGGGAGTATCCCAAATCGAAGGTTGCAGGTTCGAGTCCCACTCCACATGTCAAAGTGTCCTTGAGCAAGACTGAAACACTGTAAAGTGAAAATCCATTTGACAATACAGTGTTATGGCTGGGCGACTTGGCCTAAAGTCTGTATTGCATTATGATTCGAAGTATGTGCAGTAACAATATATATTGTGATATATTCTTTTCTTCTGTGAATGTGTGTGTGTGTGTACAGTATATATATGTATGTGTGTATGAAAATGACTTTCTGAATATACTTGCATTCCAGATACATTACAGCAGAATAAACGCCCCACAAAAGCATAGAATAACATTTTGAAATCATTTGTTGTGCAAAATATATTTAAAAGAGAAAAATAACAAACTTAATGTAATTTTTTAAGATGTGTAACGGATCTTTTTCTGGGTCTTTCGTTTAAAATAAAGTGCAGAATGTAAAAAAAAAAAAATTGCATTTACTGCAAACAAGTCTCACCACGGATCGAGTGCCTCCGTGTTCTGAACGCTGCTTTCGGTTCTTGGCATTTGCTCCATCAATCCACCCTCTTTTTGTCATACCTTTTAGAAAATGCTTGTAAAATATCAGTCTGCTGGTTTGTCTGGTCTTTATTTTTCCTTCCCAGTTGACTGGGCGTCTGTGGAGGGTGCAGATTTTCTCTTGTTTCGTTTGGAGGTTAAACAAATTGCTTCTATTCCCTCTCTTTGCTATTGTTGTCATCCGGCAGATGTTGAAGATGTTGTTCTGCTCACCGGCCGACGTCGCACCGGTCGTCTTTACGGGCGCCTTTACGGGCGCCTCCTCGTGCTGCCAGTTGCTTTTGTCCAAAACAAGCGCAACTTGATGACATCATCAACATGCGCAGTAGGCCGGTATAGTCAAAGGCCGTTTTTCAATTCCAAGTGTGCAATTACATACTCACTCGCATACTTGGCAAGTAGGTACTCAGAAGCATGAACCTTTGGAGCTTCTTGCCAAATGCATTATGGGTAATTTACCTTTCCACAGTCATTACAAGCCCAGTCTTGATGCATCCCCAATAATGTGGGCAGAGCGAGTACACATCCGAGTATTTCATGCGTACTCGGCGAGATGCGTATTTTGAATTGGATCAGTACTCTGTCTCCGACTGATGACGTTTCGCAAGTACGCATAGTAAATGGTCAAAATGTCTCCCATTGGCCAAATTCACATCGCTTCTACTGTTTGTAGCGCCCAACCCTGCTACTTGTAAGAAAATGTGGTCACGTTACGGTGTTTGTAATGTAGTACTCGTGATACGATGTTGGTAAATATACTTGTGGAAGTGGAGATGTGGTGCCATGCAGTGTCACGATTCCATGTTGTGATTCCGTATCAAGTGTTGACATAGTAGCACGCCGCGTATATATCATATCAATGCAAGTCACAATGCGTCTCATCGGCGTTTGCAGACGGTCGTACGATTTTATAAAGACACGTGTGGTGATTTTTAATTCTATTGTGACGTACTTTGTTAGATGTGATTATGTTCACTTCAGTTATGCTCGTGATTCAGCATATTTTAATTTAATAGTAGTGTCTCAAAAGAAGAAAGTTTTTTTAGATGGAAGGGAATTCAGGTTTTGTGGCCATGTGATGTGAGCGACTCCTCCTCCTCCTCCTCCTCCTCTCACATCATTATACAAGATGTTGGGAGTCTGACCCAAATCTGTAAAAGTGCACAAACCAGAGTGAAGAAGACTGAAGGGGGGGGGGGGGGGGGGGGGGGGGGGGTGTTGGAGCCTGTGATGTTGGGAGAATTAGCATGTCAGTTGGTCGCCGTTAGATAAAGAAAATCATTAAGTCGAAGGAGGCGGGCGGAGAGAAAACATCTGGCGTCAAAGGAGGGAGTAGTGGCGGAGGTGTTTCATCCTCCGAACCAAATCAAAGACCTTTTCTCCTCCGCTGGCGTCTTTGTGTGTTCCTATAGAGGTTTGGATTTATTAGCTTTTTTCTTTGTGTCCTCGGAAACGCCACCTCTGCTTCGGCTGCAGCGTTCACTCGCATTTGTTTGTACAAAAACATGAAATAATAACCTGAGCTGCAGCCCCTCGATAGAACCTGCCGACTTTAATATACCAATAATTAACGACCATTCAAACAATTAGCGGACTAATTGGATGATGTGTCTTTTATTTTTATGTTAGAATGAGTTTTTTCATTTAGGTGTTAATTGATTCTAAAGTAATAGATTCTTAATTAACTTTATAGCCTGTATTTAATGATTACTGTGACAAAAAGTAAATAAAAATGGGTTCCACTTATGTTCAAGGAAACAACAATCTGATCAGTATCGGCAGGAAATGTGTTGCTGTAATAATAGATGATTAGTTCGGAATACAGTTACTGAAGTTTGACTGAGCTGAAGAGCTGCTTTGTCTTTTTCCAACAAAAAATTACCAATTAATAAAACTACAGATATTAACTCCATGATAACACAAAGTTGGTAAGAATTAAAATTTGATGAAAAGCCAAAAACTTAAAATTTGAATAAAAGACGAACCTAATAAAAAATTGTATTACAGAAATGTGCAAAAAAAGCTAAAACATAAATTTAATTAAAAGCCCAAAAATAGGATATTTCATTAAAAGCCAAAAACGTTAAATATAGTTGAGACAAAAATCAAATTTGCAACAAAAAAATGCATAAAATTTGTTCTGTTAATGACATAAAATCAACAAAAAAAGACAAATGTATATTTATTGTCATATGCATTTGTATAAAAATAAAATTCTTGTAGAAGACAGAATTATAACTTGAATAAAAGCCGGGCTGAACAGGTGATTGTGTAAACAATATCCCCCTTTTGTTTCATCCTGCTCTTCTTTCATGATGCTGAAAGTGCTGCTGCCCGGCTGTCTGTGAAGAAACGGCCCGTTATTGATGTGAAACGGTGACCGTGTGATCGCTGCCGGTGCGTTGGGTGCTGCTGCTGCTGCTTGCGAGGAGAGAGCGCGCCTCTTCGCATCCCCGTTCTCTTAAATTCCTTTTGAAATCAGGAGGCTAAATTTAGCCGGCAGCAGCCCTCATCCCCCCCCACCCCACCCCCCTCCACCCCTCCTTCCCGAGGTATCGGGAGCCACAGCAGTCGGCGATAGCAGAGCGTTTTGATGCACACACAGAAAGATTAAAGCTCCGAGTGGGAGGGCGCTGCCACGTCTTTGTGTGGGCTTCACTGATGATAAATTGTTGCCGAGCAGCAAATGAGCTGAGTGTTTTCTTACGTCTGTCCCTCTCTCTTTTTTTTTTTCTTTCTTCTTTCTCTCTCTCAGGGCTGCCACTTAAGGACAGTGGGGGCTCTCGAATGATCCCCCCGTTCATCCGATGAACCCCCTCAACTCCATGAAACCCTCCCTGCCTCCCACTCCACAAAGGTACACACACACACACACACACACACACACACTGCTGTCCTCAGGTGAATCCCGTCTGCAGAGACGCTCCGATATGAACCCTCTCCATCATGGCTGACGGCGTAGAAACAGATCTGAAGCAGGCTTAACACCCAACAATAGAAGAAGAAATCCTTTTTATACTTTGCTGCATTCAAGAGCAACTGGGAAATTTCCACTTTAAAGTGAAAATACATTGGGCGCACGTTGGGCTGCCATCGTTGTTGTGTGGAAGTGAATTTTATGGGAATTTCCCACCAAGATCAGTTTATTATTTTTGCAGAACTTGAATCTTGTTCTAGTTTAAAAGTTCCAAATCGTTGGGCCGCCATCCTTGTTGGGAAATTCCCATAAAATTTGCTTCCACACAACTGGTAATTAACCAACAAGATGAATAGTGTTATAGTGTTCTAGTTCCAAATCTAACCGTAGAAGAAGAAATCCTTTTTGCTGCATTCAAGAGTAACTGCGAAATCACCACTTTAGAGTGAAAATACATTGGACGCGCGTTAGCCTAGCGTCGTCGTTGGCCACTTACCAGTGTTTTTAAATCTCCTCACTGCAATCCCGCTCATGATCGTTTTATAATCTGTTTGCATTTTCAGTTATTTATTTTCTATTTCCATGTTTACATGTCGAGTACGTTAATATAACGTGTGCTGGACTGGCGACCTGTCCAGGGTGAATCCTGCCCTCGCCCATAGTGGGCAGGGATCAGTGACGGCAGTGATTTCTTATTTCCCGTTTGTTTCTTGTTGAGGAAACTGAGTGAATTTGTGTGACGGAGGCGGTAACATTCAGTTTGTCACCCGGCGGCGCGGCGCCCTCTCACACCCGACACGCCGTCGAGGATGAGGGAATAACCGCATGTCAAGGCATTTCAACGGGTTGCGGACGAACGCTCTCCACTGCTCTCCCTCCCGGTAACTCGCCTCTCGTGTCCTCTCCCGCAGCAGCGACGGCCCTTTCCTCAATGAGCCAGTCTCCTGGCAACCAGGAACCAATCAGCACGCGGGATCTCTCTCTGTAGTAACCACAGTGTGGGGCGTGACCAATCCCACACACAGCCAGGTAACACATGACACACACACACACACACACACACACACACACACACACACACACACACACACACACACACACACACACACACACACACACAGCAAAAAAAAAATCCATATTGAAGTCTTTTCATTAAAATATGGCATTACAAAGATCACAAGCTAAATAAATGCGACCTAAACAGATGGATTTTGTTTGAATTTGCCTCTTCATTATAACACATTTTAATATATTTCCTCAATTTTCAACCATTTCTGGTCACTGGATCACATAAATATATGTAAGCCTTCAAGTAACCCAATTGGAAATGAATAAAATATCAATTTAAGTGACATTTTATCCATCGGTTATGTATTTTTCAACAGTTTATCTCGTAGAAACTGAATTTTGTAAAGTTATGGAGGCCAAAAAAAAAAAAAGGCTGCACGAAGGAATTCACCAATGAGTTAAACGCATCTTAAAAATGAGTCCGATCATCACAAACGGCAGATGGAGACAGTCAGAGATGTGGTAATGTTCTTCAGAAGCTTTGTTTTGAGGGTTCAGGCAAAGAAAATTATTTTTTTTTAAGTGTTTTTCTTTTTTTTTTTTTTCCTTGAGAGAGAAGTTATCAATGAAGTGACGGGCTGGTTTTTCTGTGGGTGCGCTCGTAAATACAACACTTTGAGCCGCTCTCAAAGGTCACTCCCACACTCCACTGCGAGTGGGAGTGAGCTGACGGATAAAAATCCCTCCCTCGCCTTCATGTGAAAACAAAAGCAGTCCCACTTTCATTCAGTTCAAGTACAATCCTCGTGATTTTGATCCATGTATTGAGACCTCACCGTCCCATTTCAACATGCTGAACCAAACAGTTGAATTATTAATCCGTCATTCTTGCCGGGTCTTGGCAGCCCGGAGACTCTTACGTGTCTTACATTTAGCCAGAAGGCCGAAGTTTTTTTTTTTTTTTTTTAACGATAGGAGGCAGAGTAATGTACTTGAGTTTAGGCGAAACGCAACTTTCAGAACGTTCTAATTCTGTCTCCATGGAAATGGAGGAAATCGCAACCTTCCTGAAACACTGATACTGAGCATGCGCACTATGGTAGTAAGTAGTTGTTCTGCAGATGCTCAGTATATGGACAATAAAATGTATAAATAAAATATAATTCCTTCGAAGTGTCGTGACTCCCAGTCCGTATTCTCCTGAGACTTGGTAGTTTTATAGTTGACAGTCACCAACTTGGTCGTGTCCCCATAAGAATATATTTATTATAATGTCTTATTATTTAGTATGAATTGACTTTTTTTATAAAACATTGTATTATATATATAAAATTATTTGAGTGAGGCTATTACTATTGGCCGTGTTTTTCATTTCAGTGATACCTGACGTTAAATATGAAATGTAATATTTTAATATGGTAGCTCAAATATTCTTAAAGTATGATTTCATTCTTTAAGTTGTGCTTTAAATTCATGTGAACTCCTTTTTCTAGCAGCTTTCGAAGCTCAGTTAAGGTTGTGGAAGTGAAGGCATTTAAATAGTGTTTGAAGCTGAGCAGTTACAGGCCAGAGAGCGAGATGAGTCGAGCCTAAAAGACTGGTTAAATACTTCAGGACTCGCTCAACTTCATGGTTCAATGTCAAATGCTATCTGCTAAACCAGCCCCCCCCCCCCCCCTCCCCCCAGGTGTTTGGTGGACACATGGGCCCCGGCGAGAGCTCCGGCGGCCACATGATGCCTGGCGGGAGCCCGGGAATGGGACCCGGCATGGGCTCCCAGTTCATGGGCCAGCAGTCGTACGGAGACGCCGTCTCCAAAGGCTACGGCCAGCCGGTCATGTACGGACGGCCCAACGCCGGTTACAACCCCGCCCCGGCCTACGGTGGAAGGTAAACCACTGCTCTTTATGTCCGTGAGGAAATCTGGCTACTGGGCTATAGAATAAAACATCATGTGAGGTTTTATGTGAATGCAGCGGTTCTGTAGATATGAAAAGCAGAAATAGCCTTTGATTAGAGAGGATTGGCTCCTGTTCTGTGGCCATTTGCATAATTTGAATGGTGGCTGTGTTTATAAAAGTGCTTTTGGCCAGAAACGAGGGGGTCCGAGCCATTGATTTTAAATGAAGCAGAACTCAATGGACATGGGCTTTCCAGGATAGATGGAACCAAATACAACAGTCCGTCAGTTTCCTTATAAGCAGGCATGTAAAGCCCGGAAAGAAAATCATTTTACTATAATGCACGGTGGAGGTATCATCATGTGATGGGGCTGTAGAAAAGCTGTGAATATCAAAGCTCTTGTTTTAAAAAAAACTATCGTTTTGGGTGTTCATTATAATCAACGGAGTCACTGAAAACACAACTTTTTGAAAACACTCCAACTCCTGTCTTCAGTGTAAACGGGGGGAAATGCTACTTTGCATGTGCATCAAGGCCGTACTGAATCGTTCTGCACATGCTCAGTAGCAGGACAATCAAAACAATGTTTTCCTCCAGAGTGTCCTGACTCTCAGTCCTTCTCCTGGGACTTGGTTCTTTTGACAGTCACCGTAATAACAATCCAACTTTGTGGACTGGCCACTAGAATGTTGGTGTTCTCCCGTTGATAATATTTATAGTGGGTTGTCCTCTGCTGCATGTGTGTGGTTTCAATACCCACTAGTGGCACTATGTGAAAACTTTTCATTGTTTTCTGTTTCCAACGTAAACGCAAAAACAGTTTTCACTTTAATATATTTCAGGCCCCTTTTACACAACGTTTAAAGTTGGAAGAATTGGATGATAAAAAGGTTAGCAAAATCATATATATATATATATTTTATTTTGGTTTTTTTTAAACAATAAGGAAATTTAATTCCTCATTAATAACACAATTATTTCTCCCACAACAGGGGTTTTTGCAGCAGCAGGTAGCAAAATAATAATAACAATTATAAACGTGAAAAAGCGATAACAGTCACAAATAATATAATAGCATTACATTATTTTACATTTTTATATGATAATGTTGGCAGTGATTTAGAATTATAAATAAATGAATAATGTATAATGCACACAGAAGGAGAGGGACGTCAAGAAGTGCAGTTTGTCAAATTGTTATGGGAAAGAGACGGAAAGAAAATGACCAACACTCAGAATCGATCAAATGGTCTTAATGTTGTGGCCGATGGCTGTATTTCCGTTGAACCCACACAAGGTTTAAAGGTAAACTCTGAATCACGGGTGTATGTCAGCGTGGCGGAGGCACTGACTCATGCTCGTGACGACACGTCGCCATGCGCTCTGTCGTACGCTCGCTTCACTGCCCACTCACCCCCCCCCTCTTCTTTCCCGCCAGTTACTCCGGTAACAGCGGAGGCGCCGGCATGGGCGTCCGCCCCCCCTCCGACTTCACCCAGGCTGCCGCCGCCGCTGTGGCCGCCGCCGCTGCCACGGCAACCGCCACCGCCACGGCAACCGTCGCCGCCATCCAGGAGAAGCAGAACCAGGAGCTGAGCTACGGCCAGGTAAGCGTCACACAGGAGGCCGCGACGCAGAGACTCGACACACCTCAGGGAAGTTTCCCCAAAATACTGCAAAGATTTTACACATTTTACACAATAAATAAAACAGAAAAACTAAAAAAAAATACATATAAAGAATGAATGTATGAAGAAGTGAATCCAAATAGAACAAATATGAAGAGCGGGGGGAAAAAAAGAGTATTGATTGTTTGTTTTTAATGGTGAGAAATAAGTTGGAATACAAAAAAGTTTGAAAAAATATTGTTATAAAAACAAAATTAAATATGCAATAGATGATAGGTTGAAAAAAAAATCCATTAAAGCATGAAAATTGTGAAATAAAACTTTTTTTGATAATGGAAAATGTGAACTTAAAGCCATTATTGTAAGTAACTGATGAAGAAAGAGTTATATTATGTATTTTAATTCTGTGTGCAGAGGCGCAACAATTGCGTCCTGGGAACTACTTCTTTTTTTTTTTTTTTTTTTTTTTTTTTTCTTCCCCCCAATTAAATTTTGGAAATTACATATTTTTTTTGTCTTATATCTTAAATTTCTCCCAAAATTAGAATGAATTTCTCCCCAAAAATGTGTAAAAAGTGCTATTTATTAGAAAAAATCTTCATTCGATTCCTGAGCTCTTACAACATGATTAGTTATTCACCAAATAAGTGCTGCGATTTATGGATGAGAGAAGGTTCCTAACAGCAGCGTTTTACGAGTGGCAGCTGCTTCCTAAATGAAGAGTTCAGATTTTTCACCTGGATTTCTTCCTGAAGCTTCTCACTCGAAGTTCAATGACGACATCTCTCAGGAGTCTCTCTCTCTCTCTCTCTCTCTCCCTCTCTCTCCCCCTCTCTCGCTCTCCGTTGGTGTGGAGCTGTGGGCTGTTTTCTGCTGCTGCCACACATTCATGACACATGCTTCTTATTACCGACACAACTTGCTCTCTCTCTCTCCGCTCTCCCTCTCGCTCTCCCTCGCTCTCTCTCTCTCTACCACACTGTTTATTCTGTAAACTGCTTTTCTGCATAATGAGTCACTGGAGCTGCTCAGCAAACCCCAATAATTGTTTATGTAAACCGTCTCCAGCTCCGAGGAAAAGTAAATACCCACTGCTGGAGCGTCGTGTGCTTTACTACACCTCATTCAGTGTGGAGTTATCCGAGGGTTCACTTCTGTAAAGTGTTTTAAGATCACTAAAAACCATGATGTCAACACTCATCAGAGAAGTTGAAAGTTGCAATAACATTTTTATAACATGTATTTCTGGTTATATTTCATGAAAGGCAATGACTCAAATGTATAGACATTTAAATGACTGTTAAGACAAAGACTGAAAACTACATTAAAGTATTTCTGTCATTTTATATATTTTGTTTATAGTAAATTACAGATAGCAGTGAAATTGAAAGTTTTTTTTTTTCCCCCATTTTTACTCAATTTCATTGTTTTTCAGTTATTTTACTAAATATTCTCTTGGATGAATTATCTATCAACAACGTGACGGAGGCCAACGTGACGGAGGCCAACGTTTCACACCGCCTATCTTGGCTTTTGTTGTTCTTTGTAATTGTCGTGAAGTAGGCAAATGTAAACAAACTAGTCAATGACTATCGTGACTCTTGGTTGTCATGAGAACTTTGTTGGACTTTGATTGCTCCTGTTTGAAACTGAAAGAAGTATCTTGGCTCTTGTTGACCAAACGAGTGACTATCACTATCTCGACTCTTGTTGGCCTTTGGTTACTCTGGATTACCTGTTTTGAATATAACTTGTGGATAAGTACCGTGACTCTTATTGACTTTAGCATGCTCTTGATTGAAGCTGGCAGGTGACTATCTTGACTCTTGTTGGGCTTTGACTGTTCCTAATTGAAATAATAACATTAATAAGAACCTACGGTAGCTGGGTGGCGACTATCTTGACTCCTGTTAGTCTGTGATTGCTCCTGATTGAACCCATGAGATGATTCATAACTCTTTTTGACATTTCTCCCATCTGGACTGAAGCTGCTCGATGACTATCTTGACTTTTATTGACCTTTAATTGCTCCTGAATGATACCAGACTGACTCTTTCTTGTTATTCTTTCCCTATTCCTGAAACCAACTTTAATCTTGACTGTTAATCTTTGGCATTGAAACATCTTGACCCTTGTTGGCCCTTGCTTGCCTTGTTTTAGTAGATTACTTTCAGTGGAAATGTACTTGAAGGTGTGAATATCATAACCTCCACTTTCTGGTAAGTTCTGGTCCTGCAGTAAACAAGTTCAGCTTGTCTTTTGTCAGCTTGTATTTTTCCTCTTTCTCTGGCTCGCAGTACTGCGCGCCGCTTGTTGTAGGAACCTCCTCGCTCAGCTGTGTTTTTTCTATTTGCCCCTCCTTGCCGTTTCCCTCCTAGATGGGTGGAGCTTCCTCTTACAGCACCCAGTTCCTGTCCCACTCGGGCCCCCGCGGCCCTCCCGGGATGAACCCTGGCGGGATGGTCCCGTCCCGGCCCGGCCCGCCCCCCTCCGCCGGCGGGATGTACGCTTCTCACCCAGCGCAGAGCCAGAGGATGCCCCAGCACGGGGGCTACCCGGGGGGGCAGCAGGGCCTCAAGCGGCCTTTCCACTCGGAGGTTGGTGAAGGACCAGCCGTACTTCTCAGGCCCTGTTTCTATGGCAACAATAGAATATTAGTAATCTGAATAACAATAATAAAAATATATTCATCAATAACCGTAATCACTCGATGATAATGTGTATTTCTCTGTTTGAAAGGAGTTGGGAGATGCAACTTGCTCCTATTCGATCCTAATTATCTTAAAATAATCCATCCTTGAAACTTAAGCCAGGAATATTCCAAATTGAAGTTTGTCTCTTATTAGGGATCTTAATTATTATTTATAGTAGGTGAAAATATATTTTAGCATAATTCTGACTAAAATAACCAGTTTTCCTGTTCTACAGTAATTTAAATATCTAAGCTCCACCTCAATCACTCACTGTGACGCAGTTGAGGCCACGCCCCCCCCAGATGATTTATATAATCCCAGAACACACTTTTGAACCCAGCGCACTAGACTATTGAAGCCCGTGGAATACACAAAGTAAAATAATTTTTGATGATATTATGTGGTAATATATCAAACAAAATTGACGTATTACTTATTCAAATCCTTTAGTTATCACAGACAAACAATTCTACACGGTATGATGGGCCACGGATCGAAGTTTTTAGTACGCTCCGCACCGGAACAATTTTAGAATGAACATTTTAAAGCACACAATAATGATAATGTTAATAGTGATTATTATTAAGTTACACAAAAGGTAAATATAGGCTCATGTTTGAATCAAGGTGTTGAATAGTGCTAAAAAGTATACAATAGATACAAGACATTGAGTTACAAATATCCCATGTAAATGTGAAGAATGTTGAATTTAATTATTTCTATGATGCATCGCAAAGTTTACAATTCTGCAATGACGGAGCGACAAAATACAATCATAACAAAATACTTTTTTTAATTTCCCAGCATAACTTCCCCTGGAAATGTTCTACTACTCTGCTCTACATTTTTCTGATTCAAGTCAAACTGAGAAAGTAAAGAAATGTGGAAAAACTGGATTGACCACATGTCAACATGAGAGAACTTTACCATTAAGGACAATGACCTATAAAGACTCCCCATCCCAAGTACATTGTTTTGTTTTTATATATATATGTGTGTGTGTGTGTTTTTATTTTAAAAAAGGGTATTTTTATTTATTAATTTTCTTTTAAACATAGTTATTTTGGTCAGGTTTTGCTTACGTGTTTCTCTTTATTTATTTCACAATGAAAAAATGAATGAATAAATAACTAAATTCTACTCCTTTGCAACCCTTCATGCCAGAGAACAGTGTGCAATATGTTTCCACAGAGACCCGAGTTTTATTTTGAAAGCGCAGCAGTGTGAACGGGCCCTCGTGGTTTCTCCTTTATGACTGTACCAGACTCTGTTAAACCCCCCCCCTCGGGTGTTTTCCAGGGTTTCCCCGGGCAGCAGTACGGCTCCGGGGGGATGTCGGGGTACCCCAGCCAGCCCCTGCAGTACCCGACGGGCCCACAGCAGAGATGCGCCCCCTCGCCCTCCTACCCGTCCAGCCGGATGCCTCACATGGGGCAGTACGGCGCCGCGTCGCACAATCCGGCCCAGTTCCCACCCGGAGCCGGCCAGCCGAACCCGCCGCAGTACTACAAGGTGACCAGACCAGGCACTCTCAGCCTCTCTACCTCTTTTTCACTTCTCTACCTCTTTTTACAGGCTGTTTTCTGTCTCTTTGGGGCTGTTCTGCAGTTTTTAGTTTTTAGGTTTTTTTTGAATTTGGAGTGACTTTACAGTTTGTTTTTTCTTCGTCTTTTGACCGCGTGTATTGGTTCATATGTATTTGACGAACTTTTCACTAAAAACTATAAACCTTAATTGCAAGACATTTTCACATGTCATGTCACACGGAAATTGTAAAACGTGTGTACGTCAATGTCAACCAGCGATGACACGAAGCAATTCCAACGTGACCGAGGATGGTAGGAGTGGTGTGGTGGATCAAATCGCCTTGTAATCTATTGGTTTCCATGGTGACAAACACTTCAAATAGCTGTTGAGGTTTGTTTGTGCTAGTTTCTGCTTCTTATTAATCACTTCTTTTTTACACCTTTTTTTTGTGGTTGTTTTTCTGTGGTCAGTTTTGCTTATCGTCTTTTATTTTAGCTCCGTTTCTTGGTTGTCGGCCGTCATTTTTTTATTTCTTTTCATTTTGTTTATTGGTCTGCTTCAGTCTTTCCGTAGGTTTGAAAAAAAAAAAAAAATACATACAATTCTGGTCTGTTTGAGGGATTTGTGGGGATGTTTTGTTTATGGTTTCTTTGTTTTACTTTTTTTTTTTTTTTTTTTTTTTTTTTTTTCCCAATCGTTTTCAGTTGGGTTTTTTTGTTCGGTCTTTCTGTCATTTTTCACATCTTGCCAGCTTAAGTGCTTCTTACACATTATTTGTGATCCTTTTTCAGTGTTTTTGTGTCTTTTCATCATAATTTTCTATCTTTTCTGTTGTCATGTCTTTATCGGCTTGTGTTCTTTTGTCATTTCATTTCTTTCTGCTGTTTCTCGCTGCTCATTTCTCCGCCAGATAAAAGCTTCACGTCATCATTTTTAAGATCTCGTGACCGATGAAATGCGGCTCTGAAGGGAATCGCTCATGCAAATGCAGCTCGAGTCTTTGTGGTTGAAAATATCGACACTTGAGGGCCTGAGACAGCGTTTTTTTAATTTATTTTTTTGTAAGCCTGAAGGGAAATCCAGCCAACGCAGATCTGCACGAACACAGCTGTGCTTCTGTAGTCTTTTTTTTTTTTTTTTTTGTGTGTGTGTTTTGGAATCTATTCCAGTACCCACGTGTGCGGTTCTATATTTGAATGTTGGAATCAACCCACACACAGTTTGACAAACCTGCTGGTAAATTACAGACGTGACACTATTAAAATGATTGTTTTTTTTAACATGAAACTCGAGGTTATTTTACGATAAAGTGAAATTCTTGACGATTTTTTGTTCCGCAGTCGGAGCCTTTCAACGGTCAAGGCAGCCTGCCCCCTGCAGGCACGGGAGGGTACAACGCCTTCACGCAGGCCGCCGTCAGCGGGGTAAGTCGGGTTTAGTTCTTCCTTATGAGACGAGGCGGTCTGGTGTGTGTGTTTTTTGGGGTTTTTTTTTTCCAACATGGTCCTGAATGTTCCTGTCGCTCGCCTCTCAGCCAGGTCGGGGCGGCGTGATGCCTGGATACCCCAGCTCGCCCATGGGAGGAAACCCCACCCCACCAATGACCCCCGGGGCGGCCATACCTCCGTACCTGTCGCCCGGGCAGGACAGCAAACCCCCGTACCTCCCGCCAGACACCAAACCCAGCATGAACACCCAGCCACAATCCACAGGTGAGACCCACCGCCCCTCATTTTTTCACACTTATTTCCAGGTTTTTTTCTTTATAAGGAAATAAAGTATTTTCAGTAAAGAAAGAGTTGCTGTCGGCCATAGAAGAAAAAAAAAAACCTGCCCAACTCCAAACTTTTCTCCACTCTTGCTCTCTCGATCCTCGAAACACCCAGTGTCTGTGAATTATGTTCATTTTGTCTTTTTTTTATGTTATTTAACCAGGAAAAAGGACCCAGTGAGCTGCAGATTACTTTTACAAAGGGTGACCGGGTCAAGAGGTCCACAGTACACGTCACATCCTCAGATGTTAAACTGATTTAACACAATTAACTGTATACAACAAATACAATGATGAAATGCAGATTGCTATACACAAGTTTAAAAGATAAAATGCAGCTTTTGTAAAATAGATTGGACAAAAGTGCAATAGCTAATAATAAATATTGTGAATATTTTACTCTGGAATTTATTTTTATTTTTTTTAAACAAACACAGATTAATCGAACCTTTCGCTTTGGTGCGTAATAACAAACGGAAGTGATTTAAAGGAACCAGTTTGGACAGTTTGAATTCTACTCCAGAGAAACTTTGAAATTTGTTTAAAATCCCAGTAAAACATCCTTCATTACTAATTGTTGCGTGGTCCGCCGCTTGTGGAAGGCGGGTTGGCGATCCTTCCTTCTCACGGCCATTTTATTCTTAACACCGTCTTTCAAGACTGCCACAGCAAATCTGGATGCACGCTTGGCAGAACTACTTCCATATCAACAAAGGCTCGTGTAATCACAGTATTCTTCCGAATGATTTAACCTACGTTCCCACATGTTCCCAGTAGACGCACACCTCGAGGCTGGCACTCGTATTGTATTGCACAGTCAATTTAGATATATAACATTACTCAATATGAACATTAACAACGGACGCTCTAGTGGACAGACAACCAAGACGGATTATTACGGTGACTGTCAAAATAAAAGTACCAAGTCCTAGGAGAATATGAACTGGGAGTTGTGACACTGTGGAGGAAAACATTGTTGTTATTGTTCGTCTAAGAAACAAAGTTTAAAAGTAAAGATTTAAATTATTTCTACACGTTAAAATCCAATACATGGCTTTAAACCAAACTGAATTTTTTTTGTTTTGTTTTTTTAAAAGCTCACAGTGGGATAATGAGTGACGGAATGTTGAAGGTTCAACGTCTTAACTCTCCGGTTCCGTTCGCTTCCCTCTGGCTTTGTCTCCCTGAAGGAAACCCGAGCGACGACCTGCGTCTGACCTTCCCGGTACGAGACGGCGTGGTGTTGGAGCCGTTCAGGCTGGAGCACAACCTGGCCGTCAGTAACCACGCCTTCCAGCTGCGGGACTCCGTCTACAAGACGCTCATGATGAGGTGAGACAGCGCCGTTCGACAACAAGGCGATTAAGAAGCTTAAACTATTGAGATCATGAAAAAACATACGGATTAAGAAATGCATTAAAAAGGAGAATAAATCGGGAAAACGTTAATAAAATAAGTAAAATCTATTGTTTAATGGAATTCTTGAAGAGATAACGGCGTTTAATTTGTTCGTAGGAACCAAAACCTGCTTCACCTTGTTTCTTTTACTCTGAATTAGTTGGTAAACTTCTTCTTGTGAGCCTCTGGGATCTGCATGTTTCATATTATACAAGTAAATGAGCCGATTGTGTTATTGTCTTAATGTGGTTGTTGAATTCCAGGTCACATTTCTGGCTTGATCTGATGACCGCTAACCTTTTAACCTTTAGTCATTACAAAGACATTATGGAAAACTCAAACCTTTCAAAACTTCTTGTTTAAATCTTGTATTAAATGATTCAGCTCCACATGAGAAATATGTTTAAATGTTCTATTTCTTTTATTGCGAAGGGGCAGAAACAGGAAGCTTTAGCTGAGAAAGAGAAAGAAAAGATGGCAGCAGAGGTTCCAAAGCAATGTGTGATAACCCCACCCAGTGTGTGTGTGTCAGCTGTGCTGTGTCTCCCCCTGCAGGCCAGACCTGGAGCTGCAGTTCAAGTGTTACCACCACGAGGACAGACAGATGAACACTAACTGGCCGGCGTCTGTGCAGGTAAACATCCTCGTGTGTCTGTGTTCGTCCTTGACATAAATGTGACATTCTTTCAAACATTGATTGAAAAGATTGATTACAAATGCAAAGTGGAGTGGACAAAAATGTCCAAAGAGTCACTAAGTTCAAGGAATAAAGGCAGTATTTACAGAATTTCTTCAATCATGTCAGTATTTTAAAATAGAAATTACGCTATGTTTGAAGTAACTTTCCCTTAAATATTAGAATTTTTTTAAAAAAAATTTAAGTAATTACGAAAACCAAGACACAATTCTGAGACAAATGTAAACGAACCACTTGATGTCACTGTATGACAAACTGAAGGTGAAGAAAACATTGACGGCTAATATTGGAGCAGGTAACTCAATCCTTTAGTTTATGATGGAGACATTGCGTTTTGCTAAATTGTTTATCGTATAAAAGACTTTCAGAATAAAGTGCGAGCCACTTGAAAAGCTACATGGCAGCCATTTTCCAAGATGGCCGCTGGCTGGCGTTTTCTATGTAAAAATATTGCAGAGTACATGTCCAAACGGAGTTCTAACTCGGAGAGATTACGAGTTCCTTTGCCATTGTTACATTGAAGTAGGTGTGGAAAAACTACGTGGTACTTGACATGGCCGCCAAAATGATTAAAAAATTTTCAAAATAAATCCTGTTTGACTAGATTTTTTGCAAAAATATATATAAAAAAAACAAAAAACTTTATGCTTTGTGGTGCAAGGGTACAGATTTTTTTAATTTGTGCATTCAGTTGGCCGATGTAAAAGTAAACTGAGAAAGACAGATAATTAAACATGGTAAATGGACTTCACTTGTATAGCGCCTTTCAACTGCAGCCCCAAAGGGCTTTACGTCCATCGTCACATTCACACATTCACACATTCACACATTCACACATTCACACACACACACACACACACACACACACACACACACACACACACACACACACACACACACACACACACACACACACACACACACACACACACACACACACACACACCAATGGAGGCTGTGGCCATGCAAGGTGCAGTTTGGAGTTCACTGTCTTGCCCAAGAACACTTCAGCATGTGGAGATGGGACTTGAACCCTACCTTCGAATCTTACAAAGATGTTAAAAGTCTATGATTTTTTTTTTTTAACTCTCCATGCACTGGTGGCCATCTTGGAAAAATGGTGGCCATATTGGAATTCATGATAGCTAGCACATTTTTAATAAAACTTTCATTGGTTTTTTTTCAACAGACAGTGTTTAATCACATAGATATATTGCAAGAGTCTATTATAATCACACAGTAGACCTGGTCACACATTTTCACATGTCTTGGTCACTGAAGGAACTTAATTATTTGTAGATGTTGAAGGAAAGGACCCCCCCAGATATTGTAAGATTTATTGAATAAACCAATCTTTGTCTTGCACTTTCAAATCTTGACCTCACGTCTACATTCACACCAGATTTCATGCGTGTATCATCAACTGGATGATTCTGGCCAAAAATCAAATGTCGCTGCTCCACTAATGAAGCAGGACGCTGAGCTGAGGAACAAATTCACAGAATTAAAAATAACCTTGATCCGTCTGTTCTCTGTTCCTTCAGGTCAGCGTGAACGCCACTCCTTTATCCATCGAAAGAGGCGACAACAAAACCTCCCACAAGCCGCTGTACTTGAAGCAAGTGTGTCAGCCGGGGCGCAACACGGTGCAGATCACCGTGACGGCCTGCTGCTGCGTGAGTGGCCGGGGAAAATGTCTCGCCGCGACGCTTTTTAGCGGCCCCCAGTGCGGTCTGAACGTGTCCCGTCTTGTCCGTCCACAGTCGCACCTGTTCGTGCTGCAGCTGGTGCACCGGCCGTCCGTCCGGTCCGTCCTGCAGGGGCTGATGAAGAAGAGGCTGCTGCCGGCCGAGCACTGCATCACAAAGAGTCAGTTCACCTTCTCTCCGTTCACTTTTCTTTCACTAACCCTCCAATAAGAAACCAGTTCAGGGCTGAACAAAGCGTGGAACTGCCCCAGGTTGTTTTTCTGGGGAAAATAGCTCGACGGTTAAAGTTCCTCCAGCGGGAATCCCTATCATTAACATATAACTTTGTTCAGAAGTGATTCCTTTCATTCAGAGAATCAACCACTACAGGAAAACAAGACCTTTACTCCCAAAATCAATCACGCCAGTCGATTTGTTTACAAACAAACATCCATCAAACTGTGTTTAAGTTTCAATAACTGACGCCATCTTGGGAAACCTGCCGCAAGGGTTTCTGGGATATTAAAGATGGCGTCAAGGCAGCTCAATATATCAACAACATTTGATCGATTTCAAATAGAAGAAAATCCAGACTTTCTCAAAGAAAGAGTCTTTAAGCCACTAGAATAATCTGAAAACGCTGGTTGGGTTTTTACAGTTGTAAATGGAGATCTGGAGAGATCCAGGGTTCAGACGGGATCTTGTGACACAAATTCTTGGGAAAGTTTGGGAGTTTCCGTGACGCCAAGATGACAACAAAGCGGGGGAAATTAAAATTCCATGAACTAAGTGTTTGTATGAGTGTGATGATGAATTTCCTTCAGAAAGGTTTTGATGACGTATTGGAGAAGAACGTCAACAACTAAAACTGGATCCTACGTTTTTCCTGTTTGCTGGTTCAGAGTGTGTTTTTGTAATGACAAATCCACCAGAATCCAAATACTTGGTCACGTGATGCAAAAAAATAAAGAAAAGAAAAGATAAGACATGAGCTCAGTCTTACACTGTCACCAATAAGTAAAGTAAGATAGATCAAAATAGATTTTAAAAACCAAAAAGCAGTATCTGACTGAAAGACCAGGATAAGAACAAACAATAAGAGTCACAAATAATAAATGGAGAAGAAATTCATCTTTTTTTATTGATTTACCTTCTGAAAGATTCGCCTCAGCTGAGTACTTAGCAACTTAACCGTCCGTATCTGAGCTTTGGTTTTGCAGCTCTTCTGAGATTAAATGTTTTTTTCCTCATCTTCTAACTTCAGTAAAGAGAAACTTCAGCAGCGGGACGATCCCCGGCACCCCGGGCCTGAACGGAGAGGACGGCGTGGAGCAGACGGCCATCAAAGTTTCGCTCAAGTGTCCCATCACCTTCAGACGGATCCAGCTGCCGGCGCGAGGCCACGACTGCCGGCACATACAGGTGAGGGGGGAGTCAACCATTACCAGGGTCATCGCCAGCTTCAAGATCTACCGTCAAACTCCTCAGAATCTACTCAGAACTGTCTAGAAGTTGTCTGTAACGAGTCGTAAAGTCGTGTTCTAGTGGAACTGAAGGCTGTAATCAGTCAGAATCTTTGTCTCCAGTGAGTCCAGTGAGAATCGACACAGAATCTGGACTTAGTGGGAATCGAGTCAGAATCAGTAAAAAAAAACTTTATACATGTACAGTAATCGGGTGACATTTTATCTTATTTAATTTTGATTTGATTTTACTCTTGTTCTCTTTTAATTTTCTTTCTCATTTTACTGTTTTTTTCTGTGAAGCACTTTGGTCACCTCGAGTGTTGTAAAGGGCTTCATTACATAAATGTTGATTGAAATAAACTGTGATTATTATTTTATTATTATTGAGTCACATCAGTCAAAAATGCATCATGAAGAGAAAAAAAAATGGTTTCACTGGACTGTAAGTCGCCTTTATTTTGAAATTTATTTCACAATTATTTCTGCCCAGTTCCAGCCTGTTTATGTATTTTCCATATAAAAGTCACAGGACCAGCCAAACTGGGAAAAAAAAAGTAAAAGTGAGACGGTAGTCAGAATCTATTCTCCAAATATTATGGACTCTCGTCGGTGTCCCAAGAGGCTGAATTGTCTTCGTTGTGTCCGCAGTGTTTTGACCTGGAGTCGTACCTGCAGCTGAACTGTGAACGAGGGACCTGGCGGTGTCCCGTGTGCAAGTAAGTCCCGCCTCCCAGGAGTCACTGCAGCCGCTTCGCCTGAAACAACCCAACTTCACTGAAGTTTCCCTTTCCTCTTAGTAAAACTGCTCTGCTGGAAGGTCTGGAGGTGGACCAGTACATGCTCGGGATTCTCGTCTACATCCAGAAGTGAGTGTTTCCACCGCCGCCAACCGTCTTGTCATCGATCAAAAGGTTTTTTTGTTTTGTTTTAATCCGCCGTGCTTCTTTTTCTGTCCTCAGCTCCGACTACGAGGAGATTACCATTGACCCGGTGTGCGGGTGGAGGCCGGTGCCCGTCAAACCCGACCTCCACATCAAGGAGGAGCCCGACGGGCCCGTCCTGAAGCGCTGCCGCACCGTCAGCCCGAGTCACATGGTGCTGCCCAACGTCATGGAGATGATCGCCGCCCTGGGCCCGGCGTCGTCGCCCTACCAGAGCCTGACGGGCGGCGGCAGGAACACCCCCGACTACAGCCGGCCAGGTAGGGGCAGTGCGGGTAAGACGTCCAGGCCAGATACTGAGCGTTTCCAAGGTTGCTCTATAATCTGGGTGTTAGAGGAGGAAGATGCTCTATAATCTGGTTGTTGGTGGAGGAAGATGCTCTATAATCTGGTTGTTGGTGGCGGAAGATGCTCTATAATCTGGGTGTTGGTGGAGGAAGATGCTCTATAATCTGGGAGTTAGAGGAGGAAGATGCTCTATAATCTGGTTGTTGTGGAGGAAGATGCTCTATAATCTGGTTGTTGTGGAGGAAGATGCTCTGTTATCTGGATGTTAGATGGGGAAGATGCTCTATTATCTGGATGTTAGGGGGGAAGATGCTCAATAATCTGGGTGTTAGTGGAGGAAGATGCTCTATAATCTGGGTGTTGGTGGAGGAAGATGCTTTTTAATCTGGATGTTGAACTTTTTGCCAATGTAAAATTTTGCTGACTTTGTTTTTCTCCCTTGGGAACAGAATTTTTTACAATCTAATCTACAGGAATGTGGTTGTTGGACATTTAAATGATTTCAGGTGAAAACGTTCAGCCGGGATTGTGGCTTTTTCAGAATTTCTCTCAATCCCTCATGAATTAAGACGAGTTACGAGGTTAAAGGTTAAAAGGTTCAAGCCTCCGTGGAATGAATAGAAGTTATTTCTAGAAATGAACCTTTTCTGTGTGCGTTGTATAGATTATCAGTGAAGCACACAGTATTGCAGTATTCCTGCTCTCAGATAGAAGGTGACCTGATGGTATTTCCAGCAGCCAAACAAAGACGACCCCCCCCCCCCCCCCCCCCCCCCCCCCTTCCCCCTTATGTAACAGAAAACCGCTCTGACCTGGTTTCCTGGTTTCCCTGCTCTAACGTTTTGGTCTCTGTGGCGTCTCACAGGAAGCCAGGGCTTCTCCGGCCAGGCGGGCTTCACCGACTTCCCCAACACCCCTGGCACCCCGACGCTGGGGGAGTACACCCCGTCTGGACCCGCACCGCCGCCTCCTCCGCCTCAGTCCCAGCTCCCCTATCAGCCCGACCAGGTCAGACCCCCCCCCCCCCCCCCCCCCCCCCCCCCCGCCGCATTACGTAACGCCGTTACGAGGGTCCCACTTCGGGCTGAGTGGTCTTCAAAGACCGCCCGGGTATAAATCCTCTGGAGCCAGAAGGCGGCGCCCCGTCAGGCTCCTGGAGGAAGGAGTGTTATGTAACCGTCCTTTTCATCGTCTCACACACTGGAAGTGTCTTAAAGCTGATTTTAAAACAAGAAGAAGAAGAAGAAGAAGAAGAAATCCTCACTTTAACATTTAAGAAAGAAGCCTGGCTGCAAAGTCGAACATGCCACTTTAAAACGCAGGATTAGATGGATAGAAAATACTTTATTATCTCAAGAAATTCAACATGTCAGCAGCTCGCAAAATAATATAAAACTATAAAAAGTCCCACTGACAATCATGACGGCGACATGATTCAAACCTTATCAAAATAACACTCAGTAATAAGTTAGATAAATCTCTTATTATAAATGTCTCATATTCCTTTTTTTTTTTTACGTTTCCTAAAAAAATCCTATTATGAAATTTCTAAAATTTAAAAGCAATTAATCTTCAGTGATTTGAAATTGACTAAAGTTTACATTTTTTTGTTTGTTTTATTACACAGACTATGACCTTTATTTCCATAAATATGTGAGGGGCTTCATTTATATTACATTTATAAGACATGTTTGCTCATATATATATATATATATATATATATATATATATGGACTCTACATTTACCGGTCATTACTCCACTTTAAAAAAAACAAAACTGAATTCCACAGAAAATTTAAGCGTTCTACCTTTTTTTTATTTATTTTTTAACATAAGACCCTTATTGTCATCCAATAACTTCATTAAATGTTTCTTGTTTTCTTTTTTTAATGAAGTTTTGGTCTTCATAAGCATTTCAACGTTCCTTAATAAAACGGTTCTTTAATGGTTTTTTCTTCTCCACATATAAATTATTCATTTTTTAATAAAAAATAATGAGATGTTGATTTCTAGTTTTCCAACGTAATTTTTTTTAGGTCAAAAGTATTCATACGTAATTAAACTCTATTGAAATCCTTAAACGGATCACAAGATCTTAAAACACCACGGAGCAGATTAACCTCACATTTGTTGCTTTAAAATCATTTTAAATTCAAAGAAATTCTTGTTTTTTGAAGAAATTGGTTCAAACGATTATAACAAAGTAAAACCTGCTCATGTTGTTCAAAATGTGGATGAACTTTAACTTCATTGGGAATCTTTTAAACTACATTTTAGGAGTATATTTCGGGGGGGGGGGTACGATTTTCCGTTGGGGTTCGTTGTTTGCTCGTTTGACCTCTCGGAGGTGACGTGGGTAGAAAGTGACGGCTCCGCCTGTCTCCTCCGTCTGGCCGCTCGGCCGGCTCAAGAGCCTTCAGAGCCTTTCGAGTCTCTGGCTGAAGTCGACGCTCGGCGCTCCGTCCAGAGCGTCTGACCCGCCTCCCACCCGTCGCCGCCAGCTGCTCCTGCAGGCCGTCCTCCTGTCACACACTTCTGCTGGGCGCCTCTTCACCGAGGAACCCGAAGCAGAACCACACGGGGGACAAAGAGACTCTGAGCGGCCAGAGGAGAGGGAGGAGCCTCCAGTCAGAATCTGCTCACCGTCTGTCCGGTTTGATATTTAGGACCCGGGTAATGGCGACGGGAAAACCTTGAAACTTCAACTTTGTACCACAACATAGAAAAACTTTCAGAGTTTACATAAAATCGTTTATTATCAAAAGAACTGAAGAATTACTAGAAGAAATGACCATAATCTCAACATGAAGCCAAATTTAATAGAACTCTCCGGCGCAAAACAGTGAAATGTTAAAAAAAAACAAGAAACTGTCAGCTGTTGCATTCTGGGTGTTTTTACAAACTCAGCTTGGGTTAGAGGCTAACGCTAGCTTGTTAGCTTTCATGGCAGAAACGCGACATCTCTGGTCTCCGCGACCGAAACTCCGAGGAAATCCATTGTTTTCTCTCTTCTGGATTTTTCACTTTTTGTTTTTTGCCTCTTTTCATTTTTTCTTGAATTCTTTTTATTTTCTTTTTTATGTAAATTTTTTTTCTATTTTCCTTTTAATTTTTTTTTGTCTTTCGTTTTTTTTCCCCGGAAACCCGAAAGAAATCCATGTTTTCTTTGAAATATTTACAATTTCGTCCGGGTGTCTGTGGTTTTGTGTTTAACACCCCGGAACTAAAAGCAATGAAACATGTTTTTGCTGTATTTTCAATAAGTTGTACTGTGTAACACTTCACATCGTCAGTTTACTTCACAGTAATTCTGATGGAAAAAAGCGTAATTGAATTTATCTGAATATCCAAATGAAAAAAGACAATTTTTGCTTTTTACACTAATTACATCATTTAATACTATAAACTATCCCCATGCATTATTTTCCCACAGTTCCCACAGATTATAATTCTCTATCCACAATAAATCTGGACAGTCTATCTATATAATACCTATCAGAACGCACTCATTCCCTGTGTGTTGTTGTTGTTGTTGTTGTTGGCGTAAAACTGAACTTGTGTGTTTGTGTTCACCAGACGGCTCACCCCGGCCGGATCGATCACTCCCACAGCCTCCTCCAGCAGCACGCCTCGGGCATTCACAGTAACCAAAACCTGGGCGACACCGGCAGCCCGCTGCCGCCGCGCAGCACCGCTACCCAGAATTCCCGGCTGCAGGGCGGCGACTCCTTCGGCCTGGGCGGCCCCGGAGGGCCCGGAGGAGAGGGAGCCGACCACGCACTCGATGTGAGTATAAACAGAGTTTGTTAACTTTAATGCTTACGTCACTTAGTGGGAGGAAGACGCTCTATAGTCTGGATTATACATCAGTCAGTGGGAGGAAGGCACTCTATAATCTGGATTATACTTTAGTTAGTGAGAGGAAGGCGCTCTATAGTCTGGATTATACATCAGTTAGTGGGAGGGAGACGCTCTATAGTCTGGATTATACATCAGTTAGTGGGTGGAAGGCGCTCTATAGTCTGGATTATACATCAGTTAGTGGGAGGGAGATGCTCTATAGTCTGGATTATACATCAGTTAGTGGGAGGGAGACGCTCTATAGTCTGGATTATACATCAGTTAGTGGGTGGAAGGCGCTCTATAGTCTGGATTATACATCAGTTAGTGGGAGGGAGACGCTCTATAGTCTGGATTATACCTTAGTTAGTGGGAGGAAGACAGTGAGTCTCGGTATTGAGTCACAGCAGTCTAGCGGACTTTTCACATCAGAATCTGCTTTATAATCAGGAAAAGAGGCGGACTGACTCGCCGTTCCCTCTTGTGGTACAGGACGGTATTACACCGCAGCCGCGGCTCAGCAGGCTTTAATTGCTAGAGGAGATTCTATTTATTTAAACGTTTGATCTGACGGCCTCTTTGTTTCCCCGCGGGCGAAGCTTCTTCCCGAGCTGACCAACCCGGACGAGCTGCTGTCGTACCTCGGCCCCCCCGACCTCCCCAACAACAGCAGCGACGACCTGCTGTCGCTGTTCGAGAACAACTGAGAACAACCGTCAACGTTCCAGCCTCCGTTTGCACCCTCTACCTGTGTGTGTGTGTGTGTGTGAGTGTGTGAGTGAGTGAGTGAGTGTGTGTGTATGGGATGTTTTTGGTTTGTTTTTTGTGTGTGTGTGCGTGCGTGTGTGTGTGTATCCGAGGTGTCCTGCTTTCACTCCAGTGTCGAGGTGAAGGAAGAAGCACTGACTGTGAGTATGAAGAAATGAAAACAGGCGCCCAATCCGCAGACCAGCATTTTAAACTATAGCACAAGTCACAGGCTGGAGGAGCGACACAGTAAAATAAAACAGGAAAGAAAAAAAAAAAAAAAAAAAAGTACTTTTTAACAGGTCAGGGTGGGAAATTCCCACTTCTGAGTCGGGGGCGTTCACTATACAGCCAGACGAAATAATCCACAGATAAAATGATGAACATGATGCATGTTGATGAAATCTGTTGTAGCGGTTCCTAACCTGGAGGGGGCGCCGGAGCTCACACAGGAAGTGGAGGCTTTGCACTTGTCAAATAAAAGCTTATTTTGAAGCCTCCCGTCTCAGAACTGTGTGTGGAGTAGAACATTTCTTTCTTTTCTTTTTTCCGGGCTCTTTGTTTATTCCCCTACTATGTTGTTGTTGTTTTTTTTTTTTTTTAAAGGAATGTGCATTTGAGGGATGTGCAAACGGGGCACCAGATGCGCTCGGCTCTGCCGCTCAGCCCACAAATGCATGTTCTTTACAAAAAAAAATAAACTGTCAGGTTGGGAACCTCGCATTCTAAAGTCCTCACTTCTGCACATTTAATTGTTCCAGAAAATGTCACGTTTGAATGACGTCACATTAGAACTCTGAAAATTCCCATTTTCTACCTGGGAAGTTCCCAGATTGATGCTTACCCCCCCGCCCCCCCCCCCCCCCCCCCCCCCACTCAAAAGTCAGAATTTCCCACCAACTCATGAACGCATCGTAACTGCAGTGATTCCCAATCTTTTATCAAAACATTTTATGTCCCCCAAACTTTTCTTTTTTCTACTCGTCATGCGTCTTGAATTCCCTTCGGGATCAATAAAGTATTTCTGCGTCTCTTCATCTGTGCCAAGAAACTACAAAAATCCAAGATGGGACTATTTTACGTGAAATCCCTTCAACTGTTTGCGGATTTTAACCGCAGAGTTAAAATTTTTTTTTATTATTTTCCTTCCAAATGACTAAAGAAAGTTATTGATCGCCCCCTGGTGGCTGGAGTGAGTACAGGAGAGATGCTTCGGTTGGTTAAATTAAAGAAATGGAGAAACTCCACAAAGATCTTTTTCTGTCCTTTTTAGTTGATGGGAAATTTTGAACACAAAATCTATTAATCTGGCAGTTAATTGACAATGCTCTAAATTTTTTGGGGTTATTTTAATAATAAAAAATGCTTCTTGTTAACAGACGTGACAAGAGACTACAAAAATAAAAGATTTTCCGTTTAAAAAAAAAAAAAATAAAAATTCAATCTAAATTATCACAATAAAAGAGCCTGAATAGAAGAATAAAGACGCTATTCCTTGTGGCCTTTTCATTTATTTTTCTACACATTTTCCAGACTTTTTTTTGGGCGTATTTTCTTTTTCTACCGTCACAAAGGCGTCGGGGGGACCGAAGCAGATTGATCCTGTTTGTATTGGAGCAGTAAAAAAGCAGCAGGGTTTTACTTTGACGTTACTTTGTCAACTGCTGCATCGTAACTTTAGATTTTCTGAATTTAAAGAAAGAAAACAACCAAAACCAAGGTTTTCCTCCTATAAATGTGAAAACTGTCCAACAAATCAAAGCTTTGAAAGTCATTCTTCTGGGGAAACATTTACCTTTTCCTAGATCTATGAACACATACATACTGAAGGGATTTTGTGTATTGTGTTTCTTATGGAGGAATTACTGCAGACCAAAATAAATCCCAGGTTTGGTTCAGAATTTATTCACGTGGGTGAAACATGGAAGAAGTTTAAAACGTTTATTCAAACATTTTGTGCTAAAAAAAACCTCAAAACTGCTTCTAAAAACAAGCATCAATACAGGAAGTGAAAATAAAGACTCAATATATACAAACAAATACTATTAACATTCTATTTAAAAACAAACATTGAAACCAACCATGGAAAGATGGGTAATGGTTTAAAACGCAGAATTATGACTAAGACGTAAAACATAACGGCCACAATTTACTAAAAGACGACAAACTGAAAAATGTAGACTGGTACAAAACCGACACAGTAACCACGGCAACTATGCAACTCTTAAAAAAAATAACATTAAAGAACCAAACAAAAACATCTTTGGTAAGATGCCAAATGTTGAATTTTGAATTGAAAAAGTTTATTTTGGACCAAAACTATAAATCCAAAACAAACAGATGAACAAGTAACGGCCCAACGTTTCCATAAAGGAGGATGAGGCATAAGCTTATTTACTATTTTTTCAAAATAAAGGTCCTTGTTTATTAAAATGACAAATCTTCCAAATGGATGTTATGTTGTTAGTTAGGCTAGGGGTGAGCTGGCTTTCAAAATAAAAGCCCCAAATGCCTTCAATATAGAAGTCCTAGTTTATTAAAAAAAATAACATCTTAATGTATATTTAGGGATTATCTAGACGAGAGCTTAGCTGGCTTCCAAAATAAAATCCCTGCTTTTCTTCAAAATAAAAGCCCTTTGTTAATACCTTCAGAATTGCTATTTTATCAATATTTAAATGAGCCAGAGGCCGCGACTGGGCCGACCCCCACCGGTCAGAGTGAGGTCCCGACCCAGGCTGCCTGCAGCTTTAAATGTTCATGACCTATGAGCTGCCGCTATGGAGAATAAAAGAAAAGAATTTAAACATTTCATTTCACAGCCAGAAAATCCAATAAATGAATAGAAGTTTCATTGTTTAATGATAAAAAAAAAAAAGTAAATATTTTTGCATTTTCTTCAATGAAATGAGTGCATGACGTTGGAGAGAAATTGTATACAGTTTGGTGTTTTTATTAAATGATTATAAAATGTTTGACAGTAAGAAAACTCTGTTATGAAGCATTTTCTTCCAGATTTAAAAAGGTGGGGGAAAAAAAATTTGGGAATCACTGCTTTTATCCATGAAGTCGATGTAAAATGTTTAATTAAAAAAAAGAGAAAAGAAAAAAAAAAATAAATAATCCAGACGAAGGTGAAGAGAGAATAAGAGTCCGGGCTCTGAAGGCGCAGCCCGCGTTGTACAATAGACATTTTTATTACTACATGAAGCTGCGAGTGCGCTGAGATTCATCGTCCGACATCCTTCAGCACTGTGAAGTATATAAGCTCCGCCCCTCTCTACCGCCAACTCGCCCCTCTGTCGGTTTCACCCCCTCCCACCACCAGGGGGGGGGGGGGGGGGGTCTCCTCGAGCAAACTGTAAATGAGCTGTGTGTCGTGGCATTTTCTGCCATCCGGAAGCTATTTGTATGTTTCTAAATGGTTCGACATGTATAACCCATCATGACGCGGGTTTATGTACTGTATAATCAGCTGTTTTCATTAGAGAACGTGTGTGTATCAAATGAATCGTTAATCATGGTAATTTTAATGTTATTAGTTGGATAATGAATCATTGTTGGCACTGTATACATACTGTATGTTAGAGAAAAAAAAAGTAAAGAAATAGTTAAAAAAAAAAAAGAGGGAAAAAAAAAAAAAAAAGAGGGGAGGAAAAAAAAAAAGGTGGCGGTCGTTCCGTACGTACGCGTGCGACAGAACCGACGGTCGGCTTGACGTTCGTTAAAAAGAAAGCTATTCTTCGTACCACTTTTTCAAGACGGCGGTTTTTCTACGGATGCACGCGGTCCAACCCCCCCGCCCCCACCCGACCTCCTGCCCCCGCCCCCGCCCCTACCCCCACCCCACCCCCGCAAAAAAGACAACAAACCATTTGTGCGAAGGCAGCGGTGTTGATATTGGGAAACGATGGACTATTTAAATCTGCAAACATTTGCTAGAGAGGACAAAAAAAGATGTTTTGTAATATGTAAACTATTCCGCATATTTTGTAACACATTGTAATTGCCATTATTTTCTATTTATTTTTTAATCATAATCATCATTGTACCTACAGTTACTTTTGTCCCCCTTCCTGAAATCAAAATAAAACAAAAAAATCACTTTATTTCAGACCCGAGAGTTTTTTGTTTTTTTTGTTTGCTTGTTTTATTTTTTTTTTTTTTGGGACGTCTGAAGATTTTATGCGCTAACGACGCTAGCATAGCTTGCTAAACAGTAACCACTGAATTTAAGGGTATTACTGTGGGTAGAAATCAATTAAAATAAACGCATAAAGGTACCAGTTCTTGGCCACAGGACTCAGAATAAAGGGTATGCGGTACTGGGCTCATGATTTTGAGTACAGGGCACAAGTTACTATGATACTATGAGTACATGTACAGGTACCTCATACAACTTTCTGTACACAGCTCACACACGGGCTACAAGGTACCAGTTAGTGGCCAAAAGACTCGGGCCGTTTCTCAATTCCAAGTACTACTACATACTCTGAAGAACTGACTTCTGGAATATCTTCCCAAGTGCATTATGGGTAATTTGGCTGCCCAAGTCAACAGAAGTCTGGTCTAGATGCGTCCTGGATAATGTGGGTGGAGCCAGTACACACCCGGGTATTTCATGAGTACTTTGAATTGGATCAGTACTCGGTCTCTGACTGATGACGTTTCACGAGTATGCCAGAACGCAAGTACAGACAAGTACGCATGAAACGGCCTCGGAGTAAAGGATATGCGGTACTGCACACAGGACCTTGAGTTACTACACTCTGACTATAGGTTACAAGGTTTTAGGGACAAGTTACCTTGGTATAGGATATGAAGTACTGTGCAGCTACAGGGGTACTTAGTCATTCATACTTTGTACCCTGGAGATAGTAACTTGTACCGAGTACAAGGCAGTTAAAGGAGTCGTCGCCTGGTATTCTCTCGTCTTTAAATCAATTCCTAAAATGTTTTATGGAAAAAATAAATCTAATCTAGAACTCGTTCTGATACTTTTTTTATACTGCAACTTCCTCCGGCGAGAGTATGAGTGACGTTCTGACTGGTACGGGTGTTGGGTGTGAGTTGATTGGGTTGACGGGGGTTTACAATGAAATACAGTCGTTTGGTAAATTTAGCCGCTAACGTACCGAGTATAACGGCTGAACCTACTCAGGTGACTTTACAATATTAAAACTATTAAAACCTCCGGTTTTGGTGGTGCGCCCTCTTGTGGGCCTTTCTGGTCAGCACAACGAGCCCAAACACAAAAACTTAGAACTTTCAAACTCCAGTCCCAACACCAGTTTACATGTTTTAACAAGCAAACGTGGGATTTCCAGGCGACCACTCCTTTAATACACGGTAAAACAGTCGTCTAAAGGTTTGTGGGTAAAGAGTACTCTGTACCCAGGAAGGTACTATGTGAAGAGTACAGGTCGTCGTCTATATTTTGTGTTCCCAGGACAGACTAACTGGTTCAAACGTGTTGTTTTGGTGCAGCTTTCAGTCTTTAAACGCAGGAAATGTTCCGCAGCAACACGGTCCGTGTTTTAGTTTCCCCTGATTGAGATTCACGACTTTAATCGACCCGGTTTCCTCCCTCACTGCGCCTCCTGATCTGGTTGCCATGGAGATATCCTGCCCCGCCCCGCCTTCACTGCCATTGGTGCACTTCCGGAGCCTCGCAGAAAGTGCTGCGGCTGTGATTGGCTGCCGCCGCTCTGACGTCACGGTGCCTGATATAAAAACAGAGGTGGCCGGAGGGAGCGACGCGCTGCAGGTCCGCTGTTTCTCTCAAACTGCGTGTTTTTTTTTCTTCTCCTCACAAAGTGGTTTTCTTTCCTTCCTCCGCGGGAACATGGGAAACCCCCGAGTTTTCTTCGACATGACTGTGGACGGCGCCAACGCCGGCAGGATTGTGATGGAGGTAAGAAAAATCTCCTTTTTTCCCCAATAAATGTCTCAATTAGGCTTTAAAATCTCCCCTTTCTGCGGGTTTAATTCATTTTCAGCGGGTTTTTTTATGCCCTGCAGCTTTAATAGACGTGCTTTGGTGCATCAAGTCCTCTCGTGCAGCTTTGCGGCTTCAGCTCCATCTTTTATTATTATTATAAACCTTCATTACTAAGATAAGTGAGTTAGAGCTGATAAGAGCAATTTAAATGCTCAAATAAATCCTATAAAAATAATCATCCTCCGCACAGCTGGGAACGCCCATCATCATCATCATCATCATCATCATCATCATCATCCTCATCATCATCATCACAGCACTGCAGGGTTCTGCAGGCTGTAAATCTCTGCACATTTTTCCTTTATTGCATATATGAGCACATTAACAGTTGGCTGATAATATGTCAGCATATATGCCTTTATCACACATAATGTGTATAAAAGCAACTGAACTAATTTCTCTAATTTCTTGCTTTTTGTTGCCCTGAGTGACTGCAAACTTCATTTTTGATTGTTTATCTGCAGCTGCTGGGAGGAAATAAGACAATTAAAATAAGAAAATAGTCAAAACATGTATTTTCTCCCCTGAATCTGTTTATTGGTATTTTCTACAGACAGTTACGTACAATTTAAGAATGAACACATAACCAAGGGAGGAAGAAAAGGGAAATATAAGGAGAGAAAGTCTTAAAGGTAATACTAGCACCTAAAAGGAAAGAAAAAAAAAGGTGAATAAATTAAAGAATTATGAAAATAAAGGTGTATAACAGGTGCAGTCGGTGAGTGTCAGTAAATCACTGATCATGTCTTATAAAAACATTTTTTTTTGGTGTATATATTTATTTCAAACATTAAAAAAAAAAGAAAATTACAAAATTTTAAGAAAATGATATGTTGGTGCTCATGCCTAGAGAAGAAAGAAAAATGGTAATTAAATACAACATTAATATTATTACTCGGCACAACAAGCACAATAACAATATTAATAATCAATAATGACTCCAATAACAATACTAGTGTATACTTAGGTCTTTGAAAAGAAATATCTATTATCTCCTAATTATCTGCTTTAATTATTAAAATAATCCAAGTGAGCCATTGTTTATTCTCCTAATTCCTTCTAGTTCTATTGAATTAATTGTCAGAGTGTCGGGGCCGATGGAGTCCTGCCCAAAGAGCACAGCCTCAGCATTCGCTTCAATAAGTTTCCCCAGAAAACTGGAACTAGATGGAGAAATATCTATTATATTACTGTGGATGAAGTTGCATCTTTTCTTGCGCCATGTCAATATTCCCTGATGTGTTTTTTTTTTTTTTTTTTCCTACACTGATTAAATCCTCTGTTTGGCAGCTCCGGGCGGATGTGGTGCCAAAGACTGCAGGTAGGTAAGCTCCACAAATCAAATCAATAAATAGAAGGGGAGGCGGCGGCCAAATCTATTTTTTCCCCCTCTGCACACACCCAGAGTGGATTTATGTTGATGATGGGGGGAAATATGCGTCCCCGTTAATCCCCGGCAGTGTTTTCGTTCTAAATATGGGTGGAGGCTGCAGAGTGTGAACACTGATTCAGTCGACTCCGGTCGCTCATGTTCTAGACGACGTAGGACCGGTGGAGCTTCTGTCTCAGAGTTATTGTTCGTGATCTGACCTATTTACGCTCCCCTGCATCGCAGGAGGAACATTTGCAGGATCTAAAGTGGGGTTTTCCCTCGGAGCCCAGACAGTATCATGAGAGGCAGCGAGTGGCGTTTAATTATTTATCCAGGAGGTAAATATGACTTTTTGCTCCCTGCGGGGGATCAGGCGAGGCAGGGCGTGACCTCAGAGATGATACTGCAGAAAAGAAGGTGTATACACCAGGAAGAACTCCTCAAAAGTCTTCATGACAGGACGCCAAATCTTAGATTTCTGACACAAACTACATACAAAAGGATATTTAATGACCTTAAAGAAACAAGAAAAGAACCATGAATAGATAAGAGAGGATCCACATATTAAAAAAAAAACTATAAATGTCCAAAACAACCAAAAGAAAATGCAAAATGAACCAATAATGACAAAACTAAAAAGTCAAAATTATGAAAAACAACCACAACACATTGTGTTCAGTTTAATTGTTTTAATTCTCCGGCTACGAGACGGTCAGAAAGCAAAATAACCACAAACACATTCATTAGAAAAAACACGGAAAAGATGGAAAACGACACCAAAACTTGTAAAACAACCACAAAAATACACAAAGGTCCATATAAGACATCCACTGCAAGAGGCAAAACGGTAAAAAAAACATTAAACAAATAAAACCATAGAGAGACGAGACAAACACGACTAAATCCAGCTTCAGCGCAACTTTATAAACATCTAAACAAATGGAAAATACCAAACGACGATTAAATACGGATGATGCAGAAGAACCACATGGAAGCAAACTTCATAGAAACAAGGACGCAAAACAACCCCAAGAAATGGAAAAAGTAAAGGATGGAAACAACAAAATCAAATCATAAAAAAAATACGCAAATAACCATAAAATAATGCAAACAACATTCAAACCTCTGTGAATGATACAAAACAACCCTGAGACATCAATAAGATGTAAACAATAAAACGACCCAAACAAAAGGCGAACTGACGCAATGAACAAACATCATCAAAACCAGAAAAGATGAAAACAAATATAAAACAACTTTACAATCATGTAAACGACAATCAAACGAGGAGAAATGATTCAAAAACAACCACAGGAAATAACAAACTGAAATTAAACTACAACACGAGGATGCGATTCAACACCAAGTAAAGGATGTAAATGACAAAGCAAATCAGGAATTGATGCAAACATTGACAACAAACAACAAAACAACAAAAAATATGCAACAAAACAACCATAAAATGATCAAAACATGAACAAAACAACAAAAAAAGAAGCGAACAACAACGTGAAATGATGCAAAACAAGTACATAAAGATGCAAATTACTTCATAAGAAACACAAAAGGATGCAGAACAAGAAGAATCGGATCGCGACGTGTCGACAGATAAAAATAAGAATAAAACTCCACCAGCTAAAACAAACAAATCACCACAATAAAAAGCAAACGGAGACAAAACCACCACTGAGAAAAACCACTGGAATTCCAAGTGGAACCGATGGTTTTGGCTCTCGGCCAAGAATGAATCCCCGTCAGTAGAATGTCGTTAAAATGGAAAAGTTCTGTCCGTTTCTAATCGTCGGTTCTGATTTGGGTGTTTGACAGAGAACTTCCGGGCGCTGTGCACCGGTGAGAAAGGCTTCGGCTACAAAGGTTCCACGTTCCACCGCATCATCCCCAAGTTCATGTGTCAGGTACGGAGGAGCCGCCGCCGCCACCGCCGCCCCGATACCGCTCTGCCTGTTCCCTTCTTCAGTCTCTCTCTCTCTCTCTCTCTCTCTCTCTCTCCCTCTCTCTCTCTCTCTCTCAGGGCGGCGACTTCACCAACCACAACGGGACCGGCGGTAAATCCATCTACGGAGAGAAGTTCCCCGACGAGAACTTCCAGCTGAAGCACACCGGCATGGGGACTCTGTCCATGGCCAACGCCGGACCCAACACCAACGGCTCGCAGTTCTTCATCTGCACGGCCAACACCGACTGGTGAGCGCCCCCCGGAGGCAGCGTCCGGCACAGCAACTTAGTGGAGCAGACGGACGAGTGGATCCGCAAAACTTTCTTCACTTCCTGGTGGGGGGGGGGGGGTCAGCTTACACCACAACGATACTCGGATCCACTGCATCCCCTTCTTCTGTTCATACGATAAACAAACATGGCGGCGCCCATAGCGGCGTGACTCCAAGTCCATATTCTATTTTTATCGTCCATATCGGTAGTTTGATACCGGAGATTCTCCCCTGATAGCATCTGATTCTTCGTCAGTCCGTAGGGATGTCGGCTTCTCTCCATTTTCTTCACCTTATAGCGTTTTGTTCTCTGCACACGTCTGTGTGGTTCCATTACTAAAACAGCGCCCTCCCGTGGCCCAGCAGACTAACTACATTATTGCCAGTTTGTCTGCCGCTGCAGTGGAAATGCAACATTTTTCTTTCTCGGATTAGGTGTTGCCCCATGTTGCCCCATGTTGCCCCGTTTACACGACGTCGACGTTTCAAGTGGAAACGTATTTTTGTGTTTTGGTTTTAAAAAAAAACGGCAACGTTTTGAAAAGGCTGCCCCCCCCCCCCCCGCCCCGCCCCCCCGCGCCAGAACAGCGCCAAAAGTTTGAACCTGAAAAAAACAGGATCTGAAAGTGAAAGAAAATTTTCAAGGTGGAAAAAAAAAAAAATCTAAAACCAAAAACAGGATTTGAATGTGAATCAAAGTCAAAAGAATTCCAGAGTGGAATCAAAATTATATTTAATTTGAAAAAACTTTTCATGCTCTTATTACATCTTTTCTTGAACATTCGGTTTCAAATAAAAAAAAATTTCAATCACTTTTTTTTTTTTCAACTGTTTACTTCCACATATATACATAGAAATGTGTGTTTACAGCTTGTTGATTGTAGTTATTTATACATTTTGAGAAATCATCACAAGAAAAAGAAAAATGAATAAAGTTTTATTTATTTCAATTTATTTTTATGGAAATTTTTTTTAATTTTATTCAAAGAAATTAAGTATAATCTATCAAAACTAAATCTAATGAAAGTGAATCAACATATCAAGATGTAATGAATAAAAATATAATATACAAAACATAAAGAAACGTCTCACAAGTGCTCAGTTGAATAAGATGAGTTGTTTTATTTTGTTTTCCGTTAAAGTGTCTCATCGTATAAAAAACTTCTCCAAACTTGAGTTGTAACGTCTGCAACCTGTCCCACGCCGCCCCCTGCAGGCTGAACGGGAAACACGTGGTGTTCGGCTCGGTGGTGGAGGGAATCGACATCATCAAGGCGGTGGAGAAGCACGGCACCAAGAGCGGGACGCCCAAAGCCAAGGTGGTGGTCGCGGACTGCGGCGAGCTCAAATGAAACCGCTTCGTCGGTAGAATTCAACCAACCAGCAGCGTCAGTAGGAAACACCACCCACCCCACCCACCCCACCCACCCCACCCCTCCCCACCCCTCCCCACCCCCACCCCCCCCAAACCTGTCTGTAATATTTTCTACCTTCTTCTCCATCCTTTCTTTCTGGGCCACATTTGTTACCAAAACCTGAATAAACGATAACGATGTAAATAAAAGTGGTTCGTATGTTTGTTTATTCCTCAGATTCATATTTTTATCATTTCATTCATATTTGTTTTTAACTATAGTGCATCATATTTGTATTATTGTTTATTATCACATCATTAAATCTTTTATTAAATCTACTTAATAGTCAATTTCTCACCTTTTCATAGCCACTGTTTTCATTATGTAGTGTTTTGTTTTTTACAGTATATTATATATATATACATACACACACACACCCTTATATGGTACATTTATTTTACATTATGTATTTCTTTTGTATCATATTGTATATTTAAATGAAATATATTTTATATTTAATTATACATGATTTAAATATCTATTACGTTTCCTAAAAATTTTGTTTTACATAACATTTTGTTTATAATATATGTGTATATAAGATATAATATATTAATATATGTTATTCATTATCAAGCAATTTTTTTGTATTATATTTCTCAACATTTCTATTTATTATGTATATTTCCTGATAATATCGACTCGTTACATTAACTTGGATTCTAGTTTCATAATGTCAAGTTGTATATTTTGAACTATATTTAATTTTATATTCATGCATCATTTTCGAGGAAAGTAATGTAGAAGGCCATTTAATGCTCCATCATCATCATCATCATCATCATCGTCATCATCATCGTCACCATGACTACCAATTTACCAGTTTCTATAATTTACCAGTAGAAGTTTGAGTATTTATCCAGATATCAATTATACAGATATGCATTAACAAAGGAGGTTATAGGTTCTGTTGGAGAATAAAAAAGACAGAATATTGAAAAGACATAATATCAATGATGAATTCACTCGTTCAGTAGAAACCAGAGCCGAGAGAGGATGTATATATATTTTATTTTATTTCCCAGAAAGTACAGAATTTATCAAAACAAGGTCATCAATGCTCAGTGTTTTTATTTATTTCTTTATTTTTTTTCCACGATAAAAAGATAAAACGTCTAAAAACCAAGTGGAAGTGCACAGATTAAGGCATCAACATCTCCTCTGCCGGTTCTCCTCCTTCGGTGAAGCTCGGAGAGACAAATACAAAAAGGAACCCAAATCAAGTGAAGTTCTCCGATGGAAGAGATTGAACGAATCCAGACTGACGACCAATCACAGCACGGGACAGAAAGGAAACCACAAAGATACCGAAAGAACAGTACAGATTTAATCCAGCGAAGGTGGGGAAGGTGAACCCGCCCCGTCACACAAACAATATCGCTCAATCGTGGTGCGTTCCATTTGTCCTCGGAACTCGGTAATTCCGCCCAAAACGATCCTTGAATGACGCTGTCCCACCTGAGGTTGGAACCCCGACTCGTTTTCTGAGATATAAGAAGGAAGTTCCTGAAGAACTTCCTGCTTGAGGTTGGAGTTGGCCACACCCCCTCTCAAATCGGGAAGTCTGATTGGTTCTACAAAATCTAGAAGTTCCACCTCCCTTGTCAAATTCCCAGTTTCTTCTCAGAAGTCAGAAGTAGATATCTCTAAAGCCCCGCCCCCTTTTGTGGTCAGAATTGCGAGTTCTTTTCTGAAGTGCAGTACAGACGTTCTACAAGCCGTAACGTTGGGGAAAAAAATGATTTCCGGAGTTTAGGATCAGAAGTTTGAAAAGAAAAATCCAAACAATCGAGGTGGGAATTCCCAGTAGTTTTCAGCGTTGCATAGAGTAAGTTTTAGTAGCTCTTCCCTCTAAAGTTGAAATTTCAAGGTGTTTTTTCAGACAGAACCGAAGTTCTATCAGGGTAGAATCCTGAGTTGTTTTCAAAGGTGTGCGCCCCCTGGTGGTTGTAACACCAAGTTGTTTCCTGGTTTGAAACCAGTGTTTTCTTGACAGTCGGAACTCTGCATTGTTTACAAAGGAAGTTCCGTAAGCCCCGCCCCCCTACGACTGGAGTTTTTCCTCCAGTTAGTTCTAAAAAGTTACAATCCTGAGTTGTTTTCTGAGGTGTTGTTTTTAAAGACGTTCTGTAAACTCCGCCCCCTTGTTGGAGTTCGGACTTGTTTTTGGAGATTTGGAGAAGAACGATCGCCCCCCCTGGTGGTTGGTTTCCTGAGTTTTCCGAGTTAGTTCTCAAAGCCCCGCCCCTTTGAAGTTGGAAATTCAAACTGCTTTGCGACCTCAACCAACCAACGTTTTCATTTCTGCTCAGAACGAGTTCGCTCAACTGTGCAGTTATCCAACTTGCGTTGTTGTAATTAACCGGAACGCTACAACTTGGGAGAAAATGACATCATTCCGAGTTCGGAGGAAAATGGAACACAGCATCTTTTTGTTCCCGTCAAGATAAACTGTAAACATGGACGACACCGCAGCTCCCCCAGGAATAGAGCCAAAATGACTGGTTCGCCCCCTAGTGGTCGATTCTTATAATCCCTGAAGTTCATTATTAATCATTTTTTAAAAGAAACTTTAACTTCTTAATTTTCGGTCCATAGTTTCAGATTGTGACTGAAAGTTAGCCTCATCTGGTATTTTGTCTTCTTTACGTTGTTTATAAACGTAATGGCGTCCGCTGCAGCGCCGTTTTGGTCCCTAAATCGTTCCACACCCGATGCTAACAAACCGTTCGTAAACGTCTCGTCGGCGCGCAGATTGTTTGTTTTTCAAATTTTTCTTTCCAATACGACAATTCAAAATAACCGCTTGACATTCTCTGACATACACTTCCTGTCAGGAGCGGAAAAATCCTTCAACGTTAAAAAAAAAAAAGATAATTACGAATTGTTAGCATGCCTGGCTAGCTACAAATAATCGCTTGTAAAGCTAAAGAGCTTCATCTTGCTACATCGCCAGTTTCATTAATACAGAAACAAACAATTCATGTTCAAAATACTCTGGACAAAATACTGCAGTGAAATAAAGACGTGAAATGTCCCGAAAGATATTTCATAGTTTTTCTCAAAATTTCAAATTCAACTTTTGTTATTGTTATTTACTGTTCAAACTTTGGTCTCAAATGGACAAATGGAGCTCAACGTTCCCTTCTACTAGCAGGTCCTATGCTAAGCTAATTAGCACCGAGCTAACACAGAAAGACACGACGGTAACTCTCTTCAGGAATGGACTTAAGTATATTTCAGACGACTGGAAACTGTTAGAACCTCCACAAACTGTACAAATCCACTTTTTGTTATGTACATTTACCCCGCCCCCACCCCCCACCCCCCACCCTATTGAAACAGCACAGACGAAGACCACAACTCACGTGTTCCAAACAAAATACTTGAGGTAATCATTATTAATAACACTCAGGGGAAAGTATTTAAAAAGCTGGTTTGGATTTATCCTCCACTGGGTTTTTTTTGTTGTTTTTTTAAACACGAGCCTCGCGAGCGTCGACTTTTTTTAACGACCGGCGTCGTGGCTTTAAAGCGTCGCCCACGCTCCCGTCGCCCAGGCAGTTGGTAGCTTTTGCAATGGCACATTCGTGGTATTACCTCCCACACTGCAGGTGTACTCTGAATACTGGTGGTGCTGGCGTATTGAACCGTCGCTCTGCTAACAGTCACTGTGGAGATGAAGTCTAGACTGAGAACACCGCACGAGGAACATCCAAGAAGTGAAGGGACTACGACTGCTTGGAATACACCGATTCAATACCCACAGTACTGCGTGTGAGGGTTTCACCATAACTGCACGGACTGTGGCGGTACTGGAGGCTACATCGCTGAGCTGGTTGGAACCTGGGCTACTCACTACAGGACGAGCTGTTCAGGGCACTTAAAGGATGTGAGAAGTCCGTCTTGAGGGGAAGACCTGCAGCAGCGCGGGCTACAGGGGGCGCCACTGAGGAACCAGTCCTTCCAAATGAAATCAGCACGTTTCCGCCTCGTTTTCCCGTCAAACTACCAGGAATTGATGGTTTTGTACAGGAACTAGTGTCCTTTCAGATTCTCTGCTTTTAAAGACTTAAAAACTTCGTGTCTTGTTATCTGATTCTTGTATGATTTGCTAAAGTGGGTGTGTCTTGTTTTAAAGTGGGCGTGTTCCAGATATAAGTGGGTGTGGTCTATTAGAGTGGGTGTGTCTTGTTGAGTGTGTCTTGTTACAAAGTGGGTGTGTCTTGCTGTGAAGTGGGTGTGTCTTGTAGAGTGGATGTGTCTTTTAGAGTGTGTTCTGTTGTCGAGTGGGTGTGTCTTATAACCGAGTGGGCGTGTCTTGTTGTAGAGTGGGCGTGTCTTGCTGTAAAGTGGGCGTGGACCAGTCAGAAATTGGTAGTTGAAGTAATGTGGGCAAAGTTAGACTCTGTGGAGGTATCGCTTAGCACAGTGGGCGTGTCTGTATGCGAGTGGGCGTGTCTGTAGCTGCGTGGGCGTGTCTGTATGCAAGTGGGCGTGTCTGTATGCGAGTGGGCGTGTCTGTAGACGAGTGGGCGTGTCTGTAGACGAGTGGGCGTGTGCACATGAGGACTCGTCTTGGCTGATTTGGTGTGTTGCTGCTACTGTTACCAGTTGAGCTCCAGAATGTTTCCTCATGCTGCTTCAGAAGCCGACGGACTGATCAGGTAAGATCGAAACAGGAAGAATCCGCCGGACGCTCCTCTCTTGGTCCCTCTGGCGCCCCCTCCCCCCCCCCTCCCCCCCCGGTGTCCCCCCGGTGCTACCTCAGCTCTGGGGCGACGCCTTGCGGCTCTCCCTGAGGATGCCGTCCAGGCCGTTGAGCTGACGGAGGAAGCCCCGGTTGGGGATGACGCCTCGGTGGTCCTTGACCGTCTTGATGGCGTCAACCAGCGTCAGGTTCTGTCTGATCATCAGGTAGGCCAGAACCAGTGTGGCCGAGCGGCTCACCCCCACCGTGCAGTGGACCAGCACCTTCCCTGGAACCACAGTGAGAACCGGTGTCAAGAACTCCAATGGCCATAGAGGAACCGTCGAGGAACTATGTGTGTGTAACCACGGTTCCTCTGCGGTTCCACGACGGTTCCTCTGTGGCCGTGTGGGTTCCTGACACACACTGACCTCCGCTGACCAGGGCTTTGTGGATGAACTCGGCGGCGGGGTAGAAGTTGACGCTCATGTCGAAGGTCGGGGAGTCGTGGGCCTCGATGCCGTGGTAGGTGATGTTCATCCCGGCGTAGTACTCTGCTCCACCGCGCCACTTGCTCTGCGCACAGTTCAGGATGTGCGTGATGCCCAGCTTGGCGAGCTCCCGGCGGTCCGATGCCATGTCTCTGATGGATGGACAAAACGAAAAACTTGTTAAAAAAAAAAACATCATGAAATCTTCCGACTTTAACACTTCAAGCTCGACGGAAAAACACGTTCCAGGTGAAAACGTGTTGATTTTGCATTTTCGTTTCAGGAAAGTTTCCCCTTCACACTGAAACAGGCAGAAACACTGAAAACAGGCGACAAGTGGGCACTATGACATGCAGTAGCGGAACTTTAAAAAGAAAAATGTCTCCCCCTTTTCCACACAGACGGAATCTGAGCATTTTCAAAAAGTTCCACCAAGAGTACCATTTTTTATTTTTATTTTTTTTTCGTTTACAGTCTCTGACCACCAAAACACAACGGAAGTTTTCCATCTTCACTTAAAAAAGGAGGTACAAACGGCCTGAAATCCACTTTTTTTCTTTTTTGTTAATTCATCAGAAATCCCCATCACTGCCGACACACCTGGATCAAATATCAAATCTAAAACTGTTCCCAGGGGATGTTTTAGCAGATTTGAGCCTGAGGTGTCCCCAGGGTGCCCCGGGTCTGGAGCTCGTGCCCGTGGGCATGGGAACAGTTGCTGGTTGAACTCCCGGACGTGAAGCGGCTGGGGAGGAGGGAGGGGGGGGGGGGGTGTGAAGGTAAACACTCACTGATCTCCGATGTAGAGCCGCGGCCACACTTCGTCCGCGTGGTTACACGCCGTCTTGCCGGTGCACAGCAGCCGCTCGAGCTCCGACACGCTGAGCGTCGGGGAGGCGCGCTCCGGGTCCCTCCTGCTGGGAGACCTGGAGCTGCTCCTGGACCGGGAGAACCGGGACATGAACGCCATCTGCCCTGGAATAACAACAATATTCAATAATAATAATAATCAATAAAGAGAGAGAGAGAGAGAGAGAAATCCTTTCATTTCTGCTGAAGGATCCAACACTGGAATGTGTTTTTATTATTTATGAGGATGATGGAAGAGAATTTAACCTGTGGCTGTGCGGCTCAGACTGGATGTCTGTCTGTGTCCGAAGCTATAGATACCCCCCACCCCCACCCCCCCCCACCCCCACCCCCAACACACACACACACACACACACACACATCCACTCCCTACACAGCGCCCCCCTCCAGAAGCATCACATCTGTTTAATTTACCTGTGTGTTGTTAGAGTCTCAGCGGCTGAGCAGGACCAGCGGCTCCGCGGCCATGTTGACTCATTTATTGTAACGGGAGGATGGAGGAGGTGATGAGATGATGATGAGGATGAGGAGGAGGAAGGAGGAGGAAGAGGAGGAGGAGGAGACAGATGCTGCTGTTGCTGCTTCTCAGCATCCAGCACACATCTTCACCATCTTCTCAACCAGTCCCGCATCCGGAGGGTTTATTGTTTGATTCCGCCTCTAAAATAAAAATAAAAAAGCTTCTTCTTGTTCTTCCTCTTCTTCTTCCTCCCCCTCTTCTGCTGGGATGAAGATGCTTCTTTTAATATTTATTGTTCGTGAGGGACTGAGTCAGTATGTGGTCTTTGTCTCCATCTGCCGGTGAAGACGGGGATGAACTGCACTTTCTTTTTCATGTCTTTAGTTCAATTTTATTTCATCAAATAAAACACGATCATTTCAAAGTAGTTTTACAGAGAAAAACCAACAATTCCACGTGAGGAAGCAGAGGAGACTGTGGAAAAGAAAGAAAACTTAATTTTAACAGGAAGAAACCTGCAGAAACAAACTCAGAAGTAGAGAAAAAAAACTAATATTTTTTTAAAAACAACTTTTTGCAAAAAAAAATCTTTCAATCAAACTAACAAATAAACACATGTAGCTGTTATTTAAATGTTCATGATTAACGTAATCTAATTCCTGAAAGTGAGAAATAGCACCTTTGAGTAGGTTTCATAAACAAAACAACATGAAAAAAAAATGTAGACATTCAAAAACTATTTCAGAAAACTGAAATAACAACAGTGAAAAAAAACAAAACAACTTTGACGCATCCAACGTTTTTAATTTTACGTTCAATGTGTCTTTATCATCCTGTTTCTTTGACACGTTCACCGTCGACGGAAGCGTAGTTGTCATGGTAACACGTACTGAAGACGCGTTCAAACACATCTGTTTTTTTCTTTAAATGCAACGTTGTCGAAGTAAAATACATTTGTTTGTTCGTTGAATGGCAAAATAAATAGTATTCTCTGTTCTCTTAGCGGAACACTTTATGTTTTCCACCCAACTGCTAATGTTGTTAATGCTAAATTGTTCTCAAACCCTCGTGAAGACAACAGCCTTTTGTCAATCTTTGTCATTTAATGTCACGTCAAAAGATGTTATGAATTATCAATCATTGATGTTTTTCTACATTTAAATGCATTTCTCAACTTAAATAAATAGATTAATGCATTTTAAAATATGTATAACCTTTCTTTCAAGTAGTTGGTTTTTTTCCCGGCGGAACCTGAAGGCATCGTGACGTCGTAGTGACGTAGTATTCCTGCGCACAGACACACGCGTGGTGAGGAGCAAACATGGCTGCCGATAGGCTGCTGTTCCATGAGATGGGTCTCGACGACCGACTGTTAAAGGTAAAAAAAAGCATTTTTATTTCCATTAAACGTTCAACAAAGTGTGGGAGAGACTTCGAGCGTTTTATTCGAGAATATCAAACCCTTAGGAGTTTATAAAGTTGACTTAAATTGATGATTTAGCGCTGTCTGCTGGCTCGTGTTGTGCTCGTGTGTCCCAACTATTTTGATCTCCATGTTTCATTTACCTTCTTTTTTTTTTACCTCAGTTTATTTATTGTCCCAATCTTTATTCATCAGCTTCACCAATAAACCCCTCAGAGGAACTGACACCATCGTAATGTTTAAATTGAGTTGTGAGGAGATGTTATAGCAACATCTTTAATAATAAATACTTCATAACGTTATAAAATCTTGTTTATTTTCTCACTATCACTGATGGTATCAGATAAATAACAGGATTTAGTATTTTCACTTTGTCAGCAGTCTGGTGATGGTTTGAGATCTTTTATATTCAGTGTTTTAGCTTGTTTTGGACTGAGATTAAATTAAAACATTTTTTAACTCCCTTTCAACTGAGATTACACTATTTTGTGGCCTCATATAGGGGTATTCAGGTATTAGACTTTTTTTGTTTGTTTTAGCTCGTTTTGGACTGAGATTAGAGTAATTGTTTGACCCGTTTGGATCGAGATTGGACTATTTTTTGTAGTTTGATTTGGACTGAGATTAGACTTCTGTTTAATTTCAGTTGGACTGAGATTACATTATTTGATGGCCTCATTTTAAACTGATTGTGGAAAGTTTTAGATTTTTGTCCCTGTTTGGACTAAAGTTGTAGTATAACATTTGGTTTTTGGAGTTTTAATGGAGTGCAGAGGCACGTTTTTTTTTCCTTTTACTAAACGAACTACTATTATTTTTCTGTATGATTTTAAATAATTGTTTTCAGTACTTCCTACATGTGGGCTTATCTTCTTAATGTGTTTTACTTTAGCAGTTTGTGTAATTTAAGCTGAGTTGTTTATGAACATATCCATGGACTCATTCCCATTTCTTGTGTTTGAGAATTCTTGTCAATTTAATGTCGTGATCAAAAACTATTAGACTGATTAGATTTATTCTGGACACCTTTTCATTACGATGAAATTCAACACCACAGCTCTAAAACGAGGCTTAGTTTTCTTTGTAGTTTGTTGAAGTTTGGTTAACGTTGTTGTACGTCGTTTACTCGCGTTCTCACTCCAAACGTTGTGGCGTCACGGATGAGGGGCGTGTCTCACCCTCCTTGTTACCCCCCCCCCCCCCAGGCGGTGGCGGATCTGGGCTGGTCCCAGCCGACTCTGATCCAGGAGAAAGCCATCCCGCTGGCTCTGGACGGGAAAGACCTGCTGGCTCGAGCCCGAACCGGGTCGGGGAAGACGGCGGCCTACGCCATCCCCGTCATCCAGCGCATCCTGACCGCCAAACAGGTAGAAGCAAAATCATCGTGTGTTTTTTTCTTGCTGATATTTAGAATCCGGACTTGAGAGCCACCGTCTGTCCTCCTCAGAGCGTCGGAGAGCAGGACGTCAGAGCCCTGGTCCTGGTCCCGACTAAAGAACTGGGTCAGCAGGTCCAGAAGATGATCCGACAGCTGACGGCGTTCTGCTCCCGAGACGTCCGAGTGGCCGACGTCTCGGGAAAGGCCGACCTGTCGGCACAGAGGTCAGTGAGTCGCTCAGAGAGAGTCGGTGCAGGGAAAGAGGAAAGGCTGAGAGATTTTAGACGAAAACAAAGTGGTTGAAAAATGGCCGCTTAAAACCTCTTATAACCTCTCATAGCATCTCGTAGCCTCTGGTAGCATCTTGTAGCCTTTGGTAGCATCTCGTAGCCTCTGGTAGCATCTTGTAGCCTTTGGTAGCATCTCGTAGCCTCTGGTAGCATCTCGTAGCCTCTGGTAGCATCTCGTAGCCTCTGGTAGCATCTCGTAGCCTCTGGTAGCATCTCGTAGCCTGTGGTAGCATCTCGTAGCCTGTGGTAGCATCTTGTAGCCTCTGGTAGCATCTCGTAGCTTCTGGTAGCATCTCGTAGCCTTTGGTAGCATCTCGTAGCCTGTGGTAGCATCTCGTAGCCTGTGGTAGCATCTCATAGCCTCTGGTAGCATCTAGTAGCATCTCGTAGCCTCTGGTAGCATCTCGTAGCCTCTGGTAGCATCTTGTTACCTCTTGTAGCTGTTTTCTGCCCCTGGCAGCTCCTTGCTGCTCCTTGTAACCCCTCATAGTCTCTTGTAGCCCCCCACAGCCTCTCCTACCTTCCCCGTAGCTTCAGGATTTTTCCCTGATGTCCCGTGGTTTTGCTCGCAGGCCCATCCTGATGGAGAAGCCGGACGTGGTGGTGGGCACGCCGTCCCGCGTTCTGGCCCACCTGGTGGCCCAGAACCTGGTGCTGCACTCGTCCCTGGAGATGCTGGTGGTGGACGAGGCCGACCTGCTCTTCTCCTTCGGCTTCGAGGCCGACCTCAAGAACTCCCTGTGGTGAGAGCGGCGGCGCCGCCGCGTAGCAGGACGCCTCAGCCGGCGGGCCTCGGGTCTTCTCGCAGCTCTGAACAGTCGCTCCCGCGTTGTGTTTGATGTTCCTACAGCCACTTTCCCAAGATCTACCAGTCGTTCCTGATGTCGGCCACACTCGGCGAGGACGTTCAGGCCTTGAAGGAGCTGCTGCTGCACAACCCCGTGAGTAGAACACATCAGTTAGTGTCGCTCTAACTTACAGTGGAAAAAGTCATTCAGGGTTTTAGGAAGTGTGGCCTGAGAGTCACAGCGCCACCGTGTGGCTTCACAGACACGCTGCAGCATCTCAAGTGAAAAAACACTTTTTGTTTTTGCATTTTTGTTCAGAAAAGTTTCACATTTACGCCGGAGTGTTTTTGGAAAATATGTAGTCTTCATGTTGGTGCTGTCTGGGTTTCTTTTTTGTAATGAAAACACACACACACACACACACACACACACACACACACACACACACACACACACACACACACACACACACACACACACACACACACACACACACACACACACACACACACACACACACGTACGTGCAGAGAACAGTCCTGTATAAACATTAACACTGGTAGAGCACGGACATTCTAGTGGACAGACGGCCAAGTTGGATTGTTATTATGGTGACTTTCAAAATAAAACTACCAAATTGGATTGTTATTATGGAGACTGTCAAAATAAAACTACCAAGTTAGATTGTTATTATGGAGACTCAAAATAAAACTACCAAGTTAGATTGTTCTTCTGGAGACTGTCAAAATAAAAGTACCAAGTCCAGGAGTATATGAACTGGGAGTCGTGACACCACGGAGGAAAACTTTGCTCTGATTGGTTCTACTGAGCATGTGCAGAGGAACTAGTTACTGAGGCTGTGGTGTGCCTCCGCAGACGCACACATGCAGAATTAAACTGTAGATTCCTCTAAATAATGTGTAATAAAGTTAAAACGAGTTGGTGAAATGTGTTTATATTTTCCCCCTCTGACACTAACAGTACCCTCTTCCTCCTCCTCCTCCTCTTCCTCCCCAGGTGATCCTGAAGCTGCAGGGCTCTCAGCTGCCCGACAGCAGCCAGCTGCAGCAGTACAGCGTCCGCTGTGAGGAGGAGGACAAGTTCCTGCTCATCTACACGCTGCTGAAGCTCGGCCTGGTCCGCGGGAAGACGCTGCTGTTCGTTGGCGCCGTGGAGCGATGCTACCGGCTCAAGCTGTTCCTGGAACAGTTCGCCATCCCCGCCTGCGTCCTCAACTCGGAGC
>NC_137641.1:29506432-29528932 GCF_963383615.2 Lipophrys pholis
TGCTCCATAATCTGGATGTTCGTTGGCAGAAGATGCTCTTTAATCTGGATGTTAGTTGGAGGAAGATGTCCTATAATCTGGATGGTAAAGGCGGAAAAAGCTCTATAATCTGGATGTTAGAAGAGGAAGATGCCCTATAATCTGGATGTTAGAGGAGGAAGATGCTCTATAATCTGGATGTTAGAAGAGGAAGATGCCCTATAATCTGGATGTTAAAAGGAGGGAGGTGCTCCATAATCTGGATGTTCGTTGGCAGAAGATGCTCTTTAATCTGGATGTTAGTTGGAGGAAGATGCTCTATAATCTGGAAACAGATTCACTAACGACGAGATGAAGCAGCCACAATTAGCTGTAATAAGCGAGCAACATGCAAACTGCTCTTGTGGGGGAGGGACAATTGTCTTAGCACACTAATGCTAATCACAGCTGCTGTGGCTGCAGAATAATGCTAATGATACCTGCAGTGAGACACAATTCGTTTCAGCTTGCGTTCAGAGTAAATGAGTTTAGTGGAATAGTAACTCTGGACGTGTAACTTGGTAGCATAGCTACTGCTACCAGCGGAGCAGTAAAACAAGACGGGACTCAGATTATTTAGAAAATAACTTTATTTAGATGCATTCAGCAGTACAAAACAGTTAAACTGAAGCCATTAAAGAAACAAGCGTCCACTACGGACTTCCTGCTTTTTCTTCTGACGTCGGCTCTAAACAAAAGTTTTAATTGAGTGTTGATATGATTCCATATTTGCTGTGGATCGACTCCGCTCAGCAGAGGATGTATTTACATTTCTTGTTCCGAATTTTCCCGCCCAAAAATTTGCAAATGGCTCAAACGCGAAGGCGTTCATGCAGCTGGACAGTTCGGAAACATTTACGAATTATCCGGTTCCATTAACGCATCTTAGCGCATATTCTGCCTGATTGGTTACTTAAGAATATCAATCACATCGTAAACCCGCCCCCTAATGTGTTTTTTACCTGAAAAGCGTAAATACACAGTGATTAAATACAAAAACAAACATTTGACGACATTACTTGTGATCTTTAGGTAAATCTTCTAAGAGCTCTCAGGAACTTCCCGCATTCCTCGTGGGAATTTTCCACTTCAGCAGGTGTATTTTTTCCCTACATGGAATTTGGAACATTCCCACTCACACCGTCACGGTCTCATTGCCGTCCGTTCATTACGAGTACTGGCTGAACTGAACGAGTGCTAATGTGGTTTGATGTTGGTGGTTAGTGGAGGACTGTGTGTAGAATAGATGAGTACTGATATCAGTCGATGGTGTATTCGAACGGATAGTCCTGAGTCGGCGCCGAGTCGAAGCCGATGCTGTCGAACGGGTTCTCTGTGGACCAGTTGTCCACCGGGAACCAGGCGTCGTACCAGGACGTGGTGCTATCGGTTTCCGGTGGTTTGGTGGTGGTGGTCGTGGTTGTTGTGGTTGTTGTCGTGGCGGTGGTGGTCGTCGTGGTCCTTGTTGGAGCGACACGGACACCGCCTCGTAACCTCTGCAGGCGCAGCCTCCGTAGACGCAGCAGCCGAAGCCGCCGCAGTCGCTCCACCCTCTGGGCCTCGGCGTGATCGTCCACAGACACGGTGGTAGTGGTGGGCGCCGCCGTCGTGCTCGCCGTCTTCGGCCTGTTGACGATCCGGATGGGCCTCTTGCCGCTGAGCGCCATGATCTGCTTGATGCGGTCCCAGTTGGATTTGGCCAAGGTGAAGCTGCAGGGCGTGGCCCCGGAGTCGTAGCCCACCATGCAGAGGCGCGTCTGAGGCGTGTAGCCGTCGGCTTTGGCCGTCACGCGGTACTCGCCGGGGTTCAGGAGGCGCCAGTAGTCGCCACCGGCAGCTGGAACCAAAGAGCAAAGGTGGTAACTTCCATCCATCCAATGCACCCTCCAACCAACCAACGGACCAACCAACCAACCAACCAACCAACCAACGGACCAACCAACCAACCAACCAACATACCAACCAACCAACATACCAACCAACCAACCAACATACCAACCAACCAACATACCAACCAACATACCAACCAACATACCAACCAACATACCAACCAACATACCGACCAACCAACATACCAACCAACCAACATACATACCGACCAACCAACATACCAACCAACATACCAACCAACATACCAACCAACCAACATACCAACCAACCAACCAACCAACCAACATCAGAGTTTGATCTTTGCGTGTTTGGGCCTCACCAGTTCTGACGTCGTGTCGTATTCCCTCCACGGATACGGTGGCATTAGGCAGCGGATTTCCCTCCACATCTCGGACTAAACCTTTTACTCCTCGATTCACCTGAAGCACATCAAAGCATCGCTGAGTCCAAATATCAACTTTAGGTCAGTTTCCCTCTAAATACACCTGCAGAAAAGATAATAGAACTGTAACATGAGATTTTTTAAATGATGTGCACTTTTCCTCAAATTCTCTTTTTCCAACTTTTAGGACAGCGAATACCGACTTTCTTTGTTTTCTTTGTTGAGGACTTGGCAACACTGGCAGCTTTCCTCGGTAAATGAATTGAAAGTCGCCAGAGATCAATGCAGACTAAGGTGTGGTGCAAAAGTCAATGAATTCCAGCTTTAAAGGTAAATAAACAAAATGTTCCACTTGGTGACTTTCCATCGTTTTACCTTCCTTTACCAGTCAGACATGGAAATTCAGTAATTGTTCATTTGAGCTCATCAAATCCCCAATTCAAGTGGAAACTTTCGTACTGGGCTCAGGTTTAGTGCAAAATGGCTTCTAGGTTTTGAAGTTAGTTCATAGTTCGAAGTCTGCGTCGTGTTCGGCCTCTGACCTGTTCCATGAAGGACAGCAGAGACTCGCGGTTGTTCTCCCACTCCAGCGGCAGCTCGCTCTCATGTGGGAACTTGTCGCAGCCCAGGAAGACGGAGAGCTCGAAGCAGTTGGTGTGCAAGTAGCTGAAGTCGTTCATACCTTTTTGTAGGATCGGAGATGACACTCGGTGACTCTCATCTCATTATCCCGGACGGTAAAGTCGTCCGTCCACGGGTACTTACTGCCCACCACTGGCTTCCAGCTGGCCCTGTTGGTGATGGCCTGTCCGCCGGTGACGTCGTCCCCGTGGCAGGAGCCCCGGTACGTCTCCGTCATGGTCAGGTGGCTGTGGGCGTACGACATGGCCAGCCACCGGAACATGGTGTCGTCGGGGGTCTCCCTCAGGGCGCCTTGGTTCTGCCGTTGGATGCGAGCCCATGTCTCCTCGTTCATGTCCGAGTTGGTCCTCCAGCGTCGGCTGTCGGTTACCTTAAACGTGACACAGCGGAGTTGTGGCGTTAGTGTGGAGCCGACGTCGTCTCGCACAGTCATCTGGTTCTTCAATCGTAAAGGAGACGTACGGCGATTGGCGGACGCTGCATGTCGAACGGATACGCCACCAGTTTTTCTCCGCCCTGTAAATTGGCTCCCAACACAAACGGGCTTCGCTGCATCCAGGAGATTATCGCCTTCGTCTCGACCGCGAGCTGAAAGATCGAGACGTAGATGAAGTCGCCGTCACCGTATCGGATCCAAACACTGGGGAACGTGACGGTGGTGTACTCACTGAGCCGTTGAGGAAGTTTTCCGGCAGCGGGATGTGGTGATTGGGAACGATTCGGGGAACCCAGCCTCTGTCCTCGGCGCCCCACAGGATGCTGTTGAGATCCGGGAAGTTCTCGAAGATGTCGTAACCTTCTTCGGTCCAGTGGCCCAGAGCCCAGTTCCCCATCTCGGAGCCCTGCAGGAAAACACGGAGGACGAACACGTGAGGCGTCACTTTGATGAAGATATTTGAGGCTTTTGGAGCTCAAATGTTTCTTGAGAAGGTTCAAGTTGCTGGAGCCAATCAGGATCCATCCTGGGCAGGTCGCCAGTGTTCTACTGAAGATAATGCAAAGAGATTCAACTTTAACGTCGCTGATTAACCGATCAGTTGTCGTTCACTGGGAGTCAAGACTCTGGAGGCCACCATTGTTGTTATTGTCCATCTACTAGCGCTTGAGTAGAGGAGCTATTTACTACAACCGTGGTGTAGTAAATAGTTTACTACATGCGCAGTAGCAACGTTCCAGAAAAGTTCCTTTTACCTTGGTTTACCCCGAGACAGAGTCTCTGACCGTTTCTCAATATACGCGTCCGTACTTGTGAAATGTCACCATTCAGAGAACAAGTACTGATATATTTCAAAGTACGCATCTTGCCAAGCATGCGTGAAATACCGAGAAGTGTTCTCGTTCCGCCCACATTACCAAGGATACATCAAGACCCATAATATATTTGGCAAGAAATGGCGGCAATGTATTCTCGCCTCAAGCAAGTCAGTGCTTCCGAGAACGTAGTTACAAGTACGTTCTCGCCAAGTACACGGGTACCTTGAATTGAGAAACAGCCTCTGTTTTTGAAAAGTTCCACCTCGGAAGCCATTTTCAAAACGTTTGATTTTCCAGTGACTTCAAGCACCTTTGTCGTGTGAACGTGTAACCAAAACGCAACAAAAGTTTTCTGTTTTCACTTTAAATACATCCAAACAAATACCCATAGTATCCTTTAAGTGAAACGACTCATTAGGTAGAGAAGAATTTATCCAAACTCCTGATGTTAATTTAGTTTTAATTGTTTCTTGGTACCATCTGGAAGGCCAGCTCGTAGGCGTCGGGGTTCAGGGACGGCACCAGGTGGATCCTCACTCCGTCCACCAGGCGGCGCACTCTGGGGTTGTCGTCGTTGTACTCTTTGCACAGGAACTGCATCAGCAGCAGGAGGAGCTCCCGGCCCAGGGCCTCGTTACCGTGGAGACCAGCGGTGTAGCGAAACTCCGGTTCTCCTGGAGACGATTCAGTGTCACAACAAGGTTTTATTTGTAGTTTTTATAAGTTACAGGTGAAAAAAACCAAACAAACTTAACGTCCCACCTGTCTCGTGCTCCCCGGGGTTGTCGGAGATTTCCATGGCGTACATCTTCAGCCCCTGCGAGCTCTTCCCGATGTTGTAGATCCTGGTGATGTTGGGACACGCCTCGTTGATCACCTTCATCATCTGGAAGAGGAGCGGAGACAGGAAGAGGCGGGACTCAGTTATTGTTTCATGGGCTTCTGCAGTGTTACGTACTGTGTTGAGAATCACGTGAGGCCACGTGTCGAATACTTTATTAACACAACACACTGAGGGAAACGTAACAAGTAAGTAACCAGCAACTCCACTTTACAAGAAAGTAAACAGTAACTACAACGAGGTGATCTTTTTTTTTTTTCTTGCCCAACAGTAAAAGAAAGAGAGAGAAAACCGACCTGTCTCATCTCCTTGTAGTTGTGGTGTCTGAAGTCCAGCTCATCAGACGAATTGACGTGGTTCTCACTGCGATGAGCACCTGAAACCAGGAGAACACGATGACTGGGAGGACTCAAAAATACTCTGTTTACTACTGCTCTTGGTGGTGTGTTGGGGCTGTTGGGTGGTGTGTTAGGGATGTTGGAGGGTGGTGTTAGGGCTGTTGGGTGGTGTGTTAGGGATGTTGGGTGGTGTGTTAGGACTGTTGGGTGGTGTGTTAGGGCTGTTGGGTGGTGTGTTTGGGTGGTGTGTTAGGGCTGTTGGGTGGTGTGTTAGGACTGTTGGGTGGTGTGTCTGGGCTGTTGGGTGGTGTGTTAGGGCTGTTGGGGGGTGTGTTAGGGCTGTTGAGTGGTGTGTTTGGGCTGTTGGGTGGTGTGTTAGGGATGTTGGGTGGTGTGTTAGGGCTGTTGGGTGGTGTGTTAGGGCTGTTTGGGTGGTGTGTTAGGGCTGTGGGGTGGTGTGTTAGGGCTGTTGGGTGGTGTGTTAGGACTGTTGGGTGGTGTGTTAGGGCTGTTGAGTGGTGTGTTAGGACTGTTGGGTGGTGTGTTAGGACTGTTGGGTGGTGTGTTAGGACTGTTGGGTGGTGTGTTAGGGCTGTTGGGTGGTGTGTTAGGGCTGTTGGGGGAGGTGTTGCAGATGTTGGGGGTATTTAGGGGTATTTGGGAGGCTCACTGGGCAGCTGGCAGGCCAGGACTTCGGCTCTGAGACACAAGCTTCCGTTCCAGCTCTGAGGCAGGATGCGGATGTAGCGCGCCACCACAGGGGGGGAGAACAGGCTCATGACCGGCGTGTCCTTGTCCACGTTCCCGTAGAAGAGCTGCCGGGGGGAGAGGTAGGGGGTGGGGGGGTAAACCATGGAGCTGGAGCAGAGTGAAGTCTCACGGAGCGACTCTGAGCGTCGTTCCATTCCCACTCACCCACTCAGCGTATCCGTCGTGCAGCACGGTCCAGTCCCGGCTGTCGTTACTGAACGCCACGTGGTACGACGACACGAAGTCCTCACTGCAACACGCAGAGGACAAAGTGCGTGAGCTCGTTTTAACACACTGGATCGGCTGGAGAGGAGCCCGTCCCTCAGTGGGTCAAGAAATGATGCTGATTGGTTCTCCGTGGCGACGACTTTAGGACTCACGTTTGGACCGAGTTCCTGCCCTGAGTGATGACCCCGCTGAACTCTACCTCTCGCCGGGCGTCCACCTCTAACCAGTGGGTGGCCTCCTCCGGCTCGGCACACCAGGCGCCGCCATACAGGTCGTCGTCGTCATCAGAGCCCTGCATAGGACAGTTTGGATCAGGTACCACTTCACCCTCGAGCATCCTGACAAGTTGTAGTTTAATGTCCAACAAGCAGAACAGAGCCAAGTATCACGACCCCCTCAAGGCTCTGCCTCTGTGGTTGTTTGTGAAAATTCTCAGATTTTCTGCACTGTAAATAAACATTATGGAGGACTGAATGTGCCAAAATGAAGTAAATAACTACATCATTAAATTTGTCATTAATCACTTAAAATTGGAATTGATTATATAAATGTGTTAATTAATTAAAATACTAATTTTATTTTGTGTAAAAAACCACATTTAAGTGTCCGGTGTTGCACTGCTTCATGAATTTCTTTTGTCTGTCAAACTCGCCCATCAAAGTCAGACACATTTATATATTTCATTCCAATTTTAATGAAATAATGACACATTTAATAAATTATTAAATGGTGTTTTTATTTATTTCATTTTTGCACATTTAGACCATGAAATTATTAAACAGTGATATAATTGTTTTTACATAAAATTAATTGATATTTAAATTTATTATTTAATGTTGTGTTTATATATAAAGAAAATTGCATTTTCAGTCCTCCATAATTTCCGAGACATTTCATGTTCCAGATGTAATGCTGTGGCCCAACAAGCCTAAATGCTTTGAATAGAAAGACGTCTACCTGCATGTTGAGTCGTCCTCGCTGAGCTGCGAAGCCGTGGTGCGACTGAGACGAGGCCAGCAGCTGGTCGTTCTCCACCCGGTGGGACTCCAGGCCCAGAGGAGGACACTCTGAGAGGAGAACACAAACACTTCGGACCTGCTCCAGAAAACACTCAAAACTACGGAGGCCTGGAAGCGCAAGACACGACAACAAACGCACTCAACACTGCAAAATTCTGAAGACACAAAAAAATTCCAAAAACACTACAGAACTTGCATAAAACACTATAAAATTCTAAAACCACGACAAAATTAAGTGCGTTTTCTCTATTTTGTAGCTTTTCTAGATTTTTGTGGTGGTTTTTCTCTGTTTTGTAGTGTTTTGTGTACATTTTGTTGTGTTTTCTCTATTTTATTGTTTTTTATGTTTTGTAGTGTTTTGTGTACATTTTTGTAGTGTTTTTTCTATTTTGTTGTTTTTTATGTTTTGTAGTGTTTTGTGTACATTTTGTAGTGTTTTTTCTATTTTGTTGTTTTTTATGTTTTGTAGTGTTTTGTGTACATTTTGTAGTGTTTTCAAAATGTTGTCGTGTTATCGGAATGTTGTGGTGTTTTTTTTTTCGTTTTGTAGTGTTTTGTGTAAATTTTGTAGTGTTTTTAGAATGTTGTTGTGTTTTCTCTATTTTGTAGTGTGTTTAGAATTTTGTAGTGTTTTCTTCACATTTTGTAGTGTTTTCTCTATTTTATTGTTTTTATGTTTTGTGGTGTTTTGTGTACATGTTGTAGTGTTTTTCTATTTTGTTGTTTTTTATGTTTTGTGTACATTTTGTAGTGTTTTCAAAATGTTGTGGTGTTTTTTTCAGTTTTGTAGTGTTTTGTGTAAATTTTGTAGTGTTTTTAAAATGTTGTTGTGTTTTCTCTATTTTGTAGTGTGTTTAGAATTTTGTAGTGTTTTCTTCACATTTTGTAGTGTTTTCTGAAGTTCGTAGTGTTTTCTGAAGTTCGTAGTGTTTAGTGCTTCTGCTGTAGTGTTTTGCACTTCCAGGCCACCGTACAAACCACAAGCTGAAAAGCGTGCGTCTGAAGCTGGGAAGCCTGTCAGGAGAAAGTTATGTGTTGATATTAACTTTAAGGAGTGATCGTCTTACTTTTGGGTTCAGCTGGCACTGAGACCTGCCTGAGCCGCTCCTCCTCCTCCTCCTCCCACTTCTTCCTCAGACGCTCGGCTTCCAGAGCGTAAGGAGAAAACATTAATGTGTCACAACACGCGTTCACATGGTGCCTCGCTCTCCAGCCAAACACACCGCCGTGCAAAACATTTCCATATGTGCTTCGTACGGCTGCGTTCACCTCTCGTGTTGCACCTCCAGTCTGAATGTGGGTCGCTTCAGTCTCACTCTGCTTTTCTTTTTTAAATTCCAGTGGAATTACGCAGGAAAATGTTGTGTAAGACCCTGTTATCACACTTTTTACTCCCTTTCTGCTTCTTCATATCTCGTTGATATCATCCAGCTGCCCCTATCCGGATTTATATAACAATCTCAACTTCACCTCCCTCGTCTCTCGGATAAACAAGAACATGCTGTCTTTATGCATTTGTAGCATCTAGAATATTCATAAAAACTCCACTTAGGGTTTGTTTACGCAACGTTTCAAGTGGCTTTTTCATTTTTTTTTTTTTTATGTTTCCCGTTTACACAAAAAGTATTTGAAAACAATGTCTGATTATAAGAAAACGACAGAAATGTTGATCAAGTTGGGTTGTTATTGCGGTGATTGTCAAAATAAAAGTCCAAGGAGAATATGGACTGGGAGTCTTGACACTCTGGAGGAAAAATTTGTTCGTATTGCTCGTCGACTGAGCATGTGCAGAAAAACTAGTTACTCCGGCCGTGGTGCACATGCTCAGTAGGAGCGTTTCAGAAAAGTTGCGTTTTCCACCATCGACAAAGAGACAGACTCGGAGTGTTTTCAAAAACTTGCATTTTCAGTGGCTTTGAGTACCATTGTTGTGTAAACTGCGCATCAGCTTCGTTGTACTTCCAGCACATTAAGTCTTTCAAAATGTTTCCTTTCATTAATCACAACACATTTCCTGGTATTTTTGACAATTACTTTCCAGTTTTCTTTTTTTTTTGCACTATTTTGAGAAAAAAAAAAAATTTTAAATTTGAAAATATATATTTTTTCAAATCATGGATTTAGAAAAAAAGAAGGAAATAAGACATTTTCTAAAAAGTCTATAATAATTTTTCTCTCAATTATTAAACAATTAAAAAAATTAACAATTAAAATAAATGTAATATTTTGACATTTTCGACATTTAAAAATGTCTTAAATTACAAAGTTGAAATTATGGACTTTAGAAAAAACAAGAAATATTAACTTTTTTTGGAAAAATCAACAATTAAATAAAAAAAATTAATTAATGAACAAAATTAGGAAAAATCTATGATTAAAATAAATTTGACATTTTTTAAATTTTAAATATTACACAATTAAAAAAAACACATTCCAGGGAAATTTAAAAAGTTTAAAACAAAAATCTTGTTTGTACCAGATTCCTTACATTGTGATTTCATCCACCGTGCACGAGAACGCCACTGACATTTTGTAAAAAAGTGGTTTATACTTTTTTTATTGTGGTGAAAAACAATTTTTCCACCAGAAAATGTTCTCATGATCAATATTGTGATGATATTTGTAGAAACGTGGACCAAAGATCCAATCACGGCTCAAATCTCAGTAATTTCCCCTAAAGAAATTAATTTTTTAGTGAATATTTAAAGCACAATTACATTACGTAACCAATGACACGTTCTCAGTGAAGTAAAGTACAAACCTTTTTCGGCCTTCTCTTTTCGAGCCCTCTCCTCCTCTTCCTCTTGTTTCTTCGCTGCCACTGTGGAGAAACGATCCCACACATAACAGAGTTAATCTCTTGACGCGCAGCAGCAGCTCGGATGTTTTCGGGAAAAGATGCTCACGGTCGGCGTAGTCGTACTCTTCGTACCAGGGACCGACGTACGGGATGCCCGTGGTTTCCTCTGAAAGAAAGTGAAGATCAGTCTGCGCATGGCGACACTTGTTCCAGCTCCTTACTGGAGAGAATACTACGAGTACCTGGTATGTACACGATGGCCACGGTCGTCGTCGCTTTCTTCCTGTTACGTATTTTATCTGGGATGAAAACAGACTTTAGAGCTCCATTTTTCTTTTGTGCTGTCATTTCTATTGAAGGACATATGTTGACTTTTATTGGTCCAAAGAGTTATTTCATGGCGCCCTCTAGTGTTCATGGTAAATATGACAAATACGCAAAAAGCTGAGGGGAATGTTTCTGTTTTTGTTCATCAAGCGATGTCTTCAATGCCATCAGTTCCGTTGGTATATCTTTGAGTGTGATGATGCCCCCTGGTGGCCATTTTTATGATTACAACAACAATGTAGCGAAAAAAGAATTTATATAAATAGAGAATAGAATTCTATGTGTCTAAGATGCTGTTTAAAATCTGTTTTTTTACCATTTAAATACGAGTATTTACTCACCATATTCTGTATAAATCTTGTTTCTGGTATATCAAAAAAAATATCTGTGGCTAAATATGTGTATTATTTTAACCCCCGTGTTGAATTTTACAACAGGGCTCTTTGTCATCACTTTGTTTTTTAAGTAAAAGTTCCCAACTCTGAAATGGGAATTTCCCAATGGGTGGTTACCGAGGTCTGGCTCGACAGGCTCCTCCCACTCTGACCCGGCGGGGCCGGCGGGCTGGACCACTGCAGACACACAGAGGAAGGAAACAGGGTCAAACGTACAGAAACCGTCCTGCAACCTCAAGTCCAAAACTGTTGGGACACGGGTGAGAAAACGCTTGACAAAAGTCGTCCAGGGAAGAGGAATCAGTTTTACTCCTTTTATACTCGGCCACAGTACACAGTCACTACACCAACTTACTTTAACGGCTGTTTTGAGATTCAAACATCAAACGAGACAATAATCGTTATTTCAACATCGGACATGTTGGTCATGCTCTTCTGTCTTTTTTTTTTTTTTTAACTGATCAGATGTGATATTTGTGTGCAGTGATTTTAAATTATGACATTTATTTGAATGTGTATAAAGATATTTTCATGTAATATAATGTAAGAGGAAATCAAAAGATTAAATTCTTGATAAATCAGTTTCAGACATGAACTTTTTAGATATTAGTGTTTTTTTTTACATGTTTCACATGAATGTTCAAAGTAAGGAGTATATTGTTTGGTATTCTAATTATGCAAATCAAATTGATATACATTTTAATAATGTACTTCTTATAATGATGAAGATGATGATGGACAGAAAAACTAAATTTTGGGGGTGAAATAGTTTTTAAAAATCTAAAAATTTCAATTATTATTGTTGTTATTGTTGATAATAATATTTTTTGAAAAATATATCTTCTTTTAAAAATCTAATTGTATATATTTTAAGGCTCTTTATATATTTAGAAATTTTGTGAAAGTGTGAAAATGACACTATTCTAGTTTTCTATAAATAAGAGAAAACTCACTGGATGTCTCTGGAAATCTTATAAACTATCTTGTATGAGGGTCCTGGAATTAAGCATGAAGTATAAAATGATGTGTACCTCATTAACGAAGGAAAAGTATAAGAAGAAAGTGTAGAATAACTCTCCTCTCCTCTCTTGAGTTGAGTCTTACTTGGCTGGACGGGCTCCTCTAACGACGGGGTCATCGGGGTCAAAGGTCGAGTCACTGAAGGGTTTAGAAAATAAAGAATTTTAAGATTTCTCATGTCTTTGATTTCTCCTTATTAAATGTGAATGTGGATCGTACTCGGGCCCCAGAGCAGCTCGGTCAGCAGCTTCTCCTCCTCCTCGTCGCGACTCGGGCCCTTCAGGTCCGGCCGGGCCGTGCTGGTCTCGGGTCCGGTCTCGGGTCTGGTCCGGGGCTTCTTGGTGCTCTTCGGTACTTTTGGTTTCTTGGTGGCTTTGGGGGCTTTGGGGGCTTTGGGGGCTTTGGGCTTCTTGGTGGGCTTGGGGGCTTTTTGCCTCTTGGCTTTGGCCTCTCTCTCCGCCGCCTTCCTCATCTTGGCTTCAGGAACATGAAGAACATTCAGTTACTTGAGTACTGGAAGGAGGAAGAGAGGATCTTAATACTTTAATGTACATTAAAGTTCCTCTCCTGTCCTCCGCTCCCTTTACCTGACATGTATGGCGACTTCCATTTCTCCTTCAAACTAACAACGACAATAATGTTCTCAGAAAAGGTTTAGTAGCTGATTGACGATTCTGATTTGTTGAATCGGCGACAATTATGACGATTTTAACCTACAAAAACAACAACTGTGTAATGTTGGCCTGTGACTCCCAGTAGAGGTTTACCATCCCGACATGAGAAACATGGAGGCGGGGACTTCCTCCTCCGCAAATGTACACAAAAAAGATGATTTCAAGCCAAATTTCTCCGACGATTACAGAGTTGATCTTCAAAGAATCAATGTTTTTAATCCGCCCCCTCTGCCTTTCACCGTCATTACACTCCAACGCAGACAAGAGGACCGCTTGTTTTTACGCGACGAGACGAGTTTCCTGACGTCCCAGCGGTACTTAAACACAACACAGCCGCTCATTACTCATGTTCTGGACGGGGTGGGCTCCCGTCACGCCGGTCAGTCACCTGTTAGTGGACTGTGAAACGCCTGGAGGCTGAGGGTGAATGATGCTCCTGTTTGACCTCAGAAACATGGCGCTTCTGTCTTTTCCAGGTGTGTGAAGGTAATGTAGCTGTCACTGCAAAAATCTCATCTAGATATATATTTACCCTCATTTCTGCATAAATCTCATCTATTTACCTTCATTTGTGGAGTGCAGAAAACCATCTGATCTACACACGTGAGTGTTAGGGATGCACTGATACCAGTATCAGGCCGATACTACACCAATACTTAACTGATACCAGTATCGGGTCCAATATTGCACCGAAACTGGTATCAGATCAGATATTGCATAGATACCAGTACTGGGTCTGATACCGCACTGATATTTAACCGATACCAGTATCGGGTCAGATATTGCACCGATACCAGTATGAGGGCAGATACTGCCCCGATACCAGTATCTGATCCAATATTGCACCAATAACAGTATCAGGTCCGATATTGCACAGATACGAGTATCAGATCTGATATTGTACTGATACCAGGATCGGGTCCGATACTGCACTGATACCAGTGTTGGGTCTGATACTGCACCGATACCGGTACCAGCGGTTTGGAGATTCCTTAATATTAATGGCAATGACAAAAGTAAGTCCCTGTCCACACGACAATACCATTTCATGTAACCATATCGATTTTGTTCGATCATCCTCATGGCGCCGTGTTTTACGAGTCTAAAAAAAATTAAATAAAACGGGTTCCAGAATGGAGAAACGCCGCCTCAGCATTGATATATGTATGGGCAAGAAGCACAGTAGCTGAGAACGGTGATGTCATGGCCCTGCCCCTCAACCCAATGACTCTGTGACGTTGCTTAACAACAACAATGGCGGACGACCTGCTCCAGGTGGCGCAGCAGAAGCTACTGACGCTGGTCGCTTTTACAAGACCAGAGAAGGTGATCCAGGTGGTTTTATGTCTGGAGAATAAACTAGACTTTATGACATTTAATAAGTACTCATATCGGTACTCGATATCGACAAGTAACTAAATGGTTAGTGCTCATATTTTTCAGAAAAAGTGGTACCAGTGCATCCCTAATGAGGGTCATATTTTCAGCGCACCAGTCGGACTGAAATCAATCAATGTCAGGAATGTGCACCAGTCCAGAATTCCCTTCGCCGCTTCAAAGAGATAAAAGCTGAACCCTCTAATTTGACCCACAGCGGGGGGGCGGCGACATGAGATCGCCCTCACAGTCCAAACAAAACCCCAACCAGCCAAACATGACCAGAAACCAAGTACAAATATTTAAAACAATTGTTTAAAAGTGGCATAAAACATGTGAACCAACCTTGGAAATGGATAAAAGAAATAAAGTCGTGTGCATTAAAATGTCAGAAAACAACTGCAAAGGCTAAAAAAAAACAAAAAAAAAACTCAAATTAGTGCAGGAGCATTTAAACTACCAAATAACAATCACAAACAAGGAGTAGTGAAAATAGTATGGAAAAACATTTGAGCAAATACAATCAATAAACAGCCAAAATGAACCACAAACCTGCTAAAAAATAAGGCTAAAATGTTTATAATCCACAGTTTAAAATGTCAGCATATCACCCCAAAACCCCCCGAAACAGAAACAATCAAAAACCATCTAGAAAAAAACAAGACCTGTCAGAAACCAGGGTGAAACAAACATCCAGAATCTCTCTTAAAGGAAAACCAACTCCAACGACAAAAAGCTGAAACGGCCACAAATCAGGAGCTGATTTGACAAAGAAACAACAAAAAACATCAATAATGAGGTTGAAAGCTTTGAAATAAAGTCAGAATAACAATCTGGATCATTTAGACCGAACAAAACAAAGAAATCTGCACAAATAAACTTCTGAAACTAGAAAAGGAAATTTGTATCAAAGATCTTCAATTGAACACTTAACTTTAACTCATTTAAACACGATAGACCTGAGCGTTTCTCCTCGGTGTCGAGAAATAATCACGTTTATCCACTAGGGGGCGCCTCGAAGAAACCAATTGGATAAAATGGATTCGGGCGGCGTTTGTTTACGCAACGTTTTCAGGTAAAAACGGAAAAACGTCCGTATGACGTCGGTGCTTGGAGACACTGGAAATGGTCGGACAAAAAATGTAACCGTTTAAAAACGCGTCGTCTCCATGGAAACAGGAGAAAGCGTAACTTTTTCAACAACGCTCAGACTCCGTCTCCATGGAAACGGCGGGGTGGGGGAACCTATGAAAATGGTCCGCCTCTATCTCCGTGGAAACGGAGGAAATGTAGCTTTCCTTAAGCAGGCCGTCTCCATGGAAACGTAGGGCGAGAAAAAAGAAGTATGACATGCTCCGACTCCATCTTTGCGGAATCAAGAGAAATTCTTTGATTTAGTCTCCGTGGAAACGGAGGAAAATGTAACTTTTCGAAAACGGTTTGAATTCAATGGCTGTTTCTGCAACTTAAAGAAACTCAAAGCACAGATTATTCAATCATAGTGTGAAATTCCTCAAGATGTTAAAGCAGAAAAAGCAGGAAGTTAAAGGGTTAAATCTGAGCAGAGCAACTCATCTGAAGTTTTTTTTTTCTTTTGCTGCATGTTTCTCATTGCTTCAGTTTTTTTTTCGCCCCCTCAGCAGAATGTTCACTCGGTCAGACAGAATGTTTAGAGTCTCTGGCTTTGTCTTAATTACAGGATTCTTTATGCGCCCAGGAGCTTCGCTGCCTTCGCCCTGTGGTTTCTGCTTCATGCAGCGGAAAACTGGAGCGCGGCCGCGGCCGCGGCGATGCAGCGCCGAGCCTCGTAAACCCGCTTCATGGAAACCCATAGTGGAAACACTTCAGGCGTCACTCACACTTTCTGCTTTCTGTATTTAGGACTTTTCTCCCCTTCCACACGACACTAAAAGTTTCACCGAGGCCCGGAGGGAATCGGGTCGTGTAAAACAGCCGCGCTGCCAAGAAAACGGAGTTTCTGCGCCGTCATGTCTGAGTCACCGAATCCCCTAAAGATCCTCCTGCGCTGGAGCGACATGGAAAGATGGAGGCCGAGCAGCAGCGTCTTGACTGCTCAGAATAAATGCTGCGTTTTATGTTTACATTCAGACTTAAAATTAGTAAAAGCAGAAAAATGAAATGTTAGTTAATCCTCATTTGGACGGGGATTTTAGTGGAAACTGAACTTCACTTCTGGGCTTTCAAATGTTGGCAAAATCAGATTTGCTTTGACAGAAAAGGAAATAAAATCCACTTTCCACTGAATCAAAGACAAACTGGCGCCACGGTTGCATTTTAAAATAGCTTCAAGGTTTTTAAAAACTAGCGCTGATCACAAAGATTAACCGCAAACTTTTGGATTGAGGCTGAAGATTAAAGCAGGAAGTGGAGTGTTTTTGAAAAAGAAGAGAGATTTATATAAAGGGGTGTCTGTTTACAAGACGACAGTGGTCAGACTTTTTGAAAACAACTTCTAAGCCGGAACTTTTTTTAAAACAGCGGAAGCACGACTGCCGTGCATTCGCACCACAGCTGGAGTAACTCGTAGTTCAGCTCATGCTCTGCGGGTCGACAATAAGAACAATGCGTTGTTTCCACTTTTCAAAAACTGCTGCCACTCCGTCTCCATGGAAACAGAGAAAAACGTAACTTTTTGAAAATGCGGCGTTTCCGTGAAAGTGGCGGAAAACCTAACTTTTCAAAACTGCTCCAACTCCATTCTCCGTGGAAACGACGGAAAACGTAACTTTTTGAAAATGCGTCGTTTCCATGGCAACGGAGGGAAATGAAACTTTTGATAGTGAGGAAAAATATCAAGAAGCTACAATGTTTTAAGTTTGGAAGTAAAAAGTTAAATCCCAGTTTCCATGACAACATTCTCAAGTGACAAAAGGGGAAAACTTTGGTAGCGTTTTGGTTTTGGTACGTTTACACGACAACTGTGGAAGCAGCCGCTGAAAACGCTCTGACTTGGTCTCCGTGGAAACCAGGGGGTGAAAGCTTACTTTTTGAAAGCACTGCTACTGCGCGCCGCAGCTCCGGCAGCATTTCTGCCGTTTCTCTATAAACAGACGTCGTTTTCCAAACGTTGCCGTGCCAACAGGAAACACCGAAGCTCTGGAAACTCTGTGGCTGGACTTCATCCTACCTGCCTCAATCTCCTCGGGGGTTTTCTTCTTCTTCGGCTTCGCCTTCTCCGCCACCTCTCCCGGCTCGTCGGACATCATCACCTCCTCCTCTTCCCCCCCCCCCCGCCCCCGGGGGACCCTCACCCGACCCTCACCCGCCGACAGCCCGTCCTCCGGAGCGTCGCCTCCAGAGCAGAGCAGAGCGACGCTCAGGGTCAAACCCACCCAGAGAACCAGGACCTGGACCTGCATTCCCCCACCGAGACGCTCCGCTTGAAAACAGAGAAACGACTGGAACGTCTCGATGCAGAGAGAGAGAGAGAGAGAGAGAGAGAGAGAGAGAGAGAGAGAGAGAGAGAGTCAGCCGGCCGCCTCGGGTCACTAGACTGGTCCTGGAGGAGGCATAAAAGAGGTGTGGAGACCCTCCTCTTCCTCCTCCTCTTCCTCCTCCTATTCCTCAGTCACTTCTCTCCCTCTTGGCCCTTCACCCCCTTTTCTCCCCTCACCCGTCTCCTGAGCGGAGGGGAGGAGCCACATGAGACATTCCTCCGAGAGAGAGAAAGAAGAAAGGAACATTGAACTTTGGTTATTGTCTCTGACAGAAAAGCAAAGAAACTGTCAGGATACAAGAGAAGAAGAGAGGAGAGAGGAGAGAGAAGAAGAGAGGAGAAGAAAGAAGAGAGGAGAGAGAAGACGAGAGGACAGAGAAGAAGAAAGGAGAGAGAAGAGAGGAGAGAGAAGAAGAGAGGAGAGAGAAGAGGAGAGGAGAAGAAAGGAGAGAGAAGAAGAGAGGAGAGAGAAGAAGAAGAAAGGAGAGAGAAGAAGAAAGGAGAGAGAAGAAGAGAGGAGAGAGAAGAAGAAAGGAGAGAGAAGAGAGGAGTTAGAAGAAGAGAGGAGAGAGAAGAAGAGAGGAGAAGAAAGGAGAGAGAAGAAGAGAGGAGAGAGAAGAAGAAAGGAGAGAGAAGAGAGGAGAGAGAAGAAGGGAGGAGAGAGAAGAAGAGAGGATAAGAAAGGAGAGAGAAGAAAAGAGGAGAGAGAAGAAGAAAGGAGAGAGAAGAAGAGAGGAGAAAGGAGAAGAAAGGAGAGAGAAGAAGGGAGGAGAGAGAAGAAGAGAGGAGAAGAAAGGAGAGAGAAGAAGAGAGGAGAGAGAAGAAGAAAGGAGAGAGAAGAAGAGAGGAGAGAGAAGAGAGGAGAGAGAAGGAGAGAGGAGAGAAGAGAGGAGAGAGAAGGAGAGAGGAGAGAAGAGAGGAGCAAGTAGAGAGAAGAAGAGAAGAGAGAAGGAGCGAGAAGGAGATAGAGGAAGAGAGAAGAGAAGAGAAAATGAGAGAAAAGAAGAGAAGAGAGGAGAAGGAGAGACACAGGAACCTTTAATCTGGGACTCTGTGACCTTTATGACCAGAAGAGACGTTTTAATAAAATGTGGAGCAGCAACACCTGATAATTATCTACAATAAAACTATAAAAACTAAAGTATCTTTACATACAACTCACCATATTACTCTCATTCAATCTACATATATAGTTTTCCCCCTTTTCCTCAAAGCCATGTCCGACTCTCCTCTTCTTAATCTGTGTTTATCCTGGAGATTCAACCATTTTTGAAAATCCGTGTGGAAAACAAATAGAATAAAAATGAAGAACAAATGTTTGTCCACATCAGATATTGTGAAATCGCCATGGAGTCGCTGCAGAGCAGCTGAAGAGCCGCAGGCTGCAGCCCTCTGATCTACACTCCCTCCATAGTTCTAACTCATTTATCTTCTCCGAGAATAAAAATCTCTTTTACGTATCGTAGTGAGTCTGTAGATTATGGTTGAGATTAAAGGATTTTACCGAACGTGAACTCAGAAGTGAGTCGGTTGCAAAGCTTCTTTTTGATGTTCGGCATTTCCAGTCACTCGCAGGTCAAACAGCCTGAAGTCGACAAACCGTTTGCAGATGTGACGACTGAAGAATGTGATCCTGAGTCATGTAGTGAGTTCAGCTCCTCTGTGGCCACAAGAGGAGCTGAACTCACTTCCTCTTCAGGGATCCTTCTTAAAACAGGTGCTGCTGCACAACCCGCAATAATGCAGGAGGTTCGAGGACGGGGAAGATGCTCTACAATCTGAATGTTAGAAGTGGAAGATGCCCTATAATCTGAATGTTAGCGGTGGAAGATGCCCTTTAATCTGAATGTTAGAAGTGGAAGATGCCCTATAATCTGAATGTTAGCGGTGGAAGCAGCCCTATAATCTGAACGTTAGAGGAGGAAGATGCCCTATAATCTGAATGTTAGTGGTGGAAGATGCTCTATAATCCGGATATTAGAAGAGGAAGATGCCCTATAATCTGAATGTTAGAGGATGGGGCTGCTCTATAATCTGAATGTTAGAGGAAGGCGCACTTTAATCTGGGTGTTGGGTGAGGAAGATGCCCTATAATCTGAATGTTAGCGTTGGAAGATGCTCTATAATCTGAATGTTACAAGTGGAAGATGCCCTATAATCTGGATGTTAGCGGTAGAAGATGCCCTATAATCCGGATGTTAGAGGAGGAAGATGCTCTATAGTCTGAATGTTAGAGGAGGAAGCTGCTCTATAATCTCAATGTTAGCGGTGGAAGATGCCCTATAAGCTGGATGTTAGAGGAGGAAGATGCTCTATAATCTGGGTGTTAGCGGTGGAAGATGCCCGATAATCTGGTTGTTAGAGAAGGAAGATGCTCTATAATCTGAATGTTAGAGGAGGAAGCTGCTCTATATTCTGATGTTAGAGGAGGAAGCTGCCCAATAATCTGAATGTTAGTGGATGGGGCTGCTCTATAATCTGAATGTTAGAGGAAGATGGACTTTAATCTGGGTGTTGGGTGAGGAAGATGGTCAATAATCTGAATGTTAGAGGAAAAAGATGCTCTATGATCTGGATGTTAGATGAGGACGATGCTCTATAATTTTAATGTTACGGGTGGAAACTGCTCTATAATCTGAATGTTAGAGGAGAAATATGCTCTATAATTTTGATGTTGGGTGAGGAATATGCTCTATAATCTGAATGTTAGAGGAGGAAGATGCTCTATAATTTGGATGTTAGCGGAGGAAGCTGCTCTATAATCTGGATGTTAGCGGAGGAAGCTGCTCTATAATGTGGATGTTAGGCGGAAGATACTCTATAATCTGGATATGAGGAGGAAGATGCTCTATAATCTAGATGTTACCTGAAGCTACATCAGACTTTTGAAGTTTGAAACATGAAATTAACTTGTTTTTGAAGTTTTTATCGCCTCAGTCAGTCGCATGCCGTCGCCACCTGGAGGCCAAATGTTGTTTTTTTTGTTTTGTTTTTTGTTTTCATGGAAATGCTTCAGTTTGTTCTCATTTGATTTTGACTCATTACCCTTCTCACGCCAACAATCCTGACTTCAGTGTGTGTGTGTGTGTGTGTGTGTGTGTGTGTGTGTGTGTGTGTGTGTGTGTGTGTGTGTGTGTGTGTGTGTTCCATCTGTTTCCAATACCTTCAGATTAACGGCCCTCCGACAATCCAGCCTAATAAATCCAACAAAGCTTCACGATGATAAAACAGCTTAAATGCTGTCGTCGATTTTTAAAAAGTGCCGCAAAAATCTCAATATTTGCTTCAAAAAGTGAGATTTCTTTCCGTCTTCATTCTCCAGAGAACCTCGGCGTGTCGGCGGGGAGACACATGTTCTTATTAAATCAAAATCCTGACGACGGGAGTTTGCACTGAATTGCCGGCAGATGTTCTGAGGAGACGCAGTCGATGTGAAACCGACTGAACTTTGACAATATCTAATAGGATCAATCTTTTGTGAAGCGATATTAGAAGAAGAACTGTTGTGTAACCGCTGACAAGTTGCATTACAAGTATCCAAGTATCTCCACCACCACGTCTTCACACACCGACGGCTGGATTATTATCAGTTGTGATGGAAAACAACTGAAGACGGTATTTTTGTAAATATAAGTGGTTTTAGCGTCAGGCTGAAGACTTCTCCTCCGTCTGGACACAACATCAGCTGTTCACCACAGGGTGGCGCTGTATGAGTTTATCAGTGATGTCGTCCCAGTGCAAGAAGGTTAATATTGATTGTTGCTTTTATGATCAGGATGTCAGTGAATTTACGTCAGTTTGTGGGAGGAAGATGCTCTATAATCCGGATATTGGACCCGTCGGCATTTTAATGTCCTGGATTTAATTTGAATATTAAGTTTTAGGATTTACAATCTTTGTAAAGTGCTTGTTTAATATGTACGTCTGCCACCGCCCCAGGGGGATTTCTATTAAAAAAATCAGATCTTATCCTAAAATCAACATCTCAGATGATTTACTGACATGCACAGAAGAAAAAGTTTAGTTTTCTCTGTTTCCATGGAGACGGAGTTGGAGAGTTTTCGAAAAGTTCCACCTTGAGAGTCGTTTTCACTTGAAAATGTTGTGGAATCGAGGTAAAAAAAACAACTAGAAGGGTTTTAAAGGGGTAAAAGAATTGAAACAGCTAAACGGCTAAAATGTCATTAAAAACTTTGAAACGGTTAAAATTACTTTAAAAATTGTCGTTTTTTTCTTTTATAAAAAAGTAAAATGGCAAAAGTGGCTGAACTCAGAAGAGCTCTCTGTAAATCACATGATCGGTTTCTACAGGCTTCCTCGCGGTGTTTTAATATTTTTATTGAGATATTGGCGCCACCTGCTGGCAGGATTTAATAACAGCAGATTGATGACGATCATATCTATTAATTGAATTATTTATTTACACATCCTGAACTATAACTGTCATTTAAACACATTTTGCTTCATTTTATACACATTAAACAAACAACTTGTAATATTTGTTTTGTTTTAGCAAAGAAGACAATAGATCAACTTAAAAATAGATTAAATAGTAGAAAACTATAGAATCAAAAACATTTTATATGGAAGTTTTTTTTTGTTTTTTTTAAATATTTAGCTATTTCTAAAGACAACAAAATGACCACACACATATGATGAATATTAAATCTAATACAAAACTAAATTTCACTCTTTTGTTTTTAAACTTATCCACATATTTACATGTACTGTCACTAAACATGATCAAATAAGAATTAATTTTCTACATTTATTTCACTTGGTGCCATTTATCTAATGTCACAGTAGTTATCCTACAATCTAAATGTGTAGTAGTTTACTTTTCTTACTGGAGTTATAACATTTTGCCGTAATAAGTATTGCGGTTTTATATTGATTCTAATATGTGAAAAGTTTTGTTTTAACGTCCAATTACTTCATCGTCAACTTCTATTAATTGAAGTTATTCCATGATGAATCACTGAGTGGCTCCCTCATCAAAAAAAGAAACAACGACCAAACAAAGTTTTATTTAAAAAAAAAAGAAGTTTATAAGTTATTACATAATTACATTAAAAATAAAATATGAAA